>NC_080541.1:7976934-8286934 GCF_028640845.1 Ahaetulla prasina
TTTCTTGAATTTGTCATCAGAATAAAAAAAAAAATTAAAGTTCTTAGGGTACTAATTTCATTTTCTAAAATTTCCTTGTAACATTTACATAAAAGTAAAAGGAATGACTTAAAAGTGTAAACATTTAGGTCCTTCGGTCAAGGAGAATAAGTTCTTAGCTTGTCTGCCAAATTAAGAATCGTCCCTCAGAAAGTGGTATAGAAAGAGCAATGCTGTTCCCTTTTCCGTCTTCCTTGAATTACGACTTGAAGCCAGAAGAAGGACAGCGGGAAGTTGATTTTCCTGGGCGCAAACTGAAAGGGAAGGCTGGAACTTCACGGAGCTAAGTTGGCTGAGCTTATGAAGGGAGCCCGAAGCAGTTGGAGGCACTGCTGTGATATGAATTTTTTTTTTCATACATATTCAAGCTTTTTTTTATAACCGCAGAGTAAACACTGAGAGGTCTATAAGGAAACAAATCCATGATAGATTGCTTCTGCTATTCAATATGAAAAGCTTTCATTTGAAAAGCTGCGATGTGGATAGGGGCTGGTTCCATTTGCAAGGATATGAGGAAGGAAGGAAGGAAGGAAGGAAGGAAGGAAGGAAGGAAGGAAGGAAGGAAGGAAGGAAGGAAGGAAGGAAGGAATCCTCCTCCTCATGTCTATGGAGATTCTCAGTCATCCAGGTCATGGTTGTCCCAAACGCAGCTGGACTTTCTGGTTTTTCTTTGAAGAAAAACTCTCTTTAACCTCTCTTTAGAGGCCATTTATGTCCAAATTGAACAGCCCTCTCTCAACAGAGGGGGAGGGATATGACATCATCTATCTGCAATCTACAACACAGTCCTTTCAACAGTTACAAGAAAGCTCCATACCCATTTGCACTGCTCAGGTGACCCTGAGGACACAGATAAACCTCCAGGTGACCTCAACGACTCTCTAAAAAGAATGCAAATACCAGCTGTCTGCAATCCTTCCATTCCCCACCATCCAGTCAGAGCTGAAGAAGCCTCTTGGAGGAGAAGCAAAACGTCTTCAAAGAAAAACCAAAAAGTCCAGTTGCCTCCTGAAAAAGCACCTTTCTTCCCCCACCTTCTCCTCCTCCACCACCTTCTCCTTCTCCTCCTCCTTCTCCATCACCATCTCCTCCACCATCATCACTCCTCCTCCTCCTCCTCCTCTTCCTCCTCCCTGCAAACCCCACTCCCTTCTAGCACTGATGATGTTACCTAGTTGGGTAATGAAACCACTGCAAAAACAGCAGCTAAACTCGGAGGGCACCAAGGACGTCCCAACTCTGAGCTACAAATATTCTATCCATCTTATAAGACCTTCATGTCCCCATGGCGCAGAAATAGAGAGGGGGACTCAATCCTGATCTTTCCCTCCCGTTCACGGTTCCCATTTTGTTTCTGCGCCACGCCACTCGGGTTGTTCTGTCCTCCTTCGCCTCTGTCTGAGTGATGGCTTAATTAGCCGGCACTATCAGCTCTGGCAGCAGAATAGCAGCGTCTGCCAAGAGCTTCCGTTATCTTCCACGACGCTGGTGAGTCACCCAGGAACAAACTTCAGCTTTTAGTCAATCTGCCTGTTTGCAATTTGCCTGTTACAAAGAGACACAGCAGCTCTCACGGCCTTTTATATCCTGTGAGGTGTGGCTCCATGACTCAGCACTTCCTAGGCCTGCCCCTCCCCTGCTTCTGTTGTTCCCTCCTCTCCTGCCTACGAAATCTAGGGTCCAACCAAACCTGATTGCCGTCAGCTGGGTCTGAAGGCGTGGCCTGAGGGGGGAAGAATCAGGAGACGGAGGCCTCGTTATCTCTTCCACCTGGCCTGCTTCTGGCTCCTGGAGTTGAGCCAGGGAGGCCGGTGCTCCCAAGGTAAGTCCTGATGGCCCTTCCCCGTCACTTTCCAAGTCACTTTCTGGCAGCAGGCCCGGTTCCAAGTCACTTTCTGGCAGGAGGGCCGGCTCGGGGGGTGGGCACAGACACAACACGGGTCTTCCTCTCCAAAGCCTGTCAAGGCATGGCGGAAAGCTTGACCCTCCTTGCGTTCCTGTCGGGCCATCGGTGACCTTCAGCCGCTGTATCACAAGGCAGCTGGAACATCTTTACCCGGCGGCAAGTTCAGCCTTTCCGCTCCTCAAAGGAGTCAGCTGCGAAATCCCTTTCGACTCCCATTTTTGCAGGTCGCTCATCAAATCACGAGAAAGGGACTCGGCGGGATAATTGCCTCAGTTTGTAAACACATTCCGAAGAGAAATTGCACACAGGTAAGCAGAGCATGAATCACCTGGCAGAGAAACCCAGATGGTGGCATTTTATTTTTTTATTTTTTGCTGAACAAGCTGGGGCTCCTTGTGGTTCCTGCCCCATGTTGTGGGCACCATTTGTCATCCTTCTCTGGTGGGGAATTGCGCCCTGAGCCAAAGAGACATGACAGCCTTACTAATAACAACTTTGAAAGAAGACATTACTCTTCCCAAAAGCTTATAAGATTTCATTACAGCTAATGCAATTCTCCCCAAGACACCGGCAATAAAAACTTACTCTGGAGAGGGTGTAATAAGCCTTATTATTCATATAATTGCCACCACCGGCTTCATTTAAGGACAAAGTAGATCCTGACAAGGGGGAGCGGGGGAAGGGAGGACAGCAACCTGCGTAATTTTTTCCCGGCTTCCTTGAAAAGAAATAAATTAATCACAGCCATATTTTTTTTTAACGACGCGTGAGAACAACTGCATAATTTTACCACCGTGGCGAGGGCTTTTAATAGAATTCCTGGAGAGCAGATCCGTAAACTTTTAGTGAGCCGCATTCTAGTTTTTTTAAAATATAGATTTTGTTGTTGTTCAGTTGCTAAGTCGTGTCTGACTCTTTATGACCCTATGCCAGTAGTGAAATCTACATTTCTTTCCTACCAGTTCTTTGGGCGTGGCTTGGTGGGCGTGGCTTGGTGGGGTGTCATGTGACTGGGTAGGCGTGGCTATGTGGCTGGGGGATTAAAAGACAGAAACTCACTAACAATGTCCTGCTGGAGCAGGGTTGGACTAGATGACCTCCACTTCCCTTCCAGCCCTGGATTATTCTCTGAATAATAATAATAATCTAGTGCCAGGTTTGTAGTCCTTCCTCCCTCTCCTTTTTCCTCCCTCCCTCCTTTCTTTCTTTCTTTCTTTGTTTTTTCTTTCTTTCTCTCTCTCTCTCTCTCTCTCACCCCCCCAACCCCCCATGTTTTGCCTACACCCCCCCATTTTTTGCCTAGCAGGCTTCAGCTTTTTTACCTTATAAATTTTTTTAAAAAGGCTCTGACATCATTTAAAAGCATTTTAAAATGCTTTTAAAAGTAAAAAAAAGGCTCTGATGATCGCGTGGTTCAGCTGGGCATGGGGGGGGAGGGATTTTTACTACCGGTTCTCTGAACTACCTGCCGCCATCGCTACCAGATCAGACGATCCGGTCCGAACCGGGAGCATTTCACCCTTGCCCTATGCCCTCTGTCTTCCACTGTCTTCTGACGTTTGCTCAAATTCATGTTCATTGCGTTGATGACCCTATCTAGCCATCTCTTCCTCTGCCGTCCCCTTCTCCATTTTCCTTCCTTCTTTCCCAACATCGGGGTCTTCTCCAATGAGATGTTTCACTTCTCACCCAAGAAGCTTCTTCAGCGCTGACTGAATGGTGGGGAATGCAATGCCCTTCCTGTTAAAGACTACTTCAGCTTCAATCGCAATAATACAAGAGCAAACAATAGATTCAAACTTAATGTTAACCGCTTCAATCTTGATTGCAGAAAATATGACTTCTGTAACAGAGTTGTTAATGCTTGGAACACACCACCTGACTCTGTGGTCTCTTCTCAAACCCCCAAAAGCTTTAACCAAAAACTATCTACCATTGACCTCACCCCATTCCTAGGAGGACTATAAGGGACGTGCATAAGTGCACAAAAGTGCCTACCGTTCCTGTCCTATTGTTTCCTTTTTTAAAAAAATTTGAATTTATATCCCGCCCTTCTCCGAAGACTCAGGGCGGCTTACACAGTGTTAAGCAATAGTCTTCATCCATTTGTATATTATATACAAAGTCAACTTATTGTCCCCAACAATCTGGGTCCTCATTTTACCTACCTTATAAAGGATGGAAGGCTGAGTCAACCTTGGGCCTGGTGGGGCTTGAACCTGCAGTAATTGCAGGCAGCTGCTGTTAATAACAGACAGACTTAGTCTGCTGAGCCACCAGAGGCCCTTTCATTATATATACGCTTATATGTTGTATAGTTGTTCTATGCTTATGCTTATATATACTGCTGTGACAAAATAAAATAAAATAAAATAAAATAAAATAAAATAAAAAGAATGGCAGGATACACTAAGGATACCCAAGAATACACTCAGGCAGAAGCTTGTCCACCCCAAAGATAAAACACCCAGACACAAACTGATCAACACGGTATGCACAGTACAATGCAGTGAGCCATGTGCAGATCTGTACACTGGAGAAACAAAACAACCACTTCGTAAACGCATGGCACAACATAGGACTGTGATGGCGAACCTATGGCACGCATGCCACAAGTTGCACGTGTAGCCATATCAGTGGGCACACAAGCTCAGCTCCGTCACGCACCAGCTGCTTTTCGGGCCTTCTGGGCCCACCAGAAGTAGGGAAACAGACTGTTTCCTGCCTCCGGAGGGCCTGGGGGTGGTGGGGAAGGCCCATTTTTCTCTCACACCTGGCTCCATGAGGATTATATCCCTGGGGAGGGTGAAAACCAGCCTTCCCCACATCCCCCCAGGCCCTCTGGAGGCCAGAAACGGCCCGTTTCCCAACTTGCGGTTGGTCAGGAAGTAATGTTTTTTGCTGTCCCCAGCCTCCAGAGCTTCTCTAGGAGTCTCTGGAGGCTGGGGAGAGCAAAAAAAGTCATTTCTTGGCCAACCGGAAGTTGAGAAAGAAGGGTCAAAGAAGCCATCTATGTCCAAATTGAACAGCCCTCTCTCAACAGAAGGGGAAGGATATGACATCATTTATCTCCAATCTACAACACAGTCCTTTCAGCAGCTCCAAGAAGGCTCCACACCTATTTGCATCACTCGGGTGACCCTGAGGACACAGGCAAACCTCCAAGTGGCCTCAATGACCCTCTAAACAGTTCAATTGTCTTTTCAGGATTCAACTCCCAGAGTTCCTCAGCCAGCAAAGCTGGCTGAGGAACTCTGGGAGTTGAAGTCCACAAGTCTTAAAGGGACCAAGTTTGGACACCCCTGCTCTAAAAGGATGCAAATGACCAGCTGTCTGCAAGGAATATAAATCCTTCCATTCCCCACCATCCAGTCAGAGCTGAAGAAGCTTCTTGGGTGAGAAGTATAAACATCTTCAAGAAAAACAAGCAAGTTCAGTTGCCTCTTTTTTTTAAAAAAAGCACTTTTGGGACAACCATGACCTGGAAATCTGAGAATCTCCATCGACATTCCAACACTCCTCCTTTCTTATGTTTCCAACTCTCTTTTTATATTTATGGACTTTTCACTCTGAGGCTAACTGTCCCCAATGGTTTCATTGGAACCGGAAAGACCGGATTTGCATAAGCATTGACAATCAAAACGTTAGAAGTAGTAGATTTAACGGGAAGGACCTTCTGGCATTCAGAGGATCAGATGTCAGATCAAGTCAGCTTTCCCCTGCTTCTTTTGTTGGAGTTCACTTGTAAAGAACGTGGCTTGCAGGAAATTTTGAGTCTGACCACCAATATCTGAAAGCAGCAGGTTGAAGGAAGCCAACTAACTGAACTTTAGTCTAGTCAATGGGGCCTTCCTGATGTTCTTATTTTACTTGAACATGGTGAGCTTCAATTTCCATGTTCTATCTATTAGTTTCAACCAGCATGAGTGGTGCGGTAACTTAGAGGTAGCGCTCTTGCCTTACAATCTGGGGGCTGTGAGTTCGATCCCAGATAGTTCTCTCTCGGGGCACAATGAGAATATATCTACTGAACAAAACTCCGCATTGGCGACAGGAAGGGCATTTGGCCGGTAAACGCTCAGCTCCATTCAGTTGCCCAGACTTTACCCCACAAGGGATTATGGGGTCATTAAAAGAAGATAATTAGTTTCAACCAGCATGGCAAATAGCTAAGAAGTTAATGCTTGGCATAAACTACCAGTGTCAAAGTTCCAGAAAAACCTCTTCTGCATAAAAAAAACTCAGAAGCCATTGTCTTTAAGAGATCTTTACTAGCATGAGGAAACTGGCACACGATGAGTGAAATTCCAAAACTGAATTTCCGGATTCTTTTCCCAGTTATACAAACCCCAAGAGTCCCACCCCCTGACCCCTTTGATGGTCACATGGTCTCACGTTCTCCCAGTTCATTCGAATATCTTCTTGCCACTCTTCCTGCAGATGTGAACACCATCCGACCTTGACCGCTTGAAGAATGTTACCATACCCCTCAGCCCCCCTTCCTCCCCTCAGGGGAAAAATGTGGCAGCGTCTGGAACCCTAAAGTTTAATATGGTTTCCAGGCCTGACAACCAGACTCTGTGGTCTCTTCCCAAAATCCCCAAAGCTTCAACCAAAAACTGTCTACTGTTGACCTCACCCCATTCCTAAGGGGTCTGTAAGGGGCATGCATAAGAGCACAAGTGTGCCTATCGTTCCTGTCCTATTGTTTCCTTTCGTTATTTCCAATTAAGATAGTTATTACGTACTCATACTTATATACATGCTTATATACTGTATAGTTATTACACGCTTATGCTTATATATACTGTGTGACAAAAATAAATAAATAAATAAAAAGGATTGGCAGTGTAATCCAACAGTCCTAACTGAATGTCCTTCAATCATGAGTGAAGTCATGATAGACGATCCTCGACTTTAAACCACTTGTTTAGCAACCATTCAGTGTTATGATGATACTGAAAAAAATGACTAATGACTGCTCCTCGCTCTTACAACTTTTGCAGCGTTTCCACGGTCATGTGATCAAATTTCGGGCAACTGACAACCAGTATGCATTTACGGGAGTTGCAGCCTCCCAGAGTCATGTGTCTGCCATTTGCAATCTTCCCGGCCAGCTTCTGACAAGCCAACTCAATGAGGGAAGCTGGATTCATTTAATATTTCTCTTAACAATGGCAGTGATTCGCTTAAAACCCAGGCAAAGAAGTTGTAAAATCGGACATGGCTCGCTTAACCGCCCCCTTGCTTATCAACAGAAATTCAGGTCCCAACTGTGGCCATAAGTCAAGGACAACCAGTACTTCCAAATTTTGCCTAACATTAAGGCAAGAGACCTTATGGCAAAGAACGTGGGTGACTGTTCAATATATAGCAGAGTTACCATGTTTTTCTGAAAATAAGACCCGGTCTTATATTAATTTTTGCTCCAAAAGATGCATTAGGGCTTTTTTTTTTTTATTTGCATTTATATCCCACCCTTCTCCGAAGACTCAGGGCGGCTTACACTATGTTAGCAATAGTCTTCATTCTATTTGTATATTTATATACAAAGTCAACTTATTGCCCCCAACAATCTGGGTCCTCATTTTACCTACCTTATAAAGGATGGAAGGCTGAGTGGTGGGACTAGAACCTGCAGTAATTGCAGGCAGCTGCTGTTAATAAGAGACTGCATTAGCAGTCTGAGCCACAGAGGCCCATTAATTTTGGGGGAAATACAGTACTAAATGCATCCGTCTGGCTGACAATCTGGGACTTATTTGGGGGGTATGGCTTATATTACGAGCATTCTGAAAAATCATGCTAGGACTTATTTTCCAGTTGGGTCTTATTTTCGGGGAAACAAGGTAGGTTTTGGCTTTCATAGGGCAGCCAAGCCAGAGACTTCAGGAACAGCAAGGGAGAAGAGATCGATTGCAAGAGTAATATCTCTCCCGTCCATTAAATTAATTGCTTTCAGGAAAGTCTGATTGCCCCAAAATATAAGCCTCATGGGAACCCTTAAAGTGACTACCATAGAGCCTTCTTCCAGATGGAGAGTCCTATCCTCAAGACTTAGTACCTTCTGGCAAGTTACAGATTTCAGAACGTCGCTTGATTATAACTCATTGTATATTCTCACTGTAGTCTCTGGCTGTATTAGGAAAAGGCACTTCAAAGCACAGAGAGAACAGACTTAGTTGGTATGTTTTAAAGCAGCTGTATCTTTCTGGTTTTGCCTGGTTGCCCCAGAAACTGGGAAAAGATGCAACTGCTTTAAAACATTGCTACCATGTTTTCCCGAAAATAAGACCTTGTCTTATATATTTTTTTTGAACCCTGAAATAAGCACTTGGACTTATTTTCGGGGATGTCTTATTATTTTAGGGTGCATGGAGCAAGACAAGGCTCCTCTTGCCATCTTACCTGATTTCCAGCTGTGTCTCCTTAACTGTTGTAACCCAGGCCCAAGTAGGTAGTAGCAAACTCAGTCAGTTTAAAAACAAACAAACTTTATTAGCACAGCTGAAAATTAACTCAGTCTCATTGTAGTCCAAACTAAATCAAAGCAAATTCTTCCCAACACAATTCCTCAGTCTTATCACCAACCTTGGACTAATTAGGCAAACTGCCAAAGGTTTTTCTTGGCAAAAGTTCAAAAGCAGAAGATGCTGACAAGAAATAAATGCAGCAAGACAAGGAGCAAGTCTATCAACATTGTTTTCCGACAAAGAGCTTAAGAGCCATTGCTAGTCTTTTAAGCCTTACGGGAGGGGCCAATCATCTCTTGACCCTACTCCCGAGTTGATCTCTTTGCTTGAGCTGCTCTTGCCTTCTGGCAGCTCTTCTCATGCGTGCATTAGGAACAGGCTCCTCCTGTTCCTCTGCCTCACTACTGTCAGCCTCTGGAGGCTCTGGAGTCCGCACATCACTTCCCGATGGCCTTGGCCCCACCTCTGCCTCCGACGCAGAGCCCTTATCCAGGCCTTCCCCAGCCTCCAGGACTGGCCCATGTTCTTCCTCAGCCTCATCGCTGTCTGACTACATTGCCAGCTCCACAGGCTGCTGGCGGACCACAACACTAACCCTAACCAAAGAAAATGGGAGGGACTGGCTGTGCATGCAGTTAAATGACTACTTCAGCTTCAATTGCAACAATACATGAGCACACAATAGATTTAAACTTAATGTGAACCGCTCCAATCTTGATTGTAGAAAATATGACTTCAGTAACAGAGTTGTTAATGCCTGGAATGCACTACCTTACTCTGTGGTCTCTTCCTAAAATCCCCAAAGCTTTAACCAAAGACTATCTACTATTGATCTCACCCCATTCCTAAGAGGTCTGTAAGGGGCGTGCATAAGAGCACCAGTGTGCCTACCGTTCCTGTCCTAACGTTCCCTTTAATTGTATCCAATTTGTATGGTTATTTCATGCTTACAGTGTTGTGTTTGACAAATAAATAAATAAAATAAATAAAATATTTTTGGAGAGAGCTTATTTTTTTGGGGGTAGCTTATTTTAGCACATGCACTGAAAAGGCCATTTGGGCTTATTATCAGGGGATGTCTTATTTTAGGGGAAACAGGATAGCAGGTGCTAGGTTTGTACATTTTCTTCTGCATTCTGAACCACCTTTTTTGGAATCAGATCTGGAGGAATGCACTGACCTCTAATGATGGTGATGATGTTATCCATTGAGTCATGTCCGACTCTTGGCAATTCTGTGGGCCAGGTCTCTCCATGTCTTCCGATCTTGCACTACTTCCTGGTGTTATTCTCGGCTCTGGCTAGTGTCAGCTTTGATGGTGTCCAGCCACCATGGCCTTTGGCGACCTGGTTTCCTTGTACCGCTAACTCTTCCAAACACACAATTTCTTTCTCCAAGGAATTCCCCCGCATAACATGGCCAAAATAAGTGAGATGCAATTTTGTGATTTTTTTTTCTTTCCAGTGATATTGTCGTGTCCCACTCCTCCTCTGACGGCCGGGTCGGGTAAGTCCGTATCAAGCGTGGCCACAAAGCCTCTGCAGCTTTGCCAAAGTTCTGTCAGAGTTCTCAGGGCAGGCAGGAGTCCAAGGTGTGACTTCAGCAATCCAGATTAGACTTTGCCTGACTCAAGGAATGCCAGAAAGCAAATCCTTTATATAGGCCATGGGGTGTGGCTCCATGACTCAGCACTTATCCAGGCCTGCCCCTCCCTTCCTTTTGCTGACATCGCCTCTCCATTCTCTGGAAGCATGGCTCTGTCCACCCTCCAGCTGCCGGCAATTCCAGCTCGTGACTGGCTTCATGCTCCTCAGGTTCACATGCTGTGGGGAGGGGTTTATTTGCTCGGTCTGTCCAGGCATGGTGCCAGGACTGGGGGCTGGAGGCATGCCAGGCCGTTCGTCTGCACTATCAATCCCTGGCTGAGATAACAGGAGATGAGAGAGGCCTGACTGCGGAGAGGGGGGCGGACGAGGCACAATAGATATATAGGATGTTCTGCGCTCCCATACTTGTGGTGCAGGGAATACACAGAAGCCCTCTCTGTCACAACAGCTCAAATGAGTCCATTTTCTTCCCGGCTTCGCTTTTTTAAGGCCCAACTTTCACAACTGTAGGTAGCTACGGTGTACACAATAGAGAGGACTAACCCACATCTGGTTGTCAGGATGATGTTCTTGCCTCTCCATATTCAGCTCATGTTCAACATTGCTGTGCAACTCAGTGCAATCTGAAGTTTTATTTCTGGGCTGCATTCACCGCTTTGAGTGACCCATGACCCTAGGAAAATGAATTTTTCCATGCATTCTTAGCTCTTCACCGTCGATTTCTATTTGGATGTTTCCGTTCCTTGACATGGTCAATAGTCTGCCTTAAATGGATCGTTGGGTGAGGGTCACAAGTCAAGAATGGATGGAGCATTAGTTCAAATCGTTCCGTTGCTTGCGAGATGGATAGCAGCTACCTTGGAATAAGACGTTCAGGTGATACTAAGGGTACAAGCACGCACAAGGCAGTGTCAATGAAATGAGTTTTGCAAAGACTGCCTTGCAAGTCAAAAGGCAGAACCAAGGTAAAACTTTCAAGGTTCTTAGTCTTAAAAAACGGTTTGGACAGCTGTTCATTTATTCTCCTTGTAGCTTGCAGTTGAGCCAAATCAGTGCAAATGAGCAAATCTTTGGGTAAAGAGATGGTAAACATTGCCGTTGGACCTTCTTCTCGGGTGTGGAGAAGAGGAAGCAAAATGAATTAAGTTCCTTTGAGGAGAGCATTAATATTTGTTGCAATAAGGGGTTCATCTCGACATGGAGGAAGTCAAATATTATTGTGAGCTGTCGGCCGCCGGCCCCTCCAGCAGCCAAATCAGATGAGGAGGCGGAGGCGTGGGAGTCAAGGACAGCATCAAGGCAACCTGAGAGCTCCGAGGGGGAAGGAGAGAATGGAGTTGTCAGAGATAGAGACAGAGGTGGAGCCTGGGCCGATGGCTGATGTGGAAGAGGAGGAACAGCTGGGTCCAGTGCCTGACACGCAGATGCGCAGAAGGCAGAGGAGAGGAGAGCAGTGGAAATCTATGGGCCGATCCTTGGGACGGAAGAGCCACCGCTGCTAGCGAGGCCCCACCCTAGCTCTGGGGATCAAAGGCAGGGGGTGGAGATGAATAGGTGTGGCACACAACCATTCATCTCCCTGGCAGACAGACTTGCTAGCCTGCACTGAGAGAGAAACTTTTTGCTGGGGCTGCTAATAAAGGAATCATTGATTTAACTACAGAGGGTTTGGGAGCCAGGTCAGAACACATATATAGTATAAAGCAGGGGTCTTCAACCTTGGCAACTTTCAGCCTGGAGGACTTCAAAGTTTGCAGGGTAATTCTGGGAGTTGAAGTCCGCCAGGCTTAAAATTGCCAAGGTTGGAGACCCCTGGTATAAAGGATGGAGCATGTGATTTCAAGAGCTCCTCATGGTTTCCAGTTCTGCACTAAAGTTTCTCTTAAATAAGTCTGTTGGATTGTTCCTTATTTGCAACTCTCGTGACTGCTCTAAAACTTATGAAAGTCACCCACTCCTAGGGAAGATGATTTATTCTTCCTGGAAATAAAATGCCAGTGTCAGTCCTGAAGCATACTTGGCTGAGACCATCTTTATGGCTTTAGGGTTGCCACCAGAGAAGGAGTGGGGAGAAAATAGTTAGCTGGGGTCTTGTAGTCAAAGCAAAACATTTTCCTGTGGGAACCAAGGACATTTCAACATGCGGTGGGGAAGAGAAGGAGTTGAGTAACCACACAACTGGCCAGCACTTTTATTGGAGAATGTGACTGATGCTGCGGGATGGGGGGAAAGGGGAACTTTCACTTTTTAATTAGGTGAAAACCACGGGAACTTTCAGAGTCGGTTTTCACCAATCGTGTTCTGTCTCCTTCCCCACTTCAGACCCACGAGCTGGCCTTCAGCCAGTGGATTCACAGCTCTTATCAGTCCTGGCAGAGAAATCGCAGCTGCCTACCAAAGTTCAAACAAATGACTCACGTAGCAAGACTTTCAGCTCTTTTTGAAACGGATCAGCTAAACTTTGCTTCCCGTGGAGAGCAGTCCCAAAGCTCCTTATATATCCTCCCTTTTGATGACGCCACCTTTCTAATCTTCTGAAGCACGGGTCAAGCCAAGCTTGATTATTATTATCAGCTGGGTCTGAAGGCGTAGCCTGGGGAAGGGAGGAATCAGGGGATGAGGGCCTCATTGCGTCCTCCGACTGGTCTGGTTCTGTCTCCTGGAGCCAAGCCAAAGGAATCGGTGCTCCCGAGGTAAGCCTTACCAGCCCTTCCCCCTCACTCTCGGAGTCACTTTCGGGCATGAGGCCAGATTCGGGGGCTGGAGTCACAACAAGTTGTGCCAATATGACGTATCCAATAAATTGTTCTTTGAAGAATCTACCTGCCTTGGAGTTCTGCTTTCAATGAGTGCATTACTTGGAATGCTGACAGTCAGTTGACTAGTGGTGTCAAAACAATCTGCGAGTTCACCTCTATTGGACGATGGTTACCATGTTGATTGTGTGAAGGAGAACAAGGGCAGGGCTGATCCTACTACCGAGTGGAGTGGTATAGTTTCTTAGGTCAGGAAAGCCAAAGGTCAAGTAAAAAATGCCAAAGGCTTGGAGGAATGAACTGTGTTTGCTCAGAATTAGCCTGTCCTCAGATGTAGGCAGGAGGCTGTTTTTCCCCAAAGAAGAAATAAGATTCAGCTGCCAATATTTCTTCTTTACACAGGCCAGTAGAATGGGGTGGGGAAGTATCTCCTCTGCCGGAAAAGAACTTGGAGTAAACTTCTAGTCTTTTCACTTTCAAAACAATACAAGTGTGCGACCCAAGACCACCAACCCTTTCTTATTTTTACACAATTATACCACAACTCTAGAATTAACATTGGGTAATTCTTTGCTGGGACAGGATTTAGGGCATTGGATGAACCTAGAAAATGGATTTGTTCTATTACCAAGTTGTGTGTTGTGTGACACAACTATAGTCTTCTAATAGCTTAAGAAAAACCAGGAGGAGGAGGGGGAGGAAAGGAGAAGGAGAAGGATATAATAGATACAAACTTAAGGTGAACCCCTCGAAACTCGATTGCAGAAAATATGACTTCAGCAACAGAGTGGTCAAGGCCTGGAATGCACTACCTGACTGTGGTTTCATCCCAAAACCCCCCAAATTTTAACCTTAGACTGTCTACTGTTGACCTCACCCCATTCCTAAGTGGTCTTGTAAGGGGCGTGCATAAGAGCACCAGCATGCCTACCATCCCTGTCCTAATGTTTTTTTTTTGTTTTTTTTTACATTTATACCCCGCCCTTCTCCGAAGACTCAGGGCGGCTTACAATGTATAGGGCAATAGTCTCATTCTATTTGTATATATTTACAAAGTCAACTTATTGCCCCCCCAACAATCTGGGTCCTCATTTTACCTACCTTATAAAGGATGGAAGGCTGAGTCAACCTTGGGCCGGGCTCGAACCTGCAGTAATTGCAGGCTTTGTGTTCTTAATAACAGGCCTTACCAGGCAGAGCTAAACAGAATCTTGTAGCAACTCCATTGTTTTCACGCTCACGATGGGGGCTTGTTCTTGGTTTGGGATGTCTATATGCTAAGGCCCAGCATTCTGAAGTTAAACATCCTACTTTACGCTGGATTTCTTTACCTTGTTGCCAAGGAAAATCTCCTGTGGCTTTCACTCAATAACAGGTTATTATTTTTACAAAGCCAGACACGGTGTCCCGCAGTCTGCATGTGCATAACTCTTATGATACAAAGAGAGCGGTGATGTTGCAACGGCAGAAACGCAGCTTCTGTGTCTACTTGACATAACTGCCAACAACAGCAGTGCGGAAAACAATACATGACCAACTGCTAGAGTTTGATCCAATAACGATCCTTTTTTTTTCTGTGTGCAGAAGAATTCAGGAAAGTGTTACTATTAGAATGTAACGTGAAGAGGTTTGAATTTCAAAAAATATCAAGATGTTATGTTCATGCTCTTCCACTCTAGGAACAGAGGAAACTTTAGATAGATTTTTTGCCTATGGTCTCTTGAATAATTAGAGCCAACTGAGAAATATGTCATGGCTGTTGTATAGCTAGCTTTATATTCTAAACCAAATCTGGAACTGGGTTAGGGTTAGGGTTAACCCGCACTGCATACTGAACATAAATACAATTGAGAGAGCCCAGTGTTGTGTCTTGTCCGCTCTCACCGCAGCCGGGGTCTGCTTATCTGCTCCCGAACATGGAGGAATGTATGCCTCCCGGCCCCAGTCCTGGCTCCATGCCCAGACAAGTTGCAGATGAGGGGGCACCTCCCGGTCCCAGCCCTGGCTCCATGCCCAAGCAGGCTGCAGAGGAGGGAGCATCCCCCGGCCCCAGCCCTGGCTCCATGCCCAGGCAAACGGAGCAGCTAGACCCCTCCCCCTCCTCCACAGCATGTGAGCCTGAGGAAGGTTTACTTCCAACAGCTGATTGGAGTGACCCTCGCATCAGAAGATTGGATAGGCGGAGGCAACAGAAGGAAGGGAGGGGCAGGCCTTAATGAGTGCTGAGTCATGGAGCCACACCCCATGGCCTATATAAAGGATCTGCTTTCTGGCAGTCTCTGAGACAGGCAAAGTCGAACTTATCTTGCTGAAGTCACTTACTGGTCTCCTGCCTGCTCTGAGGACTTTGCTAGGACTTTGGGCAGAGCTGCAGAGGCAAGCCTGATTCGGATTTCCCTGACCCGGCTGTCAGCGGAGGAGTGGGACACGACAGCCCAGAGATATTTCACGAGAAGAGTCCTCCACTCTTCTGCTCGCAACAAAATACCTAATGCCACCAGACTCAAAATTTTGGACTTAGAAAATTTAGAACTATGCTTAGGTCAGAACGTCTTCGGTCTGACCTAAGCATAATACATAAAATCATCTGCTACAATGGCCTACCTGTCAGTGACTACTTCAGCTTCAACCACAACAATACACGAGCAAATAATAAATACAAACCCAAGGTAAACCGCTCCAAACTCAATTGCAAAAAATATGACTTCAGTAACAGAGTGGTCAATGCCTGGAATGTTCTACCTGACTCTGTAGTTTCTGCCCCAAACCCCCAAAACTTTAAGCTTGAACTGTCTACTGTTGACCTCACCCCATTCCTAAGAGGTCTATAAGGGGCGTGCATAAGTACACTTGCATGCCTACCGTCCCTTGTCCTAATATTCCTTTTTACTTACTCTTTTCATGTATCTAAATTATGTTTATACTTTTACCTGTTATCTTATATATGATTGACAAATAAATAAATAAAATAAATAGGGTTAGGGAAGATACACCACCACCAAGCCAGCATAGGTTTAACAGATTTAACAGATTAACAGATTTGGAAAGGACCTTGTAGGTCATGTAGTCCAACCCCCTTGCCCAAGCAGGAGACCCTACATGATTTCTGATAGATGGCAATCTAATCTCTTCTTGAAAGCCTCCAGTGATGAAGCTCCCACAACTTCCAAAGGAAAAGCTGTTCCATTGGTTGATTGCTCTCACTGTCAAAAAATTTCTCCTTATTTCCATGTTGAATCTCTCCGTATTCAGTTTCCCTCCATTATTCCTTGTCTGGCCTTCAGGTGCTTTGGAAAATAGGTTGACCCCCTCCTCTCTGTGGCAGCCCCTCAAATATTAGAAGTCTCCTATCATATCTCCCCTGGTCCCTTTCTTCACTAGACTAGCCATGCCCAGTTCCTGCAACCGTTCATTGTATGTTTTAGCCTCCGGTCCCCTAATCATCTTGGTTGTTCTTCTCTGCACTCTTTCTAGAATCTCAACATCTTTTTTATAGCGTGGTGGTCAATGTTGAGACTCCAGAAAGAATGCAGATAGGTAGGGACAGATCTTTAGGGATGGGGATAATTTTCTCAGCCAGTTTGATAAAACAGACCTATTTTTTGGGTCTCAAACAATTTATTTCTGCTAAGAATAGAATAGAATTTTTTATTGGCCAAGTGTGATTGGACACATAAGGAATTTGTCATGGTTCATACGCTCTCAGTGTACATAAAAGATAAGTCTGAATCCAGTTCAAACTCAGTTCAAACTTGGTGAAATAATGCTACCAGAAAAATGCGTTATTATTAATCCTGTTTTTAATAGGTCCAAAAATGAGAGTTCTGTGGGGGTGCCCAAACTCTATATAGCTACGTCCCGAGAAGAGAAGTTGAAACAGTTTATGTCCAGGATATGGGAGATCTGTAGCTATTTTTTTCAGCCCTCTTTCTGACCCCTGCAGTATATGTGATGATGATGTCCGTCCATCGTTTTCGAAGAGGACCTTGACATCTAACGAGTTGTGTGCTGTCCACCGTGTCTCCGCAGGTGGCTGGTAAGGCCTCTACGGGCATGGAATGTTCTGCCATATGTCGGGCAGATATGTGTGGGCACCACTGCTGCAGCATTTGCAGCTTTGGCTTTGTGGAGTGCTCACTTCTCTTGTGCTATGGTTATCCTTCTGTCTTCAAATGTCTGGCAGTCTTGGTGAATCAGCATGTGCCATGTTGATTGATCATGTACTGCATTCAGTTTTGGTCGTCACAATATAAAAAAGATGCTGAGACTCTAGAAAGAGTGCAGAGAAGAGCAACAAAGATGATTAGCGGACTGGAGACTAAAACATATGAAGAACGGTTGCAGGAACTGGGTATGTCTAGTTTAATGAAAAGAAGGACTAGGGGAGACATGAGAGCAGTGTTCCAATATCTCAGGGGTTGCCACAAAGAAGAGGGAGTCAAGCTATTCTCCAAGGCACCTGAAGGCAGGACAAGAAGCAATGGGTGGAAACTAATCAAGGAGAGAAGCAACCTAGAACTAAGGAGAAATTTCCTGACAGTTAGAACAACCAATAAGTGGAACAATTTGCCTGCAGAAGTTGTGAATGCTCCAACACTGGGAATTTTTAAGAAAATGTTGGATAGCCATTTGTCTGAAATGGTGTAGGGTTTCCTGCCTGGGCAGGGGGTTGGACTAGAAGACCTCCAAGGTCCCTTCCAACTCTGTTATTATGTTATGTTACTTGCCAGGGTTTCCCAGGAAGTGTTGTCGATATCCAGGGACTTGAGAGACGCTTTCTGCGTGTCTTGGTATCACTTCCTTTGTCCCCCGTGAGATCGTTTTCCTTGAAACAGCTCACTGTAGATGAGCTGTTTGGGGATGCGGTAGTCTAGCATCCTTGCAGCATGGTCTGCCCAGCGTTTCTGGGCTTTCATCAGCAGGGTGTGAACTGATGGCACCCTCTTTCTGACCCATGCAGTAGACAGTAGTGGCTAAAATTGTGGAAACCTTTTGGGAAAAGTGTATTTTTGAGGTTTGATGGCTAATAACACCACTTTTTTCTGAAATTTCAAGATAATCATATTCCACTGTTAGAATGGCCTGGGAATAGCCCAGACCTTCACCCAATTGAAAATCTACGGAGCCGACTCAAGAAACTTGTTAGTCAGAAGCGACCCAGCAATAAACCTCAGTTAATAGAAGCCATCATTCATTATAATAGCTGCAGAACTCAAAGACTTGGTTCACTCCATGGGAAGACGTCGTAAGGCCGTAATTCATACTAAAGGTTACCCAACTAAGTATTAACTCACATGGTGATAATTATTGTATATCTCATTTTTTCCCTACGTGTTTCACTTTTCTTCTTTATACTGTAACTGCTATTCTAATAGCAAATCCTTCCTAAAAGTTATTGCATTACATTCTTGATTAAATTATCTTTCCACTGATATATAATTTTATGGTACTACTCCAAAAAAAAAGGGGGTGTTATTAGCTAGTTTTAGTAAACACACTTTTCCCAAAAGGTTTCCACAATTTTGGCCACTACTGTATAGGTCCTCAATGGAAGGCAGGCTGGTTCAAAAGAAAGGTCTTGTGTTCTTCAAATTACTGTCTGGTATGGAAGAGTCCCAAGGTTCTACAAATGTAATATTTTTTTTTTCTGAAT
This sequence comes from Ahaetulla prasina, assembly GCF_028640845.1. Classification (NCBI taxonomy): domain Eukaryota; kingdom Metazoa; phylum Chordata; class Lepidosauria; order Squamata; family Colubridae; genus Ahaetulla; species Ahaetulla prasina. Next base: position 7,995,369 of record NC_080541.1, read on the forward strand.
GGAGATATAAAGGTCAGTCAGAGTGTTTCCACACAGAGCGAAATCTATCACATCCTGCCTATCAGTTGATGTTTAGCACTGACGTGCCCCAAGGAAGGAAGTCAACTGGAACAGGAGGCAACGGTTACCGCTTTTCTTCAAACATTTTGCCGTTTTCGTTCTGTTCAGCATTAGCTACGAGACATGTTTTATTCAAATGTGCTCTGTGTATACAATGATGAATATCTTTGTTTTGGGGCTATTGTTCCACAAACTCTTAAATTATTAAAACAGGGAGGGGAGGAAAAACCCACTTTAGATTTTCTTGCTTTGCGGCTTTTTAACTGACGCGTGAATCTGGAAAAACAAGCAAAAAATGAACTTTACTTGGGTATGTGCTGTGCCTGGGACGGTGGCAGAATGAATAGATAATGTTGGGACTTTATGCTTGTGGGTGAAGTAATGCCTGTTTCTTGGACTCTGTGTTAAGATATTTAAATTTAATAGCCAGAGCAGTGAGCTTGTGCAAATGAGCCCAGAACACACAGTTGCGGTTGATTAGTTGAAGAATGCTGGCTCCTGCGTGAGGCAATCTGTGCTGTGATTGGCTGCTGTGGGAGTTTCCCTTTTTCCCGCCTTTTTCTTCGGTGCCCTCTGTGCGCTCTGTGATTTACCTCATGATGCTCCTGTTTCCTTCACTATCCTACTTTAAATATGGATGTAAAATATATTTATTTATACAAAACTACAAGTTCTTGTCAGCCTCCCTGACTTCCTTTAGACACCTGCTGCGCAATTCCTTGACAACCTGACTCTAGAACAGAATAGAATAGAACCGAACAGAACAGAACAGAACCAAACAGAACAGAAAAGAACAGAACAGAACAGAACAGAACAGAACAGAACAGAATAACAGGTTTTCTAGTCCAATCTCCTGCTCAGGCAGGAAACCATCTCAGACAAATGGTTGTCCAATCTCTTCTTAAAAATTTCCAGTATTGGAGAATTCACAACTTCTGGAGGCAATTTGTTCCACTGATTAATTGTTCTGTCAGGAAATTTCTCCTTAGTTCTAGGTTGCTTCTCTCCTTGATTGGTTTCCACCCATTGCTTCTTGTCCTGTCCTCAGGTGCTTTGGAGAAGAGCTTGACTCCCTCTTCTTTGTGGAAACCCCTGAGATATCAGAACACTGCTATCATGTCAGCCCTCCGCCCCTCCATGTAGATGCGATTTCACTGAGGACTTCTCGTTGAGTGCGGTTGGTTCAGCCAGTTACGAATCCATCAGGTGGTGAAGTTGCCTAACCCAGGGGTCACCAACCTTTCGGACCTCAGGGACCACTAAGTTCATAATTTTAAATCCTGCAGACCCCTAATATGATCTGCCTAATGACCAGCTAGGTGGGAGTGGCTGGGTGGTTATATGACTGGGTGGGCGCGGCCAACTTGACATCATGCACATCAAGGGGTACCTCACCGGCCTCTACTCGCCCCTCCCCTCCCAGCCACTCCTCTCCTCCCCGCCTGGGCTCCTTAGGGCCCCAAAAGGAAGCAGTTGTTGGAGCTAAGCAGTCACATGAGAAAGAGTTGGCAAAACAACTGCTCAGTTCAAATTGATCTGGCCAAGAAGGAGGCTCATGAGAAGCACCTCACTGAAGACTACAAGCATAGGCTTTCCAAGCAGAGGAAAGACCTGCAGGAGTTCAAGGCCAGGTACGGGCGCCTGGAGGCTCAGTGGGCTGAGATGGTCAGCCAGTTCCAGGCCATGATATAGTCCCACTAGAACAAGGCCCTCCGGCTCATCACCACCAGTGGCACTTCCCTCTGCTTGGAAAGCCTATGCTTCTAGTCCTCAGTGAAGTGCTGCCCTCCAGCGCTTCCCTCCAAAGCCCCGCACCAGGAGGCTCAAGCAGACCCCAAGTCGGAATGTCTGCTCCCCTCTGCCCCACACAAAAGGACCCTGAAGGGGAGACTCTCTGCAGCAACACAAGCATTCATTGCACATATCTGGCCCAGGGGCTGTAGTTTGAGGAGTCCTGATTTAGTGCAATATAAAAAATGCAAATAATTTTTCTGCGGACCACCAACATTTTCTCATGGATCACCAGTGGTCCATGGACCATCAGTTGGTGACCGCTGGTCTAACCCACATTTTTCTATCTCACGGTAAGGAGCAACCTTACCTTTTGCAAGTATACCTGTCTCTTCTACAGATTCTACAAGTATATCTTATGCATTGCTTTCTTTCTAGCTTTCTTTTATTTTTCTTGCAAGTCTGTGGGTGATATCTTGCATCAAGGGTACACGCGCCCATTAATTCAATTAGACGCTTTCCTTCTGACATCCTCTGCAGGCGCTGCAGATCTGCCTTAGCGGAGGTGGAAAAGTCTAAGATTCTGTTCTGCCAGCAGAATGATATTGTGACAAAGGTTGAACACCAAAGAATTGATGCATTCGAATTGTGGTGTTGTTGGAGAAAACTCTCGAATGTCCCTTGGATTGCGAGGAGATCAAATCAGCCGATCCTAAAATAAATCAACTCTGACTGTTCTTTGGAAGAATAGATCCTGAAGCTGAAGCTCAAATACTTTGGCCACCTAATGAGAAGAGAGGACTCCTTGGAAAAGACCCTGAAAGATGGAAGGGAAAGATGGAAGGGAAAAGGAGATAGCAGAGGATGAGATGATTACACAAGGAACATGCGTTTGACCAAACTCCAGGAGACAGTGGGGGACGGGAGGGGCCTAACATCTATGGTCCATGGAGTCACCAAGAATTGGACACAACTGAGCAACTAAACAAAAGCAAATTTATTAAACAGATTTATATAGCCATCGTTACTCACATAGGTGACACCAGAGGACTTAGAACATTTTAAAATTCCACCATATAATAACATGCATGGTAACAACAGCACAATCAAATCAGGTCCCTTGATCTTATTTATTTATTTATTTATTATTTATTTATTAATTAAACTTTTATACCGCCCTTCTCCCGAAGGACTCAGGGCGGTTCACAGCCAAGTAAAACAATAAAAAGGTACACAATAAAAACAATAATTAAAAAACTTATTAAATATAAGGCCAAATTAAAATCCGTTTAAAACTAAAACCCATTAAATAAAATTAGAATCCAAATATTAAAAACTGCTAAAAATAAAATGATCAACTCCATCTCCATTCTTAGTCCCAAGGCCTGGGGACAAAACCATGTTTTGATGATCCAGATGGGGTCCCATTGTATCTCTAGGGGAGTGGTATTTATGGAGATTCTCAGTCACCCGGGTCATGGTTGTCCCAAAGGTACTTTTTGCAAGAGGCAACTGGGCTTCCTTTGTTTTTCTTTGAAGACGTTTCGCTTCTCATCCAAGAAGCTTCTTCAGCTCTGGCTGGATGGTGGGAAATGGAAGGATTGATACTCCTTGCAGACAGCTGGTCATTTGCATTCTTTTTAAAGAGTCGTTGAGGTCACTTGGAGGTTTATCTGTGCCCTCAGGGTCACCTGAGTGGTGCAAATGGGTGTGGAGCCTTCTTGGAACTTCTGAAAGGACTGTGTTGTAGACTGGAGATAGATGATGTTGTTGTATCCCTCCCCCTCTGTTGAGAGAGGGCTGTTCAGTTTTGACATAAATGGCCTCTAAAGAGAGGTTAAAGAGAGTTTTTCTTCAGAGTAAAACCAGAAAGTCCAGTTGCCTCTTGAAAAAAGCACTTTTGGGACTAGGGGAATGATGTTCCATAAAGTAGGGGCCACCACCGAGAAGGCCCTTTTCCCCAATGGTGGGATTCAAATAATCTAACAACTGGTTCTCTTTCCTAATGGATGGCTGGGTGGGTGTGGCTAGGGGGTGTGACAGGCAGCGCTTGCCCTCCTGCACCCCAATGGGAGCAAAAATGGGCCGGGGGGGTGCACACCCCCATACCCCAGTTTGGGCCTAGTAGGCCTCCCTGAAGCCTCCTGGGAGTGAAAATGGACCACACCCCATTTTGGGCTAGTAGGCCTCCCTGAACTTAGTTGGGAGCCAGAATGGGGCATGTGGGGACTCCTGGAAGGGGAAGGGAGGAGAGGGGTAGGGCCAGCCAGCAATTTAACTACTGGTTCATCCAAACCGGCCCAAACCAGCTAAATCCCACCACTGTATACATCCCTAGTCGATGGGACCCGTAAGATGCCCTGCCTTCACATCCTCATGCGCTGGATGGATGTAATAGGGAAGAGGCAGTCCTTCCGATCAGGTTAGATTTGTTGAATCAATCAAAACAGTTTGAATGCTGAATGAAATCCCATGATGGTGAACCTATCAACCTATTTTTGCTGTGGGACAACTATCCTCTTCGAAGATAGATCTTGTGGAAAAAGTTACTTTCATGAAAATACTTGAGAATTCTCTAGGTTTTTCTGGATCCAGATTGAAATCCAACCTGGCTAAAGATGAAATGGAAAAAATGTTGAATTTCATTATAGTCTCTGGTAATCAAAAAAAAAAAAGGTTGGCAACAGAAACTAATTGCTGGTCTTTGAATTGGGTTTTGCAGCCCAGATAGACACAGGCTTCACAGGATCATTAGAACTGCAGAAAAAACAATGGCTACCAACCTGCCTTCCATTGAGGACCTGTATACTGCACAAGTCAGAGGGCTGTGAAAATATCTACAGACCCCTCACATCCTAGACATAAACTGTTTCAACTCCTACCCTCAAAATGACGCTATAGAGCACTGCACAACAGAACAATTAGACACAAGAACAGTTTTTTCCCGAACGCCATCACTCTGCTAAACAAATAATTCCCTCAACACTGTCAAACTATTTACTAAATCTGCACTACTATTAATCTTCTCATTGTTCCCATCACCCATCTCCTTCCACTTATGACTGTAACTTTGGTGCTTGTATCCTTATGATTTATATTGATATTGATTGTTTCCTGATTGCTTATTTGTACCCTATGACTATCATTAAGTGTTGTACCTTATGATTCTTGATGAATGTATCTTGTCTTTTTATGTACACTGTGAGCATATGCACCAAGACAAATTCCTTGTGTGTCCAATCACACTTGGCCAATAAAAAATTCTATTCTATTCTATTCTATTCTATTCTATTCTATTCTATTCTATTCTATTCTATTCTATTCTATTCTATTCCATTCCATTCCATTCCATTCCATTCCATTCCATTCTCCAGAATAACAGAGTTGGAAGAGTCTTTTAGTCCAACTCGCTGCTCAAACAAGTATACCATTCCAGACAAGTGGCTGTCCATCTTCTTCTTAAAAACCTCAGCTTCAGAAGGCAAGCTATTCCACTCATTAATTGTTCTCACTGTTGGGAAATTTCTCCTTAGTTCTAAGTTGCTTCTCTCCTTGATTAGTTTCCACCCATGGCTTCTTGTCCTGCCTTCAGGTGCTTTGGAGAATAGCTTGACTCCTCTTCCCTCAAATATTGGAAGATAGCTATCATGTCATCCTTAGTCCTTCTTTTCATTAAAATGTTAAGCTATGAATCACATGGGAATTTACGATTTACTGTTCCCCAGATAGACCAGATTCTGCACCTGTGACATCATTATCCCACCATATCAAAGGCCAGGAACAAAATAGAACAAAAGTAGTTGGATATGGTTATAAACCTAAAGGTAATTACAGAGAGAAATTGCTGTGTTGGAACAAATCTTCATTTAATCCAGGCTGAACAATTGCTGCCACTTTGGTATTTACGATTTAACCTTTTGTATCTGGAGAAACTTTTCTCACCAAACAAAAGTTGTTGTTTTTTAGTAGGCAGAGGAAACAAGGAGGCATTGTTTAAGAGGATTAAGAGAGAGGGAAACATTTCTCAAGTCTTCCAAATATCTTTCATTTCCATTCCTGCTTAGTTGTTTTCAATGTCATTAAAAGTCAGGAAGATATTTCCACTTGCAGATATACTACAGGTCAGTGGTGGGTTTCAACATTTTTTACTACCAGTTTTGTGGGTGTGGCTTGGTGGATGTGGCATGGCTTGGTGGATGTGGCATGGCTTGGTGGGCATGGCTTGGTGGGTGTGGCAGGAGAAGGATACTGTAAAATCTCCATTCCCTCTCTACTCCAGGGGAAGGATACTGTAAAATCTCCATTTCCTCCTAATCAGCTGGGACTCAGGAGACAGAGAATAGGTGGGGGTGGGGCCAGTCACAATCTTTACTACCGGTTCTCTGAATTACTCAGAATTTCTGCTACCGGTTCTCCAGAACTGGTCAGAACCTGCTAAAACCCACCTCTGCTACAGGTCTTTTACAAAACTTCCTTAATGGGGAAAAAAAAGAAATCTTTTTTGTTTTATTCCTACTCACATCTGGTCTCCAGAATGGAAACTACCCCAAAGGTGCGGTTTCAAGAGGCAACTTCTCATCCAAGAAGCATCTTCAGAAACGAAATGTCTTCCAAGAACAACCAAAAAGTCCAGTTGCCTCTTGAAAAAGCACTTTTGGGACAACCATGATCTGGATGACTGAGAATCTCCATAGATATTTACCCTTTTAAAAAGGAATTTTTGAAGCAAAGAGCCATGCAAGAAATGTGTGTAGCATCTTGCAAATATGTTAGTTCTTTGAAGGTGCAAAAGGAAAGATTCATTGGATTTCATAGGACTTAACTTTAGTGTACAATTATGCAGCGCTACGATCCTAGGTCTTCATTCTATTCTGCAGATTTCTCTAGAGTAATTTCCCTAGAGATGTAGAAAGAAAAGGAATTGTCCTACCAAAACACTGGTACATTAAACCACCATGCACTCTTAAATATAAATATAGGTTTTTTGAATGCCAGGCTAATTATCCTACTCCAAATAAACATTCTGAACCATTTTCTCCTTGCAATAATCCTTAAAGATAATTAAAATGTTTCCTACTCTTTTTCAAGAATAAGTAGCATTGATTGGCATTGATGTCTTTTGATAACAACAAAAACAGAGTTAATTATAAAATAATAGAGTCTGCCCCATTGTTGTAGGAATAAGAAACCACAAGGAATGTTCTAAGAATAGTTGGGTTTTTTCCCCATTCTTTCGGCAGAAAATGCTTCACTACTGTTGTTTATACAGTAATTCCCTGGATGCTACAAAGGCTTTTTTATAAATTGCATTGTTTTTGCTAAGTGTTGTGATGCATTGTTGAGATAATATTTTTGGAATTGCTTTAGTGGGCTCTGAGAAGAAGTAATTTATCCTCAAAATAAGCCAGCCATAATAAGCACCTCTGATAGTTTAGCAAAGGGTTAGAGCTCATTTTTTGTGGTGAAACACACGAAAAAATTGTGGTTGCATTCTTTTTGGATATTTTATTTTTTTTTGGGTAGGAAAAAAATGTGGCCGAACTTCTCATTTGTTTGAAGAATTATTTTGGTTTCAATCCTGACCTTTTGACGTAGGGATGGTGTTAAGGTATTGAGATTTAAGAGCTGGGCAGCTGTAAAGCTGATGCAATGTAAGGCTGATGCAATGAAGATGAATCGGCATTGGTATTGCCGGTTGCAGACTACGAAGGGGTCCACAAAAGGTTTTACCACTTTAAGAGCAGGGGTGAAATGCTCCCGGTTCGGACTGGATCGTTCGATCTGGTAGCAATGGCGGCGGGTGGTTCGGAGAACCGGTAGCAAAAAATCCCTGTCCCCCCCCATGCCCAGCTGAGCCACACGATCATCAGAGGCTTTTTTTTTTACTTTTAAAAGCATTTTTTCTTTGGCCGAAAAAATGTTGTTAAAAGTTAAAAAAAAAAAGCCTCTGATGATCACGCGGCTCAGCTGGGTTCGTCAGAGCCTTTTAAAAGCATTATTTTCTATAAAAAATGCTTTTAAAAGACTCTGAGGATCCCAGCTGAGTTGCTGATCATCAGAGCCTTTTAAAAGCATTATTTTTGCAACCTCTTCGGACGAAGAGGTTGTAGAAAAAATGTTTTTAAAAGTAAAAAAAAAAAAGTTGGCTACGCCCACCCAATCACATTACCCCCCACCTAGCCACACCCACAGAACCAGTAGTAACACATTTTACATTTCACCACTGTTTAAGAGGTGTTTACATAAGGTAGCCAGGAGAGCTATCTCTCCTTTTGTCCAGTATTCATTGCTGAGTTCTCTGTGTAGAGTTAAAAAGAAGATTGATTGCTTTTCAGGTATTTGCCTACCACGTATATTTCTGTATATATCTTGTATACAAACCACTGTTAAATGTCTAAGTCTCTGTGTGCTGTGTTTTGCTCCTGGGTTGTCTCCTAATAGTAGTCACGCTGCAAACACTTGGACAGATGGGAAGACCCTTACTTGTGAAACCTTTAAGAGATGGTGAACGACATTCAATAGATTAAAGTCAATGGACCAATCAATAGCTTGTGCCTGGAGAGAAGAGAAGTATTTTCTGGAAGGCCTGCAATCCATCTTCTGGGAAGGGGGAGACCGAATAAAGTTAACTGGGATAATATTAAACCTTTTCATGATGGAGGAAGACGGGTCACAATGAAACAGGAACCATTTTGCATAGATGGACATCGCTGGTTGTGTTACTGCAGAAGTCCTTTGCCTTCCAGTGTTGCCCATCCATTTTCTCTCTTTTGGGGATTTAGTCTTTGAACATATATTAACATGGAACCTCCAGCAATTCAGAATACAGAATATCAGAGTTGGAAGGAACCTCGGAGGTCTTCTAATTCAACGCCCTGAGCCTCAAGCCAAGCTTCAAAAGAAATCCAGTTATTTATTAGGAGCTTCATGTCAGCAGGTTCCAGGTGAAGCCAACTCTGACCCCACGTAATTTACGTCCCAATCATCACCCTGTTTCCCCCCTCCCCCTAGGGTGTGTCATTAATTACATTTGCCAACAGAGCAATTTCACGGGTTGTAGAGATCACTCCCCTCCAGCCACTGTGGGTAACCTTAGGATACAGCCTTGAGAGAGATATGTCTGGAATGTGTCTCCTGTCTTTGGCTGCAATGCTGCTTCATCAGTTTCCATCCCTCTTGTCTTTGGCAACTCGAGAAGAGGCCAGTGATGCTTTGCAAGTTGACACAGAAGACCACAAACCTTTCCAGACAAAGGACTATCCTATCTCTTCTTAAATACCTCCAGTGATAGAGCACCTACAACTTCTGGAGGCAAGATTTCTCTTTGATGAGGAGGAGATTGCTGTGTGGTTAGACAGCTATTGTCTTTCAGTCTCCATGTTTTTGAGAAGAGACATGTTCTATTGTTTGTCCACTGTCTAAAACTTGGCTGACGGCTGTTGACTCTCCATTAGATATGCAGTACTTAATAAAGAACTCTGTTTAATGAGACACTTTGGGTAAGTGGGACCTTATTCCTGCTTCCTTGGGGGATACTTTATTGGAATTGTCATAATTCTTTGTTCCCAATTAGTGCCTATTTAGCTCAGCCTTCTGCCATCCTGTTTGTTTTAAGAGCCAGGAAGATTAGTTTCTATCGTTCTAATCAAGCTGCTAATGAGCTTCGGTGGTTGTGCTTTCCCTTATGACACTGTCATAGGATTCACCATGAAGTCCTCTTGGCTTTAAAGACAGAAATTAGCCATTTCCCTCTCCCTTTCTTGTACTGGAGATTACAAGCCATTGTGTCGTGTCCCCCTCCCCCTCCGACAACCGGGTCTAGGAAGTCCGTATCAAGCGGGGCAACAAAGCCTCTGCAGCTTTGCCAAATTCCTTCCAGGTTTCTCAGGGCAGGCAGGAGTCCAAGTTGTGACTTCAGCAAACTAGATGAGACTTTGCTTGACTCAAGGTTTGAATGCCAAAAACAGATCCTTTATATAGGCTTGTGGGGTGTGGCTCCATGACTCAGCATTTATCCAGGCCTGCCCCACCCTTCCTTCTGCTGGCATCACCTCTCAGATCTCCGGAAGCGAGGATCCTCCCACTCTGAATTGTCTTCAGCTGTCTCTACTGTCGGCATATGGGAAAGGGAGAGGTCAGAGGGAGCAGGTCCGGGTAATTGCACCACTTGGCTGACTTCCTGCTCTGACGGCTGCGTCGAAGGAACACACACTGTATGAGTGAGCTGTATGGGGTTTCTGTTTTCACTCCTTGACTCCTCTCTGGGCCTGGGGCCAGGGCTGGGGGCTGGAGGCATGACAGGCCATTCATCTTCATTATCAGACTCGGAGTCTGATGACAGGCATGGGAGGAGATGGGAGGGGCCCGGCTGAGGAGGACGAGGCACAACACATTGCTCTGTAGCAATGCCAATGCTCAAAGTCCGCGGTTCGCAAACATGTCCTTATTTTGTGATTCAGGAGACGCATATGCTCACCAAGTTCAGGCAGTAGAACAAATATTCATGGGAAGGGATTGAGCATTGGTTCACATACTGAAGTCCTGCTTTCATTGCCATCAACTCAATCATCTCAATAGCCGTGTTCTAATATTTGAGGGGCTGCCACAAAGCAGAGGGGGTCAACCTAGAGATGTAATGGTACCAGTTCGCACCGGTTCGGGTGAACCGGTAGTGGCAGCGGGTGGTTTGGAGAACCGGTAGCAGCAGCAGCGCAAGGCTCTGCCCACCCGCCCGGACGCTGTTACTTCCTTGTTTTAGCCAGGAAGTAACCTGTTTTTTACCCTCTGCGCATGCGCAGAAGGGTTTGCGCACGCTCAGAGGGTCCAAGCATGCACATGACGCGCATGTACTTCCGAACTGGTAGAGAAGGTAAGTAGATTTCACCCCTGGGTCAACCTATTCTCCAAATCACCTGAAGGCAGGACAAGAAGCAATGGATGGAAACTCATCAAGGCGAGAAGTAACTTAGAAATAAGGAGAAGTTTCCTGACAGAACAATTAATCAGTGGATGGCTTCCTTCCTTCCAGAGGTTCCGGGTGATCCATAGCTGGCGGTTTAACACAGAATTCAATGTTAAATGCAGCAGAGAGAATGCTAACTTTTCTCCCTCCATTCACAACGGAGCTGCTGCAGCCTGCCCCTTTTAAGGTAGTCCTCAAGAAGGACGGGGACGGGGGGGGGAAGCAGCTGGAATGGAGCCGTTTTTGTGAAAGGCAGGAAAATGGGGAAGGGGATTTTCCTGCCTGTCATCCATTCCTCAATCTCAGCACAGACTGAGGGAAGGATGGTAGGCAGGAATATTCCCTTCCCCATTTTTCTGCCATTCGCGACAAGGAGAGGCTGGGAGGGGCGGGGCCAACGAGGACCCCCTCGATGTGAGTGATGTGAGTTGGCCACGCCCACCCAGTCACATGACCTTCTCCCAACAAGTCACGCCCACAGAACCGGTAGGGGATTTTTTTTAATTTCATCCCTGGTATAGAGTCTCCTGCTTGAGCAAGGAGTTGGACTAGAAGATCTCCAAGGTCCCTTTCAATTCTGTTATTCTATTAATTTTAGATGCTCACAATAATTGTGTCAATCCTAAAGCTGACCTGACCGAAGCCATTTTGAAGCTTCAGTGTTGCCATACTTGAGCTGAGGGATAGGGACGGGGGAATAGAAATAGCTGGGGTTTTGTAGCCAAAACAAAATACTTTCTCCTGAGAACTAAGGTCATTCCCACAGGTGGCCAGAGAGAGAAGAGGAGTGAAGTTTCCAGGCAACTGGTCGGAGCCTTGTTTGGACTATGTGACTGTTTGGGAAAGGGGAAAAACTTTTACTATTAGGTGAAAACCGTGGGAAGCTTCAGAGTCGGTTTTCAGCAGGCTGTGGTAATATGATATATCCAATAAAACTATTCTTTGAGGAATCTACCTGCCTTGGAGTTTTGTTTCCTATGGACGTATTACTTGGACCCCTGACAGATTGCTTGGATAGCTCAACTGGACACCCAGTTATGAGGCCGCAGTAATCCCGTAGTAGTTTTCTACATAATTGTATGGATCTTGTGTACACGTTTATTTCCCTTTCGCATGTTCTCATCATATGTTAAATGATAAGATGCTCACACAATAGCTCTAAAGTAGGCTTCCCTCTATGGCTCTGTGTGTGAGATGTTATTAATTGAAATTCAATACATGCCATCCACCGTGCCAACCCTCTCCAATCCCTCTACAAGATTAAGATACTTTTTATACCATTTAAGATAAATGAAATCAATGGATTTGAAATATATATATATATATATATATATATATATATATATATATATATATATATATATATATATATATATATATATATATATATATATATATATATATATATAGGTCTTTGGTTGTTCGGGTTTTCTCCGTGTAAAATTGGAAGTGTCTTGGCGACGTTTCGACGAAGTCTCATTCGTCATCTTCAGGCTTCAACCGTGCTTCTGGGAGCAATGTGTGATCGCAGCTGTTTCTTCCTTTTAACTGCTAGTGGGGTTTGAACTGATTGGGTGGGAGCTTGGCTGTGCTCTGATTGGATGGGGTTTTCTGTGCTCTGATTGGATTGGGGTGTGTCCTGTGTTGGTGGGGGCTTGGTTGTGCTCAGTCTAGTCTGTGCTGCAGGGGGATTTGAGCTGGTGAGCTGCATAGCTGTTGTTTGGCTTTGTGGTCGTGCTACATCTTCATAGTGGGTGTCAGTCTGCTGCATGAATGGATTGGAGGGGTTTGAAATGGCTAATGTTGCAGCTGCGGTCTGGCTTCTGGTCCTTGGTCGTGCTTCATGATCAGTGTGGGTTTGGGTCTGCTTTCTGGGTGGATGTGCGGTGGTGACATCCTGTGTGGACCTTGTGAGTGTGGGTCTGGTGTCATTCCTCGTGTTAGGGACTCGTTTGTCATATATATATATATATATATATATATATATATATATATATATATATATATGTAGGTCTTTGGTTATTCGGGTTTTCTCCGTGTAAAATTGGAAGTGTCTTGGCGACGTTCCAACGAAGTCTCATTCGTCATCTTCAGGCTTCAGCTTCGTGCTTCTGGGAGCAATGTGTGATTGCAGCTGTTTCTTCCTTTTAACTGCTAGTGGGGGTTTGAACTGATTGGGTGGGAGCTTGGCTGTGCTCTGATTGGATGGGGTTTTTTTGTGTTCTGATTGGCTGGGGGTGTGTCCTGTTTGGGTGGGGGCTTGGTTGTGCTCAGTTTAGTCTGTATTGCAGGGGGGTTTGAGATGGTGAGCTGTATTGCTGTTGTTTGGCTTTGTGGTTGTGCTACATCTTCATAGTGGGTGTCAGTCTGCTACATGTATGGATTGGAGGGGTTTGAAATGGCTAATGTTGTAGCTGCGGTCTGGCTTCTGGTCCTTGGTCGTGCTTCATGATCAGTGTGGGTTTGGGTTTGCTTTCTGGGTGGATGTGCAGTGGTGACATCCTGTGTGGACCTCATGACTGTGGGTCTGGTATCATTCCTCATGTTAGGGACTTGTTTGTCAATATATATATATATATATATATATATATATATATATATATATATTTATGTAGGTCTTTGGTTATTCGGGTTTTCTCCGCATAAAATTGGAAGTGTCTTGGGACGTTTCGACGAAGTCTCATTCGTCATCTTCAGGCTTCAGCTTCGTGCTTCTGGGAGCAATGTGATTGCAGCTGTTTCTTCCTTTTAACTGCTAGTGGGGGTTTGAACTGATTGGGTGGGAGCTTGGCTGTGCTCTGATTGGATGGGGGTTTTTTTGTGCTCTGATTGGCTGGGAGTGTGTCCTGTTTGGGTGGGGGCTTGGTTGTGCTCAGTTTAGTCTGTGTTGCAGGGGGATTTGAGCTGGTGAGCTGCATAGCTGTTGTTTGGCTTTGTGGTTGTGCTACATCTTCATAGTGGGTGTCAGTCTGCTGCATGTATGGATTGGAGGGGTTTGAAATGGCTAATGTTGCAGCTGCGGTCTGGCTTCTGGTCCTTGGTCGTGCTTCATGATCAGTGTGGGTTTGGGTCTGCTTTCTGGGTGGATGTGCGGTGGTGACATCCTGTGTGGACCTCATGAGTGTGGGTCTGGTGTCATTCCTCGTGTTAGGGACTCGTTTGTCATATATATATATATATATATATATATTTATGTAGGTCTTTGGTTATTCGGGTTTTCTCCCGCATAAAATTGGAAGTGTCTTGGCGACGTTTCGACGAAGTCTCATTCGTCATCTTCAGGCTTCAGCTTCGTGCTTCTGGGAGCAATGTGTGATTGCAGCTGTTTCTTCCTTTTTAACTGCTAGTGGGGGTTTGAACTGATTGGGTGGGAGCTTGGCTGTGCTCTGATTGGATGGGGTTTTTTGTGTGCTCTGATTGGCTGGGGGTGTGTCCTGTTTGGGTGGGGGCTTGGTTGTGCTCAGATTAGTCTGAGTTGCAGGGGGATTTGAGCTGGTGAGCTGCATTGCTGTTGTTTGGCTTCGTGGTCGTGATCGTGCTACATCTTCATAGTGGGTGTCAGTCTGCTGCATGTATGGATTGGAGGGGTTTGAAATGGCTAATGTTGCAGCTGCGGTCTGGCTTCTGGTCCTTGGTCGTGCTTCCTGATCAGTGTGGGTTTGGGTCTGCTTTCTGGGTGGATGTGTGGTGGTGACATCCTGTGTGGACCTTGTGAGTGTGGGTCTGGTGTCATTCCTCGTGTTAGGGATTCGTTTGTCAATAAGGGCGGGTTTCCAAATGGCTGGTAGGCGGGAGGTATCATCTCGTTTGTTCATGCTGTGTGGGCGTTTTTCTATCTCGATGGCTTCTCTGATTATTCTGTTGTTAAAGTGTTCAGTTTTGGCGATAGTTCTGGTCTTTTTAAAGTCAATATCGTGTCTTGTGGCTTTAAGGTGTTGGACCAGGGAAGAAGTTAGTTCCTCTTTTTTGACTGAGTTCTTGTGTTCTTCAATGCGTGCACTTATTCTTCTGTTGGTCAAAAAAGTGAATATATATATATATATATATATATATATATATATATATATATATATATATATATATATATATATATATATATATATATATATATATAATATTGACCCTGTAAGCAGATAGCCAGGAGCAGCAAAGCAAAACTGAAGGGCCAAGATAAATAAAGACATTTTCCACGTTGAACAAGATGGATCCATAATTGAGAAGATGTTCTCTTTTGGAAGAACCCATTTCACTTGCAGAACATATAAGGAACTGCATATGGCGAGTCTAGAGAAAAGAAGGCCTATGGGAGACATGATAGCAGTGTTCTAATATTTGAGGGGTTCCTACAAAGAACAAAGGGCCAACCTATTTTCCAAAGCACCAGAAGGCAAGACAAGAAACAATGGATGGAAATGAATCAAGGAGAAAAGCAACCTGGAATTAAGAAGAAAGTTCCTAATTGAGGAGAACAATTAACCAGTGGAACAGCTTGCCTTCAGAAGTCGTGGGTTCTCCATCACTGGAGGCTTTTAAGAAGGATTGGAAGCCACCTGTCTCAAATGGTATAGGGACTCCTGCTTGAGCAGGGGGTTAGACTAGAAGACGTTCAAGGTCCCTTCTAGCCCTAGAATGAATGAATGAATGAATGAATGAATTGCAATATTCCAGTATTTGAGAGGCTGCCACAAAAAAGAGGAGGGTCAACTTATTTTCCAAAGCACCTGAACGCAAGACAAGAAACAATAGATGGAAACTAACAGGTAGAGAAGCAACCTGGAATTGAGGAGAAACTACCTAATGGTGAGGACAATTAACCAGTCAATAAGCTTGCCACCAGAAATTTGTGGGTGCTCCATCACTGAAGGTTTTTAAGAAGAGACTGGACAGCCACTTGTCTCAAATGGTATAGGGTCTCCTGCTTGAGCAGGGGTCTGGACTAGAAGACCTCCAAGTCCTTTCCGATTCTGATATTCTGTATTCTAAATTGCTGGAGGTTCTGTCCCTTCCAGCTCTATGCTGATTCATTAATTCAATAATAAGTGAGAAGTTTCATTGAAAGGTTCGGAAATGAGCACCTGAATTTTTGCAGATCTGTAGGGTAATGCAGAGACAATGGTATGTAGGAATGACCTTGGGAGGTGGGGAAGGAAGGGGGAAAGATGCAGTCTAGGGAACAATCAGATAAGGAGCAGGGAGGAGACCACAACTGCATAATAGGAAGAGAAAGAAACTCAGGAAAGAACCTCCCTAACTTACCCGTTTGCGAGAAGGCGGAAGATTTTACTTCCAGGCTCACAAGATTCTGTTCATGTAGCCTTACAATAAAGTAGAATTAGCTCATCTGGTTATGTTTCCTGTCTAGTCTTCCTCGGAAGCCTGACAGCCTAATTAGATTTTCATGCCAAGAAATTTCCTTCTAAAGAAAGTGGCCCAACTTCCAATATTGGGGCATCCCCAAAAATATTCTCCTGGCCTTATATGGAGTGAGACTATGAGCCTATTCAAGTATTAGAGGTGGGTCTGAAATAGCAAGGTTTCTCAACTCTACTGCGAGTGAAACTGAAATATTGTGAAAAGTAACATGTGATGTACTAATGAACCCTCCAGTCTAATCAGGAGTATGAGGTAAGGATGGATTTTATCCAGTCTGTGTTTCAGGATTGGCTTTGGTTTTGGTTTTGTTTGAGCTTTGCATGCTTCAGAGTGCTTTGGGCCCAACTTGAGTGCCTCTCTCTTACTAATTAGAATAGAGCAGAGCAGAGCAGAGCAGAGCAGAGCAGAACAGAACAGAACAGAGCAGAATAGAATAGAATAGAATAGAATAGAATAGAATAGAATAGAATATGAAAGCAGAGAAAATACCCCTAGAAGGAGAAATTATTAGAAAAAATTTAGATTGTGCAGAAATGAACAGATTAACTTTGATGATGAAAGAAAGAGAGGATTCAGAATATTTTAAGATATGGGATAAATTTTACCATTGGTTAGAAGAAAGGTACAGATAAGCAATGGGTTTATTATGTAAGAAAATGATAATAAATGCATTTGTGGAAAAATGGTAATAGTTTAAATTGAAGTGAAGAAAGAAGAAACAACAAAATGATGGAGCCAGGAAGAAAACATCGAGATGTCACTCGGAAGGAATTACTGATGTTTTAAATGTATGTTTGTCTATAAAATAAAAAAAACTTTTATTAAAAAATAGAATAGAATACAATAGAATAGAATAGAACAGAATAGAATAGAATTCTTTATTGGCCAAGTGTGATTGGACACACAAGGAATTTGTCTTGGTGCATATGCTCTCAGTGTACATAAATAAATAGAATAGAATAGAATAGAATAGAATAGAATAGAATAGAATAGAATAGAATAGAATTCTTTATTGGCCAAGTGTGATTGGACACACAAGGAATTTGTCTTGGTGCATACGCTCTCAGTGTACATAAAAGAAAAGATACATTCATCAACAATCATAAGGTACAACACTTTATCATTAATAGGGTATTAATGATAAAGTTAATGATATTAATATCATTAATAGTCATAGGGTACAATAGGGTAAAGCAGTTCAATACTTTTCAGATTTTTGTGCAATAGTCAAAAGAAAAAAATGCAGGATTATTTTTTTTAACAGTAGATTTTTTAAAAAATGTTTTCTTTAAAGCTACATTTCCTCAGACACAAGTAACCAGGAAGGGAAGTTGAGCTCAAAAGAACTCAGGTTGCAGGAACTGGGCATGGCTACTCTTGTGAAGAGAAGGACCAGGGGAGACATGATAGCAACAGTGATGGGCTGCTGGTGGTTTGGACCAGTTCAGGTGAACCGGTAGTTCTGACCAGCGGCTGGGCCTGCCCACCCACCCTGGTGCTATCACATCCTATATAATTACTGGTTTTTCAATGCCACACGTTCACATTTTCAGTTCCGGACGAACCAGTTGTTACAGTATGTGATGCCCACCTCTGGATAGCAGTGTTCCAATATTTGAGGGGCTGCCACAGAGAGGAAGGGATCAAGCTGTTTTCCAAAGCACCTGAAGGCCAGACAAGGAATAATGGGTGGAAACTGAGCAAGGAGAGATTCAACCTAGGAATAAGGAGGAATTTCCTGACAGTGAGAACAATCAACCCATGGAACAGAAGTTGCTTTTGGAAGTGGTGGGACCTTCATCACTGGAGACTTTCAAGAAAAGATTGGACTGCCATGGGTCAGAAATGGTGTAGTGCCTCCTGCTTGGGCGGGGAGTTGGACTAGATGATCTTCAAGGTCCCTTCCAACTCTGTTAATCTAAAAAAATAAAACTAAAAATTTATTACATGCTCCCTCTATGAATGAATCTCATTTATTAATGGTTAAGGCAAATTGGACTCTCATTCATGGGGAACTAGGCTTAGATCTCTTGTGGCTGCATAGTGATTCCAAACTAATGACACATTTGACTCCACCTTCAGGGTCCCCCCGGCCATCTCCTACAGCATTAAATTTTCCAGGCTTATATCTTTTCTCAAATTCTATGTCATATATATATATAATGATGGCACTATCTTAAGAGCTGATTTAGACTCCTTCAATTTCCTATGATGAAAATATTCCATACCAGAGAAAAAGTGTCTATTAACCACAGAGCTCATAGATTGGAAAGCCAAGATGAGGAACCACATGAGATGTTTCTAGACAAAGGAAGCCATACAGAGAAGTCCAAAGTTCAATAATTATTTTCCCAATATAGCTCAAGACAACCCAGTCATAGAAATTTGGAGTCAAACAGAAGTTCGGAAAATTGGTAGAATAAACTGGAGACAAGTATTGTGGTCTCCTGTGAGTCATCTGATTCAGAAGATGAAGATGAAAACCAGACAGATCATCAGCCTGAAGAATCATCAGGCAATGAGACATCTGATCAAGTCAGAAACTTTTGCAAACAGGTTTTCCATTGCATTAACTGTTTATCCTTCAACCATTCCACTGATTAAAAACTTGCTCTCAGAGAACACGACATCAAGTCACTCGTTACTGAACATAATAAAATAAAAATAATGCCCTATTTATGTTCAATAAATATTCAGCCATCAACATTCATTTGCTAAATCTAGTAAGTTTAAAAATAGCATTATTTATAATTTCAGGAGAATGTGTGTGTACGAAATTGAGTTTATTTAAAGTTTGTGCCAGATAATCTATTTATATTTGTGCAGTTTAATTGAGTTCAATCGTAAGAATCGAATGTGTGAGTGGGAAGAGAATTTCAAGAGATTTGATTTAAACTAATTAAATTAAGCCGATTTCTCTTGCAGAAAGTCTTTTTAGTCTTTCTAAACTCCCAGGTACGGTATAATCACTTTTGGGTACAGTTGAGATTGAAGGTTTTGGAAATTCTTATCATAGGTAAATGTAATCTAGTAAAATCCTATTAATTCCAGCTGGACATCCTATTGGCTAGAACCCCCAATTTAGAGATGATGTGGTTTTGGTGATCACCATGGCAACAAGGAATTATTTTAAATTTGAATCTTCCAATTCAGATCTGATTTATATTCAGTGATTACTATGGAGACTAGAAATCATATCAAAAATGGGTGTACAATGTGTCTGTGTATCAACTGGATTTTTTTGAAAAAAAAATTGGCACAAAACCTTCATTTAAAAGAAAAATTCAAGATATTAAGTGGGAATAATGGAATAATTATTGGATTCGGATGGAGAGCATCAAAAACAGAATGGAGATCGCTCGTATCTTGTGGCCAGCAGGCATGTCAGAACTCAGTATTTATTTCATGCATTCTTATATCCATCTGTGCTCCAGGGGGTACAGATGAACACATACTAATCCTTCTTCAATCTGGTGCCTTGAAGAAAACCTGAGACCTGCTCATGTTCATTGGGAATTTGGGAATCACAACAAATCTGTTAACGTTTGAGCATCATCTGAGAAACAGCCATGATACTGTATTAAGGCTATGTGATGGGGCTGATGAATATTCATGTGGGCCTCATCTCAATATTCATCTCCTTAAATATCTTAACATTAGCTCATACGATGGTATGCATATTTGAATTAGAACTATCTTTTAAACTAGTCGGTAGCAGATGAACTGATAAAATACATCTTGTCATGTCCCACTCCTCCTCTAACGGCCGGGTCTGGGAAGTCTGTATCAAGCGTGGCCACAAAGCCTCTGCAGCTTTGCCAAATTCCTGTCAGAGTTCTCAGGGCAGGCAGGAATCCAAGATGTGACTTCAGCAACCAGATGAGACTTTGCCTGACTCAAGGAATGCCAAAAAGCAGATCCTTTATATAGGCCATGGGGTGTGGCTCCATGACTCAGCACTTATCCAGGCCTGCCCTCCCTTCCTTTTGCTGACGTCACCTCTCCATTCTCCGGAAGTGGGGATCTGCCCACCTTTCGTCCTCCTCAGCTGCTGGCAATTCTAGCTCGTGGCTGGCTTCATGCTCACACGCTGTAGGAGGGAGGTTTGTTTGCTCAGTCTGTCCGGGCATGGTGCCAGGGCTGGGGGCTGGAGGCATGCCGGGCCATTCTTCTACACTATCAGCCTCTGGCTCAGATAACAGGAGATGGGAGGGGCCTGGCTGAGGAGAGGAGGGCGGGCGAGGCACAACACATCTAGGTGTTCCCACGTGTCTTGCTAAACTATTCGATTATTGCATGTGCCCAGCACCGTTTTGCTCCACTTAGACATGGCTCTTGAGCGTTCATTTCATTTAGGGTGAGCCGCCAAGATCCCTTAAATAAATCTGTGGCATGGGAACAACAAGAGTTCTCCATCCAAGATCAGGGGGAAATGGAACTGTTTCTAGTGATGTGTCTGACATCGTATCAAGCCAAAACATTGTTCGGCAATAACTGGTGGAAATGTGTTGGGTGTGAGAAGATACGTCTTCAAGTTATTGCGATTATCAGGAATGATCTCAGTTTACAACCTGTTTTGAAGACCACTTCATGCGAAGCTCCTTGAAGGGAACAATTTCTTCGTAGTATTGACTCAACAGTTATTTTATTGTCCACTTCCAAAAACACAAAACTACAGAAAATTCCATTGTTCAGTCTCTAATTGAGATATCCAGTACATCGCACCCTTAAATCTTCAGGTAAATGTAGACAGATGAAAAAAGCAGTCTATCCTAAAGGAAACCAACCTTGACTGTTCTTTGGAAGGACAAATACTGAAACTGAAGCTCAAATACTTTGGCCATCTAATGAGAAAAGAGGACCTTTTGGAGAAGACCCTGATGTTGGGAAAGATGGAAGGCAAAAGGAGAAGAGGAAAGCAGAGGATCAGATGGTTAGACAGTATCATTGATGCAATGAACATGAATTTTTGGACAAAATCCAGGAGACAGTGGAGGACATGAGAGGGGTGGCATACTGTGGTCCATAGGGTTATGAAGAGTTGAGCATGACATAGTGGCTGAATGACAACAAAATGCAGACCAGGGGGTAGAGTTTGTGAACATGTTGTTCACCACATCCTACTGAGTTGGTGAGATAAAGGCTGCCATAAGTCTTAATGCAAGGCTGAGGAATCCTAGCTATCGGGGTTCCGATGGATGCCCTAATTAAATCATGAGCCTTGAGCCAAATTTCAAAACAAATCCAGTTATTTATTAGGAGCTTCATGTCGCCACATTCAAAGTGAAGCCAGCTCTGATACTACATAATTTATGCCCCAATTATGACCCTATTTCCCCCCTCCTCCCCAGGATGTGTCATCAATCACATTCACCAACAGAGCAATTTTGCGGGTTGTAGAGGTCACTCCCCTCCTACTGTTATAGGTAACCCTGGGATGCAGCCTTTAGAGAGATAAGCATGGAATGTGCACCTGCCATTTCACCGGTTTCCCATCCCTCCTGACCTATGGCAACTGAAGAGCAAGCCAGGGATGGTTTGCAAGTTGACCCCAGCTTTGCCACAAGAGACTGTGTCAGCCTCCACTCCAATCCTCACATCCTTTTGTACACATTATATTCAGTAGTTAAATTGCAGTGGAGTTTTATGTGTAATGTACATAGCTCATGGATTTAGGTTAAGTAGAGAGGGCCCTTTAAGAGTGTCATCTGACATGAGATCAAGGGGAGGGGAGATTGATGGTTTGATTTCAACAGGAATGTTAGAGCGGGGGCTTTCAACGGACATTGCATTCCTGAGATGATTTACAGCCAGAGACCTGCGGAAGAAGATTACCACGGGGGGCCGAGAAGGAGCTGGCATTGGACCAGACCTGGCTGACCTCTTGTGGGAGGAGGGACTAACGATGGGATTTGGAATGTTAGCAATATTTTGTCTCAGATCCAACTTTACACTGCTGCAGTCCGGATGTATCTAGTAAAAGTACTTTTCTTTATTTACAAATGAAGTCTGTTTAACATCTACATGAAGCCGCTGGGTGAGATCATCAGTGGTTTCGGTGTGAAGTACCAGCTGTATGCGGATGACACCCAGCTGTACTTTTCTACACCGGACCACCCCAACGAAGCTATCGAAGTGCTGTCCCGGTGCCTGGAGGCCGTACGGGTCTGGATGGGGAGAAATAGGCTCAAGCTCAATCCCTCCAAGACAGAGTGGCTGTGGATGCCGGCATCCCGGTACAGTCAGCTAAATCCGCGGCTGACCATTGGTGGCGAGTCATTGGCCCCGATGGAAAGGGTCCGCAACTTAGGTGTCCTCCTGGATGAACGGCTGTCTCTAGAAGATCATCTGACGGCCGTCTCCAGGAGAGCGTTCTACCAGGTTCGCCTGGTATGCCAGTTGCGCCCCTTTCTGGACCGGGATGCCCTATGCACGGTCACTCACGCACTCGTGACGTCTCGCCTGGATTACTGCAATGCTCTCTACATGGGGCTCCCCTTGAAGGGCATCCGGAGGCTGCAGTTAGTCCAGAATGCGGCTGCGGGTGATAGATGGAGCCCCGTGGCTCCCGTATAACACCATCCTGCGCAGGCTGCACTGGCTACCTGTGGCTTTCGGGTGCGCTTCAAGGTTCTGGTGACCACCTTTAAAGCGCTCCATGGCATTGGGCGGGTTACTTACGGGACCGCCTACTGCTGCGAATATCTCTCACCGACCCGTGCGCTCTCACAGAGGGTCTCCTCAGGGTGCCGTCAGCACGGCAATGTCGTCTGGCGACACCCAGGGAAGGGCCTTCTCTGTGGGGCCCCCACCCTCTGGAATGAACTACCCCGGACTTCGTCAGCTTCGGACCTCGGACCTTCCGCCGCGGGCTTAAAACATATTTATTTAACTGTGCAGGACTGAGCTAGATTTTAAATTATCGGTTTTAAATTGGGTTTTATTCTATATTTTTAATTCTAAATTAACGGGCTTTTTAGAATAAGTCTTTTAATTGTTTTTTATATTGTATTTATGTGTTTTTAAATGCCTGTACACCGCTCTGAGTCCTTCGGGAGATAGGGCGGTATATAAATTTGATTAAATAAATAAATAAATAAAAAGTCAAGGTGTATTCTTTCCTAAATACAATCAGAGGCAGCCTGACAGACTGTTTCATGAAATGTCCACAAGATCCGTGGGGCTGTAATAGCTCAGGCTGTTAGAGCCTGTTATTAGAACACAGTAGCCTGCAATTACTGCAGGTTCAAGCCCGGCCCAAGGTTGACTCAGCCTTCCATCCTTTATAAGGTAGGTAAAATGAGGACCCAGATTGTCGGGGGGGCAATAAGTTGACTTTGTAAAAATATACAAATAGAATGAGACTATTGCCTTATACACTGTAAGCCGCCCTGAGTCTTCAGAGAAGGGCGGGATATAAATGTAAACAAACAAACAAACAAACAAAAGATCCAATTGGAGTAGGGAGGATACAGTTTGAGCTGACGGTGGGATTACAAATTTGTCAAGAGTTACAAAGTGTCGCAAGCATTTTCAGCTGTTTGGGGCACACTCTTGCTTTTGCTTTTCATATAGGCCATAAAAAAAAGGGGATATTTCAAGAAAGTGTCACGTCTATTTCAAAGAAACATTTTGCTTATTTATTAAACAAATGTAAATGTCAACACAACTCACACACAGGTGACTCCAGGTGGCTTATACAATTTTAAAAGTCTACCATCCATCCAAATATACACCCTCCCAAATGCAATTTCAGTACAAAAATATAATATCCAAGAGAAAATATACATCCATTTGTTTAAAAAATAAATCCAATCAATATTATTCAATGTATCCTGAATTCATTTGCTTGGTTAAGAATATAATAAAAGAGCATCACAATCAACCACTAACCAACTCAGCAGATTGTAAATAACTTGGACTGTTTGGCTTACATTTTGTGCTCTTTTAAAATGGTGAATGTCATTGTGTCACACACAGACAGCCAAATATGTATGTCAGTACCATGGACAGCATCACAAACTGCTTCAGGACTGTTTGTAACCAGGTTAAATTTTCTCTGTTACTCATGAGAATGAGTGCTATGGATTTTGATAATCAATAATACTAATGGCACCTAAGGAAAATGTGTGATGTTAATACAAAAATACACTGAAGCTGGAATTTAAAGGGAATTTGATGATCAAGCAGAGATTCAATCTAGAAATAAGGAGACATTTTCTGACAGTGAGAGCAATCAACCCATGGAACAGAAGTTGCCTTTGGAAGTTGTAGGAGCTTCATCATTGGAGGCTTTCAAGAAGAGACTGGACTGCCATTTGTCAGAAATGGTATAGGATCTCCTGCTTGGGCGGGGGGTTGGACTAGATGACCTTCAAGGTCCCTTCCAACTCTGTTAAATCTGAGCTTTGGAGAAGAAATTCAGCTATAGGGATTTATTCCAGTCAATAGTTTGAAGGTTTTCTTCACCCAGAAAACAGTAGAATCAGCATCTCTTATTGACCTTCAAAAATTTATTCAGATAAAATAAATACTTATGGTCCTGACCAGGGGTGAAATCCAGCTGGTTCTGGCAGGTTCTGGAGAACTGGTAGCGGAAATTTTGAGTAGTTCGGAGAACCGGCAAATATCACCCCTGGTGCACTGGGCTATTCTATACATTGTATTTCTGTATAGAATATACATAGCTGATCCAGTTCTACAAAGGAACGATTGAGTCTGTCATCTGCACCTCTATAACTGTCTGGTTATAACTGTCTGGTTTGGTTCTGCAACCCAACAAGAGACATAGACTTCAGAGGATAATTAGAACTGCAGAAAAAGCAATGGCTACCAACCTGCCTTCCATTGAAGACCTGTAGACTGCATGAGTCAAAAAGAGGGCTGTGAAAATATTTACAGACCCCTTGCATCCTGGACATAAACTGTTTCAACTCCTACCCTCAAAATGACGCTATAGTGCACTGCACACCAGAACAACTAGACACAAGAACAGTTTTCCCCCGAACACCATCACTCTGCTAAACAAATAATTCCCTCAACACTGTCAAACTAGTTACTAAGACTGTATTACTATTCTTCTTCTCATCCTTCCTATTACCTATCTCCTCCCACTTATGACTATAACCTTGTTGCTTGTTATCTTTACAATTTATATTGCTTTATTTAGTTTCCTAATATGATTTGATTGCTTCTTTTCTATCCTATGACTATCGCTAGGTGTTGTATCCTATGATTCTTGATGAATGTATTTTTTTTTATGTACACCGAGAGCATATGCACCAAAGACAAATCACAATTGGCCAATAAAGAATTCTATTCTATGCTATTCTATTTGATGCTGGGCCTATCTTGAAAGGACCTGGGACTGGTTTGAAATGGAGCTGGAGTTATTCTCACTTGCAGCCTCACAAGGTTGCTACTGTTTCCTCCTCTTGGCTTCCCAAACAGGATGGTGATAATCATGTTATCCATTCAGACATGTCTGAGTCTTGGTGATTCTATGGGCCAAGTCTCTCAGTCTCTTCTAGTCTTGCTCTACTTTGTTCTATGCTCTGGCTGGTATCAACACTGATGGTGTCAAGCCATCCCAAATGTTGTTGTTAGTTGTGAAATCATGTCCAACCCATTGTGACTCCATGGACAATGTTCCTTCAGGCCTTCCTGTCCTCCACCATCCTCTGGAGACCATTTTTAAAAAAATAAATAAAAAGTTTTTATCTTATCCATCATTAATTATTCATCTTATCCTTTTACTTTCATTTGCTATTTGTTCGGGACTGTTCTTTTACCTTTTCCTCTATTTTACCACAAGCTTTCCTCTACCTCTTCCCTTCTCTTCCTTCTTCTATCTCTTTCTACTTTCCTCATTCCTATTCTCCTTCCCTTTTCTACTTCCTCTCCCCTTCCCCCACTCCTCTCTTCTTCCTCCCTTTTTAACCCTCTCTCCTACTCTTCTGTCCCCTCCCTTTTCTTCCTCTCCTTTTCCCTCTCTTCGATCCCTCTCTCTCCTTTCCTCCCTACTCCCCTCCTTCCCTCCCTCTACTCCTCTCTCCATTTCTACTCCCTTGTTGTTTCCATTTTCAATTCCATCTAGAATGGTATTCAAGCAGCCCCGATTTTCTACTTACATACATCTTCATTTTAAATTCTTTTTTGCTTTATAATTACATCTCTTCTCTCATTCCTGTACATCATTAATCAACCCGTGTATCATCTGGGTACAAGATTTTTGTGTCTTCATCTTCAACATTTATCATCATTTTCTTAATGCATACATTTATCTTACTTCTTTCATTTAATTTTAATGTACTACAACATATTCTTCTCAAATTCTTACATTTACATTATTTATTGTCTATACTCACTTTCTATCCATCGATAACATTTCCCCCATATATAGAATAGAATTTTTTATTGGCCAAGTGTGATTGGACACACAAGGAATTTGTCTTGGTGCATATGCTCTCAGTGTACATAAAAGAAAAGATACGTTCATCAAGGTACAACATTTACAACACATTTGATGGTCAATATATCAATATAAATCATAAGGATTGCCAGCAACAAGTTATAGTCATACAGTCATAAGTGGAAAGAGATTGGTGATGGGAACTATGAGACTATATATATATTTGTTTTCTGAGGTTTTCGCGGGTGTTTGTATGTAGGTCTTTGGTTATTCGGGTTTTCTCCTGTGTAAAATTGGAAGTGTCTTGGCGACGTTTCGACGAAGTCTCATTCGTCATATTCAGGCTTCAGCTTCGTGCCTCTGGGAGCAATGTGTGACATCCACCCAGAAAGCAGACCCAAACCCACACTGATCAGGAAGCACGACCAAGGACCAGAAGCCAGACCGCAGCTGCAACATTAGCCATTTCAAACCCCTCCAATCCATACATGCAGCAGACTGACACCCACTATGAAGATGTAGCACCACCACA
The DNA here is from genome assembly GCF_028640845.1 of Ahaetulla prasina. Taxonomy (NCBI): domain Eukaryota; kingdom Metazoa; phylum Chordata; class Lepidosauria; order Squamata; family Colubridae; genus Ahaetulla; species Ahaetulla prasina. The sequence continues at coordinate 8,022,438 of NC_080541.1, forward strand.
AAGCCAAACAACAGCTATGCAGCTCACCAGCTCAAATCCCCCTGCAACACAGATTAGACTGAGCACAACCAAGCCCCCACCAACACAGGACACACCCCCAGCCAATCAGAGCACAGAAAAACCCCCATCCAATCAGAGCACAGCCAAGCTCCCACCCAATCAGTTCAAACCCCCACTAGCAGTTAAAGGAAGAAACAGCTGCGATCACACATTGCTCCCAAACTGAAGCTGAAGCCTGAAGATGACGAATGAGACTTCACGAAGCGTTGCCAAGACATTTCCAATTTTACACGGAGAAAACCCAACAACCAAAGACCTACATACAAACACCAGTGAAAACCTCAGAAAACAAATATATATATATATATATATATATATATATATATATATATATATATATATATATATATATATATATATATATATATATATATATATATATATATATATATATATATATATATTTGTTTTCTGAGGTTTTCACGGGTGCGCAGGACTGGACTAGATTTTAAATTTAAGTTGATTTTAATTGGTTTTAGTATTTATATCATTTTTAATTAATTTGGCTTTAGAATAAGTTTTTTAATTGTGATCTTAATTTGTATTTATATGTTTTTATTTGCCTGTGAACCGCCCTGAGTCCCTTGGGAGATAGGGCGGTATACAAATTTGATTAAATAAATAAATAAATAAATAAATAAATAAATAAATAATTCCATCAACACTGTCAAACTAGTTACTAAGACTATATTACTATTCTTCTTCTCATCCTTCCTATTACCTATCTCCTCCCACTTACGACTATAACCTTGTTGCTTGTTATCTTTACAATTTATATTGCTTTATTTAGTTTCCTAATATGATTTGATTGCTTCTTTTCTATCCTATGACTATCGCTAGGTGTTGTATCCTATGATTCTTGATGAATGTATTTTTTTTTAATGTACACCGAGAGCATATGCACCAAAGACAAATCACACTTGGCCAATAAAGAATTCTATTCTATGCTATTCTATTTGATGCTGGGCCTATCTTGAAAGGACCTGGGACTGGTTTGAAATGGAGCTGGAGTTATTCTCACTTGCAACCTCGCAAGGTTGCTACTGTTTCCTCCTCTTGGCTTCCCAAACAGGATGGTGATAATCATGTTATCCATTCAGCCATGTCTGACTCTTGGTGATTCTATGGGCCAAGTCTCTCAATCTCTTCTAGTCTTGCTCTACTTCGTTCTATGCTCTGGCTGGTATCAACGCTGATGGTGTCCAGCCATCCCAACCGTTGTTGTTAGTTGTGAAATCATGTTCAACCCATTGCTACCCCATGGACAATGTTCCTTCAGGCCTTCCTGTCCTCTACCATCCTCTGGAGACCATTTTTTTAAAAAAAAATAAAAAGTGTTTATCTTATCCATCATTAATTATTCATCTTATCCTTTTACTTTCATTTGCTATATGTTCGGGACTGCTCTTTTTTCCCTCTCCTTTATTTTACCACAAGCTTTCCTCTACCTCTACCTCTTCCCTTCTCTTCCTTCTTCTATCTCTTTCTACTTTCCTCATTCCTCCTCTCCTTCCCTTTTCTACTTCCTCTCCCCTTTCCCCACTCCTCTCTTCCTCCCTTTTTAACCCTCTCTCCTACTCTTCTTTCCCCTCCCTTTTCTTCCTCTTTTCTATCCCTCTCTCTCCTTTCCTCCCTACTCCCCTCCTTCCCTCTCTCTACTCCTTTCTCCTTTTCCACTCCCTTGTTTCCATTTTCAATTCCATCTAGCATGGTATTCAAGCAGTCCCGATTTTCTATTTACATACATCTTCATTTCAGATTCTTTTTTGCTTTATAATACATCTCTTCTATCATTCCTGTTCATCATTAATCAATCCTTGTATCATCTGGGTACAACATTTTTGTGTCTTCATCTTCAACATTTATCATCATTTTCTTAATGCATACATTTATCTTACTTCTTTCATTTAATTTTAATGTACTACAACATATTCTTCTCAAATTCTTACATTTACATTATTTATTGTCTATACTCACTTTCTATCCATCGATAACATTTCCCCCATATATAGAATAGAATTTTTTATTGGCCAAGTGTGATTGGACACACAAGGAATTTGTCTTGGTGCATATGCTCTCAGTGTACATAAAAGAAAAGATACCTTCATCAAGGTACAACATTTACAACACAATTGATAGTCAATATATCAATATAAATCATAAGGATTGCCAGCAACAAGTTATAGTCATACAGTCATAAGTGGAAAGAGATTGGTGATGGGAACTATGAGACTATATATTATAGTATATATAATACTATATATGTAGGTCTTTGGTTGTTCGGGTTTTCTCCCGTGTAAAATTGGCAATGTCTTGGCAACGTTTCGACGAAGTCTCATTCGTCATCTTCAGGCTTCAGCTTCGTGCTTCTGGGAGCAGTGTGTGATCGCAGCTGTTTCTTCCTTTTAACTGCTAGCTGAAGCCTGAAGATGACGAATGAGACTTCGTCGAAACGTCGCCAAGACACTTCCAATTTTACACGGAGAAAACCCGAACAACCAAAGACCTATATACAAACACCGTGAAAACCTCAGAAAATATATATATATATATATATATATATATATATATATGTATGTATATAAAATATATATATTTATATTATATATATTACTATATATTATAGACTATATATACTATATATTGTAATAGTCCGACTCTTCCTTCCCTTTAATTGCCAGCGTCAATCTATTCATTTCTGCACATTCCAATATTTTCTTAATTGCCTCTCCCTTTGTAGGAATTTTTTCTGCTTTCCAATTTTGTGCAAATACCATTCTTGCCGCCATTACTACATGTATAATCAAGTATATATTTTCTTTACTATATTTCTCTGGTAGGATACCCAACAGGAACAGTTCTGGTTTTAAATCAATATGTTGCTGTATCATTTTTTCTAACTATATTCAAATTTTTGCCTTCCTGTCCTCTACTATCCTCTGGAGTCCATTGAAGCTCACGCCGACTGCTTCAGTGACTCCATCCAGCCACCTTGTTCTCTGCCGTCCCTTTCTTCTTTTGCCCTCAATCATTCCCAGCATTCGGCTCTTCTCCAGGGAGTCCTTTCTTCTCATTAGGTGGCCAAAGTATTTGAGTTTCCTCTTCAGGATCTGGCTTTCTAAAGAGCAGTCAGGGTTGATCTCCTCTAGGACTGACCGGTTGGATCACCTTGCAGTCCAAGGAACTCGCAAGAGTCTTGTCCAGCACCAGAGTTCAAAGGCCTCCATTCTTTGGCGCTCAGCCTTCCTTATGGTCCAACTCTCACAGCCATACATTGCAAATCCCAAACATATATATACACAAGTTCTCCATTTCCTCCCTTCAGTTTAATGGATTCTATTTTCCTCTGCTTTCCAACCATATTTTTTAAGCAATTTGTTCTGCTTCAGCAAATGTTATCAAGGCAAACATGCAGAGTTAACGGCTATGCTATAGGGAGTCTTCTATCGGTTAGTCTCATCCAGATGTCTAGATCGCAAATTCCACCATCTCCAACCACCAGGGAACATCCCAGGTTCTAGAAACATATCTCCACCTCATTTAAATGCAAAATCAAGTTTTAAAGTAAAAGTCAGAGGAAGCAGGGAAGCTGACTCCACTTAAAATGTGGATTGCTAATCTCAGCGCTATGCGTTAGAAGTCAGCATAAAACTCTAAATTAAATTGATTAAACTGGTTAAAGGCCTGGAGACTAAAACATACGAAGAACGGTTGCAGGATTTGGGTTTGGCCAGTCTAGAGAAAAGAAGGAGTGGGGTGGGGGGGACCATGATAGCAGGGTTCCAGTATTTGAGGATTGCCACAAAGAAGAGGGGGGGGGTCAGTTTATTTTCCAAAGCACCAGCAGGCAGGACAAGAAACAATGGATGGAAACTAATTGAGGAGAGAAGCAACCTGGAATTGAGGAGAAACTTCCTAACAGCGAGGACAATTAATTAGTGCTTAAACAGCTGGCCTCCACTAAATGAACTGTTGTTCAGAAGACCTCAGTGGCTTCTGGGCCAAACAATCTTCATTTAATAAAGGGATTTCCCCCCCCCTCCTCTCCATCTTCTGTGTTGTGTTGGAGACTGATTGAAATAATCACAGAGTCGGCATACAAGAATTCCTCTCATGCATTCACAATGTTCGGCTGGCATTCCTATTCGCCTTCATTAGAGATGCCAAAGTCTGCCTTTAAAATGTTTATGTCCCACCCTTCTACGATGCTCGCAGTGCCAGGGGCGGTTGTACGAGCGTCTGAAATATAATAAAAAAAATCCTACAGAAATGACTCAATCATCCACTACAAAAATGAGCAGCAGTGAAAAGACAGCTGCAGTCAATTTGAAAAAGAGAGGGAGAGAGGGAGAGAAAAGGAGAGGGAGAGAGAGATATGGAGAGAGAGAGAAAGACAGGAAGACAGAAAGAAAGAGGGAGGGAGAGAGAAAGTGAGGGAGGGGGAGAGGAAAGGGGGGAGAGAGAGAAAGGGAGAAAGGGAGAGAGATATGGAGAGAGAAAGAGAGAGACAGAAAGACAAAGAGAAAGAAAGAGGGAGGGAGGGAGAGAGAAAGTGAGAGGGGGTGAGAGGGAGAGAGAAGGAGAGAGAAGGGGGAGGGAGAGAGAGGAAATGCGCACTCCCAAGAGAAAGAGAGATGAGACTTAACGAACTAGCTCACTTAGCAACAGAAACTTGGGGCTGAGTTGTGGTCCTAAGATGAGGACTATCTATATAATTCAGACAGAGTCACCAAGCTTCATCACTGGAGGCTTTCAAGAAGAGACTGGATTGCCATTTGTCAGAAATGGTGTAGGGTCTCCTGCTTGGGCAGGGGGATTGGACTAGATGACTTTCAAGATCCCTTCCGACTCTGTAAATCTATTAATGGTGTCCTCTCCACCACCTCAGACTGTGTTTCTTTGACAACTCTCAAATCTTAGTAAATAGGCAGACAGTTACAAAACGGTCAGTTATTCTGGGCAGCAGAATTAAAAGGAAAAGTTATGCTACTGCACAGGTAGTCCTCAACACCATTCGTTTAGTGACCGTTCAAAGTTTCAATGGCACCCAAAAAGTGACTTATGACCTTTTCTTCACACTTACGACCATTGCGGCATCCCCACGATCACAGGGAATAAAAAATTTAGATGCTTCGCAACTGACTCACATTTATGACCACTGCAGTGTGTCGGGGTCATCACATGATCCCCTTTTGTGACCTTCCAACAAGCAAAACCAATAAGTCAGATTCACTTAACAACCTTATTACTTAAGAATGGCAGGGATTCACTTAACGGCCTTGGCAAGAAAGGTGGGGAAAAATGGAGGAACATTCACTGAACTACTGTCTTGCTTAACGATGGAAATTTTGGGTTCAGCTGCGGTCGTAGGTCGAGGATCACCTGTAAACAAAATCTCCTTCACCGGTAATCTTTCTAATTTATCTTCTTCTACGTTACTTCTCTTCCCCTCCCCCATATTACTTTGATTTTACCGTAATCTGAGAAAACACCAATTTAGGCATATACAAGGTTACTGGGCCCTGTTTAACAAAATGAAATTCAATGTAGAGAAAAGTAAAGTTTTAAACTTAGGTAAGGAAAGACCAAAAGCACACATATAAACCAGTGGTGAGTTTCAAAACGTTTTACTACTGGTTCTGTGGGCGTGGCTTGGTGGGTGTGGCATGGGAAGGAAACTGCAAAATCCCCATTTTCTCCCCATCAGCTGGGATTTGGGAGGCAGAGAATAGATGGGGGCGTGGCCAGTCAGAATTTTTAGTACCGGTTCTCCGAACTACTCAAAATTTCTGCTACCGGTTCTCCAGAACTGGTCAGAACCTGCTGAAGCCCACCTCTGATATAAACTGGGGGAAACCTGGCAGTGACTGTGAGAGGGATCTTGGAGTCTTAGTGGACAACCAGCTAAATATGAGCCAGCAGTGTGTGGCAGGAGCCAAAAAAGCTAATGTAATCCTTAATTGCATTAACAGAGGGATACAATCAAGATCAAGGGAGGTACTAATACCACTCTATAAAGCCTTAGTAAGACCACACCTAGAGTATCACATCCAGTTTTGGTCACCACACTATAAAAAAAGATGTCGAGACTCTAGAAAAAGTGCAGAGAAGAGCAACCAAGATGATGAGGGGACTGGAGGCTGAAACATACGAAGAATGCTTGCAGGAACTGGGCATGGCCAGTCTAATGAAGAGAAGGACCAGGGGAGACAGGATAGCAGTCTTCTGATATTTGAGGGGCTGCCACAGAGAGTAAGGGGTCAAGCTGTTTTCCAAAGCACCCAAAGGCCAGACAAGGAATAATGGATGGAAACTGAACAAGGAGAGATTCAACCTAGAAATAAGGAGGAACTTTCTGACAATGAGAGCAATCAACCCATGGAACCGAAGTTGCCTTCGGAAGTTGTGGGAGCTTCATCACTGGAGGCTTTCAAGAAGAGATTGGACTGCCATTTGTCAGAAATGGTGTAGGGTCTCCTGCTTGAGCAGGGGGTTGGACTAGATGACCTACAAGGTCCCTTCCAACTCCGTTAATCTATATCTGTTAATCTGTATCTGTTAATCTGTATCTAAATTGTCTTCAGCATTAGGGAACTGACTCGTTCTGTGGGCTAGGTTGTTCCTGGACTGGTGTACTTATTAAATCATGTTGATGTCTCTGTGTTTTTACTACGCTTCTCGCCCACATGCAACAGACCAATTATGGAATTGGTTTTTTAAAGCTTGGCGCAGCTGCCAAGATTGTAAATAAACCGACTATTGCTTTCACATCTTGATTCTAAGCAGATCTCTTTAGACAAAGGTCCCAAGCATTTCCCAGGTCCAAAATAACCAATATTATAATTATACTAAAATTCAGAGTTACGTCGGATCTGCCTTAGCTCTTCCTGTGCAGATAAAAATCAGGTGAGATTCGGTCTGAGTCACCTACAGCGTTTTTTGTTTTTTTTTGCAACCCCCACCTCCAATTGTGTTTCCAACATTCAGAGGCATAAAAGACGGTGTTTGATGGCGTACTATTTTTTTCTTTACTTTTTTGTATGGTGAAGATAAGAGTAAGAATAAAGATGGTCAAAGTTTGGTAGGATTAAGGCCATTAATTTTCGTTGACTTCATCCAGAAAATTTTCCTACCCCTTAGTTTAGTGCTAGCTGCTACTTTTGATTTAGTAAAGAATGCGGTGGCTCAGTGGCTGAGCTTGTCGGTCGGAAGGTCGGCAGTTCAGAGGTTCAAATCCTTAGCTCTGCATAACGGGGTGAGCTCCCGTTTCTTGTCCCAGCTTCTGCCAACCTAGCAGTTTGAAAGCACGTAAAAAATGCAAGTAGAAAAATAGGGACCACTTTTGGTGGGAAGGGAACAGCGTTCTGTGCGCCTTTGGCATTCAGTCATGCCAGCCACATGACCATGGAGACGTCTTTGGACAGCGCTGGCTCTTTGGCTTTGAAACGGAGATGAGTACTGCCCCCTAGAGTCAGGAACAACCAGCACATATGTGCAAGGAGAACCTTTACCTTTACCTTTACTCTTAATTAAAGTCAAACCAATGTTGTTTAGGGATTGTCTCCTCCATGTATTTTCTGCCTGGCTTGTGAATGAATGCAGAGAAAAGATGATTAAAGTCCTATCCTTATGAGACAGTGTTTCCCAACCTTAGTAACTTTAAGATTTGTGGATTTCAACTCCCAGAATTCCTCAGCCAGCAACACTGAGAAGTGAACAGGACATAGGGCAGGAGACATTCTTCTCTGATGTTCTTATGTATTCATATGTGTGCATTATTTATTTATTTACTGTATGGCATATCATACATGGACTAGTAATATATATTAACATTTCACCTAGGTTAGTAAAACACAATAAAATATAGAAGTTAAAAAGATCTATGCTCAAATACCAATATCTAGGCCATCTAACCATTGAAGTGCAGCTTCGTTTATGTTAGAAATTGTTTATATATAGCACTACAGACCAAACAAAGAGTACAGTCACCATGTGCTTTACTGCTTAACTGCTCAATTGTAACAGCAAACAGGAAATTCTACTTAGAACACTAGCTCATTTTACTGACCTCGGAAGGATGGAAGGCTGAGTCAACCTTGAGCCTGGTGAGATTCGAACTGACAAATTGCAAGCAGCTGGCAGTCAGCAGAAATAGCCAGCAGAACTGCACTCTAACCATTGCACCACCGCGGCAATAAGCAAGCAATGTGCATGACAACCTCCAAGGTCAAACTAGATCTGGTAGCCAAGACTAATTACTGGCTGAAATCTTTATATAGAAAGAGGTAAGGCAGAGATACATATTTGTTCCATCTTATTTTATAATTTTCTGAATTCTATTCCATCAGTTTTGACCAATGGAGAATTCCACCCTCTAGGATGGGGGATAAACCCATAATGACTTTTGTACACCGACAATGAAGCAATCCTCTCCACAGCCCAGCTGGATTAGAGAAAAAGTTTTCAGCAAGCTACTACACTGGAATGATTAGACGTGAATTTCTCTAAAATCAAGCCTGTGGCTTCCTCTGAAAGATCAGTGCCCCATAAACACCGGGGATAGATAACTGGAAATCAACCTAGAGCAGGTCAAGACCTTGAAATACCCCAGAGTCATCATTTAGTCCCTGGGAGACTGAAAGAAATTAGACCAGTGAAGGAGAAGGCAAATAATATATATATATATATATTATATTATATAGACCAAATATATATTTGGTCTTTGGTTATTCGGGTTTTCTCCCGCGTAAAATTGGAAGTGTCTTGGCGAAGTTTCGACGAAGTTTCATTCGTCATCCTCAGGCTTCAGCTTTGTGCTTCTGGGAGCAATGTGTGATTGCAGCTGTTTCTTCCTTTTAACTGCTAGAGGGGGTTTGAACTGATTGGGTGGGAGCTTGGCTGTGCTCTGATTGGATGAGGGTTTTTTGTGCTCTGATTGGCTGGGGGTGTGTCCTGTTTGGGTTGGGGCTTGGTTGTGCTCAGATTAGTCTGAGTTGCAGGGGGATTTGAGCTGGTGAGCTGCATTGCTGTTGCTTGGCTTTGTGTTCGTGATCGTGCTACATCTTCATAGTGGGTGTCAGTCTGCTGCATGTATGGATTGGAGGGGTTTGAAATGGCTAATGATGCAGCTGCGGTCTGGCTTCTGGTCCTTGGTCGTGCTTCATCATCAGTGTGCTTCTTCTCCCAGAAGCACGAAGCTGAAGCCTGAAGATGATGAATGGGACTTCGTTGAAATATTGCCAAGACACTTCTAATTTTACGCGGGAGAAAACCCGAATAACCAAAAACCTACATACATACACCCGCGAAAACCTCAGAAAACAAATATATATATATATATATATATATATATATATATATATATATATATATATATATATATATATATATATATATATATATATATATATATATATAATAACAGCTGCCAGAAGCTGTGTGACACTCAAATATATGTGCAAAAAAGTTTCCTATGAATGAAGGTAAATCTACATGTCCCAGGATAACGTTGCAGGATCCAATCTGAATCACTCACTGGCACCAGAGGTTTATTCTTCCAAATTTTCTAAACTAAAAGCTACACACAACCCGGAACCACAGAATAGAACAGAACAGAACAGAACAGAATAGAATAGAATAGAATTTTTTATTGGCCAAGTGTGATTGGGCACACAAGGAATTTGTCTTTGGTGCATAGGCTCTCAGTGTACATAAAAGATACCTTCATCAAGGTAAACACTTACAACACTTAATGATAGACATAGGGTACAAATAAGCAATCAGGAACCAATTAATATCAATATAAATCATAAGGATACAAGCAACAAAGTTACAGTCATACAGTCAAAAGTGGAAGGAGATGGGTGAGGGGAACAATGAGAAGATTAATAGTAGTGCAGATTTAGTAAATAGTTTGACAGTGTTGAGGGAATAATTTGTTTAGCAGAGTGATGGCATTCGGGAAAAAACTGTTCTTGTGTCTAGTTGTTCTGGTGTGCAGTGCTCTATAGCATCGGTTTGAGGGTAGGAGTTGAAACAGTTTATGTCCTGGATGTGAGGGATCTGTAAATATTTTCACGGCCCCTTCTTGATTCGTGCAGTATACAGGTCCTCAATGGAAGGCAGGTTAGTAGCAATTATTTTTTCTGCAGTTCTAATTATCCTCTGAAGTCTGTGTCTATCTTGTTGGGTTGCAGAACCAAACCAGACAGTTATAGAGGTGCAGATGACAGACTCAGTAATTCCTCTGTAGAACTGGATCAGCTATATATATTCTATACATAAATACAATGTATAGAATAGCCCAGTGCACCAGGGATGGTATTCACTTACCTTCGCTACTGGTTCGCTCACTTTTCTTGCACACCCCAACTCCACACATGCACGGGACCTTTCGCACATGCGCAGAGGGTCAAAGACGGGACGTGATGACCTCCAGGTGGAAGGGTGGAGCCTCCCACCACCGCCGCTACTGGTTCGCCCAAACCGGACAGAACTGGCTGAATACCACCACTGCAGTGCACATATTTTGAAGAGAGAGAGAGAGAGAGAGAGCAGTTTCTTGAGGATGGGCTCTAGCATGAGCCCAAAAGCTTGGAAGAATTAAAGCTTTGGTCCCAGTGACCGACTCCGAATGGATCCAGAAAATGGTTCCATTTGCTGAGTTGAGTGTAGATTTCTGACAACCTGTGTTCTAGTTGTCCTGATACTATTTATTTATTTATATATTTTCAGTCAGAGCTGAAGAAGCTTCTTGGATGAGAAATGAAACGTCTTGAAAGAAAAACCAGAAAGTCCAGTTGCCTCCTGAAGAAGCACCTTTGGGGCAGATCGGGATAGGTGAAGAGACTTAGGAAATGGCCTTGAAGAACAGGAGGAAGAGCTGGAATTGGCTATATCTAGAAGGACTAGGGGTGACATAGTAGCAGTCTCCCAATATTTTAAGGGGCTGCCCCAAAGAAGAGGGGGGTCAAGCTATTCTCCAAAGCCCCTGAGGGCAGGACAAGAAGCAATGGGTGGAAACTTATCAAGGAAAGAAGCAACCTAGAATTAAGGAGAAATATCCTAACAATTAGAACAATTAATCAGTGTAATCCATTTGCCTGCAGAAGTTGTGGGTGTTCCATTACTGGAGGTTTCTCAGAAGAAACTGGTCAACCATTTATCTGAAATGGTATAGGGTCTCCTGGTGCGTAGGGGATTGGACTAGAAGACCTCCAAGGTCCCTCCCAACTTTGTTATTCTGTTCTTCAGCTACCAAGGCAAGATAAATAGAGCTTTAACCCAGGCCAAGAAAGTAATTTGAGAAAATGTCTTGGACAAGAGCATCTCTAGTTCACATGAAGATAAAGGGAGGGACAGTCAGACTTTCAAGAGTTGGTTAGAATAGAATAGAAGTTTTGACAGTGTTGAGGGAATTATTTGTTTAGCAGAGTGATGGCGTTCGGGAAGAAACTGTCCTTGTGTCTAGTTGTTCTGGTGTGCAGTGCTCTAAAGCGTCATTTTGAGGGTAGGAGTGTAGCTATTAGAAAAAAGGAATTGTCACCAAATGAGTCCCATTACATAGTAGCCTCTTGGATTTGTAATTCACTACAGTTTTCCATCACCCTGCCTCTGGTGGCTGAGCAGACTAAGTCTGTCTGTGATTAACACAGCTGCTTGCAATTACTGCAAGTTCGAGTCCCACCAGGCCCAAGGTTGACTCAGTCTTCCATCCTTTATAAGGTAGGTAAAATGAGGACCCAGATTGTTGGGGGCAATAAAGTTGACTTTGTATATAATATACAAATGGATGAAGATTATTGCTTAACACAGTGTAAGCCGTTCTGAGTCTTCGGAGAAGGGCGGGATATAAATTCAAATAATAATAAAAAAAAAGAAACCACAAAAGTGCACATAGTTAAGGCTCTGGTTTTTCTTTTTTTTTTTTTTTCTTTTTTATTCAAAAAGTTTTACAAAATTTTTTTTCCCCCTTTCCCCCCCTCCTCCCCCCTCCCTTCGCAACCCCCCTCCCCCCCCCGACTTCCCGGAACGAGCACAAGGTATAGTTAAAAGTAAAACAAACATATGCTAGAAAGTTTTCGTCCCAACTTAATTATACCCCTACAATCATCAATTCCTAACTTCCCCCAAAAGCAATCAAAAATAATACATCATAATCATTCAAAAACAGTCTGATAACTCTTAGTCTGATATCTACGTTGAATATAGTCAATCCATTTTTTCCATTCCTTTAAGTATCTTTCTTGCGTATTGTCTTTCAAAAAGGCTGATATCTTCGCCATCTCAGCCAAATTGGCAACTTTCAATATCCATTCTTGTATTGTTGGTACTTCTTTTTTCTTCCAATATTGTCCTATTAGTAATCTTGCTGCAGTTATTAGATTTAAAATCAATTTAGTCTCAATTACTGTACAATCCGTAATAATTCCCAACAAGAAAAATTGCATCAGGAACTTTATCTTCTTTTTCAGAACATTTTGTAAAATCCACCAAATTTTTATCCAAAAGGCCTTTATGTCCTTACAAGTCCACCAAATGTGAAAATATGTAGCGTCATCACAATTACATCTCCAACATTTTGCTTGCATTTCTGGATACATACACGATAATTTTTTAGGATCTAGATGCCATCTATAAAACATTTTATAAAAATTTTCCCTCAGATTCTGTCCCTGCGTGAATTTAACATTTCTAACCCAAATTTTTTCCCACGTTTCCAATAATATTGGCTCCTGAAAATTTTGTGCCCACTTTATCATACAGTCCTTTACCAAGTCCCTTTCAGAATCTATTTCAAGTAACACATTATACAATCTCTTTATATGCTCCTGAGACTGATTTCTAATTTGCTTTACCAAATTTCCCTCGTTCTGCTCTATACCAATTTTCTGATCTCCCTTCCATCTAGCACGTATTTGCTCATATTGAAACCAAGTATAATTTTCCTTCCTCTCTTAATACTTGCAGAGATTTTAACTGCAAATTACCTCTTTCAGTATACAAAAGATCTTTATATGTAATCATTTCCTGATTCTATTCTATGTTTATATTTTCTACTGTATGTCTAGGACTTGCCCATATAGGAACCTTATAATTTAGTTTATAAGAGTATTTTTCCAAACACGCAGAAGGGCATTTCTTAGCACATGATTTTTAAAGGCCTTATCCACTTTTTGTCATAAATTAAATATGCATGCCATCCATATAACAAATCATAACCTTCTATATTCAAAATTCTGTCCTCTGTTAAATTAAACCAATCACTTATTGCAGAGAGCAGCTGCTTCATAATATAATTTAAAATTAGGCATTTTAAACCTCCCTTTCCGAGAATCTTGAATTATTTTCATTTTAACCCTAGCTTTTTACCTTCCCATATAAATTTGTTAATTCCTTCTGCCATTCCTCAAGATTCTTATCTTTCTTAATTATTGGTATCATCTGAAAGAGGAATAAAAATCTAGGTAAAACATTCATTTTAATAGCAGCAATTCTCCCAGCAAAGATAATTGCAATTTTTCCAAACAATCAACTCCTTCTGAACTTTTGCCATAAAACCTCATAGTTATTCTTATACAATTTCACATTTGATGACGTAATATAAACCCTAAATACTTAACCTTCTTTACAATTTCAAATCCTGTTACTTCCTCTAGTTTTTCTTTCTGTTGTCTGGCCATATTTTTATTATCACTTTTGTCTTTTCTGATTTACCTTAAACCCTGAGACATTCCCATATTGATCAATTATTTCCAACAAAGATTTACTAGAATTTATAGGGTTTGTTAAAGTAATCACCAAATCATCTGCAAAAGCTCTTAACTTATATTCATACTGTCTAACTCTAATTCCTCTATCTCCTTTACTTCGTATTTTATCCAATAATGGTTCTAGAGTTAAAATAAACAATAATGGTGATAAAGGACATCCCTGTCTTGTTCCTTTCGCAATCTTAAAAGGTTCTGTTAAGCTACCATTGATTATAATCTGTGCTGTTTGCTCTCCATAAATTGCCCTAATTATTCTTAAAAAACCATCTCCAAATTGCATCTTTTCTATTAATTTAAATAAAAAATCCCAATGCAATCGATCAAAAGCTTTCTCTGCATCGAGAAAATAAATGCTGCTAGAATAAAATTTTTCTTTTCTAAGTACTCCAGTAAATTAACAATCTGCCTAACATTATTCCTCATCTGTCTCCCTTTTATAAATCCAGATTGATCATTATGAATTCTTCGCTGCAGAATCAACATTAATCTATTAGCTATTATTTTAACAAAATCTTATAATCATTATTTAAAAGTGAGATTGGCCTATAATTCCCAGGTTTAGAACAATCCTGTTCCTCTTTGGTATCAATGAAATAAAAGAGGTTCTCCATGAGGGGGGAATTCCCCCTCCTAGTTGTATCTGATTAAATAATTCCTTAAGTGGACCTAACATCTCATCCTGTAAATTCCTATAATAACTAACTGTAAGCCCATCCGTACCAGGAGTTTTCCCATTTTAATTGTTTAATTACCAAAATAATTTCTTCCGAGGTTATAGGCGATTCAATTCATCCGTTTGTTCTAAAGTTAAATTTTTAACCTTATATTCCTTCAAATAATTATCAATATCCTATTCAATATATTATCTTTAAGATATAAATTTGTATAATATTCTAAAAAGCTTTTTAATTTTATCCTGTTGATATCTCTCTTTACCTTTGTATTCTATTTTTCTATAGTACGTTGTTTTGTCTTTTCCTTAAAGTGTATGCTAACCACCTACCAGGTCTATTTGCATTACAAAAGTATTATGTTTGGCATATTGTATATTTGTTGCCACCTGATCAGCCATTATCATATTAAATTGATTCTGTAGTAACTTTATTGCATCTTTAAGTTTTTGATCATGTGGGTTATGTATTAATAATTGTTGTTTCTTATAAATTTCCTCTTCTAAATACCTCGCTGTCTTTGTTGCTTATTTCTCTGTCTATTATTAAGATATATTAATACACCTCTCATAAAAGCTTTACTGCAGTCCCAAACCATTTCTATCGATGTTTCATTATTCAAATTATAATCAAAAAATTCTTTCATCTGCTTTTTACATTGATTTACATTATCCTGATATCTAAACAAATTTTCATTTAATCTCCAAGTTCTTCTACCCTCTTTTCCATATTGCAATTCCATCCAAACAGGACTATGATCAGACAAACATCTTGGAAATATCTTAGTTTTCTTCACCCTAAAAAGCAAATCATTAGAAATTAAAATAAAATCAATACGTGAGAAGGATTGATGCCTATCAGAGAAAAAGTATAGTCTCTTTCCTCCAAATTCCAGTCTCCATACATCTCTTAACTCAAAATCTTCTATCATATCAAAAAAGGATTTAGGCAGCTTTGCATGTGCAGGTATCTTCTTGGAAGAAATTCTCTTGTCCTTTCGTGTATCTATTACTCCATTCCAATCTCCCAATATAATACACGATTTATAATCCCATAGATCAACTTATCATATAACATTCTATAAAATTTTCTTGTTGCTGATTGGGTGCATATATACCAAGCAAGAGAGTCCTTTTTGTTTCTATTGTAAGTTCAATAGCAATATATCTTCCATAAATATCTGCCTCTATTAACTTGGCTGGTATATCTTTTCTCAAATAAACCACTATGCCATGTTTTTCTCCAAAGCTGAAGCAACAAAATGTTTACCTAACTTTGAGTTTATTAGGTACTTTTGATCTGATAATTTAATATCGTTTCTTGTAAGCAAATAACATCATTTTAAATTGTTTCAAATAATGAAATATTTTTCTTCTTCTGAGCTGAGTTCAAACCATTGACATTCCAAGTCAAGATTTTATTTGCCATTACTGGGCTGCTGAAGCCTTTGGGCAATCAACTGAAGATCGTCCTCCCGTATCTTGACGTGCTCCTCCCACCGCTTCTGTAGCAGAGTCCTGAACTTTACTTTGAGTTTGTTGCTCCTTTTCTTTACGCTTAAGGGCTCCCCTCGTCAGTCTTTGTTCTTGTGGTTGTTCCTCTGATGGTAACATCACTGGAATCACCTCAGCTTCCACACCCATTTGAGTCTCTTGAATTCTTTTTCTATTATTTCTATTTCAAATTTCAGCACTGTAGAAAGAAAATCTTTGGCCTTAAGCACTGTGTCAATCGATATCTTCTTCCTGATAATACACTGTCAACCAACTGGAACCTCCCATCTAAATTGAATCTGGTATTTCTTAAGTTCTTGTGTAAAAAATGTAAAGTCTTTTCTATCCCTTAACATCTTGGGAGGGATCTCTTTCAAAACCTTCAACTCCTGTTCCCCTATTTTCAAGTTTTTCTGAAAAGCAACTTGCAAAATTTGATTCCTCACTGTTCTTTTCAAAAAATAAACCACAATGTCTCTAGGAAGTTTCTTTTGCCTAGCAATCCAAGAATTAACTCTATAAATTTTGTCAATTTGATAAGCAACCTCTTGTGGATCAAGTTCAATAAATTCAGCCAGAGCTTCTGATAAAATTTTTTTTAAATCTTCCCCTTTGTCCTCATTCAAACCTCTAATTCTCAGAGCTCCTTCCATCATTCTATACTGCATCACCACCACTTGATCTTCATTTTTATCCAATTTGATTTGCATTCCCCCCATTCTATTTTCTATTTGTTGATTTGACTGAAGAATTTCTTGCACCTCCTCCTCCACCACCTCCAGTCTTTTTGCCAAACCTTGAAAAGCCATTAAAATATCTTCTCTTATTTTTATTATTCTCTTTATTTCTTCTCTTATTTTCTCATTATTATCCATAATCTCCTTAAACCTTTCTTCAGACACTTTCCTTGCTCTTTAATCAGATCTTCTAAAGCTGGTTCAGAACCCTTCTGCCCCCAATCTTAGGTGGTTTAGTAGCCATTTCAGTTTTAAAATTCACAAAATATAAGTCTAGAAACTTCTCTTTTCCCCTTTAAGTATAGGAGAGCTCAGTTCACTTCATTAAAATCCACACATAACATTTCTTATCTTCTTAGTTGCACAGACTGTTTAAAATTCCATTCGTCATTTTCACTCCCGTTCAGGCGCCATCTTTAAGAGTCAATTAGAACAAAGAAAAAAAAAATTTCTCTTTTTTAGAAAGTAGAAGTCAGGAAATCAAAAATACTTGCAATCCAATAATCGTCCGCTTGCACTCATTCCGTCTGCTTAAAGAGATCCATAAAGATAAGACAATTAGCAGAGATGGACACCTTCTTCTTTTCCTGCTTTTGCAGACACGCACTGAAGTCGGAGATGGCAGGAATATTTATGGGACCCATCGACCCTTCGAGGCTCTGCTTAATTAAAACAAAGCCTCTGGGGAGGTCTACCAACATTCCTGCGCTCTTATCTTGCCCCTTTCATCCAGGGAAAAAGATTAAAGCCGGCTTTTCCTGGCTTTTACGATGTTCAGTGCGGAGCCCCTTTAATTAGGGCTCAGCGAAGAGGTGGAGCCACCCGGAAGCCTAAGGCTCTGGTTTTTCCAGTTGCAATGGATGGCTGTGAAAGTTGGACCATAAATAAGGCGGACCGCCAAAGAATGGAGGCCTTTGAACTCTCGTGCTGGAGAAGACACCTGCGAGTCCCTTGGACTGCAAGGCAATTCAACCAGTCAGTCCTAGAGAAGATCAACCCTGACTGCTCTTTCGAAGGCCAGAGCCTGAAGATGAAATTCAAATACTTTGGCCACCTAATGAGAAGGAAGGATTCACTGGAGAAGAGCCGAATGCTGGGAAAGATTGAGGGCAAAAGAAGAAGGGGACGGCAGAGAACGAGGCGGCTGGATGGAGTCACTGAAGCAGTCGGCGTGAGCTTAAAAGCAATGTGTGTGTGGCCCCCGCGCATGTGCCCCCCGCACATGCATACATGCCCCCCCCACATGTGCTCTGCCCCCCGCATGCATGTGTGCTTCCTGCATGCCCCTGCCCCCTGTTCATACATGTGCAGGCCCCCACATGCGCCCTGCGTATGCATAGTGCCCTTCTGCATGTACCCCCACTCATTCACGGCAGAGGTCCAAAGACCAACTGGCCGGTGGTAGGCACATGTGCATGCATGGCAGAGCTGAGCTGGGGTGACGCATGCCATAGGATGCGTGTCATAAATTCGCCATCACGGTCTAAGGATTCTAAGCCAGTGTGAAGGTCCCATTCACATGACCCACTCAGATAGTAGCTCAGCTACCAATATAGCGCTGGTCGCACATTAGCCAACCCCAGCTTAGTCTAGTCCAGGGGTCTGCAAACTTGGCTCTTTTAAGACTTGTGGACTTCAACTCCCAGAGTTCCTCAGCCAGCAAAACATTAGCCAACCCCAGCTTAGTCTAGTCCAGGGGTCTGCCAACTTGGCTCTTTTAAGACTTGTGGACTTCAACTCCCAGAGTTCCTCAGCCAGCAAAACATTAGCCAACCCCAGCTTAGTCTAGTCCAGGGGTCTGCAAACTTGGCTCTTTTAAGACTTGTGGACTTCAACTCCCAGAGTTCCTCAGCCAGCAAAACATTAGCCAACCCCAGCTTAGTCTAGTCCAGGGGGTCTGCAAACTTGGCTCTTTTAAGACTTGTGAACTTCAACTCCCAGAGTTCAGCTTTGCTGGCTGAGGAACTCTGGGAGTTGAAGTCCACAAGCCTTAAAAGAGGCAAGTTTGCAGACCCCTGGTCTAGTCTAATGTGCAAACCCAACCACTGTTTCGTTTTCGCCTTCATGCTCAAATTCAGTATTTGCTTGCTGGTGGGAAGAGCGTCGATGTGATTAATTTGGTGACGAAGATGTCAGCTGCAGTCATGGGAAGTTT
Organism: Ahaetulla prasina; assembly: GCF_028640845.1. Taxonomy (NCBI): domain Eukaryota; kingdom Metazoa; phylum Chordata; class Lepidosauria; order Squamata; family Colubridae; genus Ahaetulla; species Ahaetulla prasina. The sequence goes on from NC_080541.1 coordinate 8,041,326, forward strand.
TGGCAGAATCTGTGTGTGAGAGAGAAAGAGAGAGAGAGAGAGAGAAAATCATGCTGTTCTATGATGAGACCCCCCCTCCCTTTCCATCTCTGACAAATAAAATCGTTCAGGTCTTACATGTTGCTTCTCACTGAGGCATTTGGCTCGAGAGCTGTGACGTGATGTCATCCCGGCTGCCCCATGCCAGCTCCGTGGAATCATAATTAAAACACGTAACACAATCCAGTGGAATAAAAATAGAACAGGAGAGTGAATTCAGGCTGGACCAGATGTTCACACTGACACCACCAAAAACTGATTGAATGTTAGCAAGGTCTCTGTCAGGCCTGAAAGATCAGGTCTACATGGGAAGGTTTTAATTGGAACTGATTTATTGCTCTACATAGCAACCTTCTCAACTAACAGTTGGCCTCTGCTAAGATAAGAGTCACTTGGCACTCATGGGGAGTTGGACTTCATTCACGCTAGGCTGATCCCCCTTTTCACTCCAGCCCCAGGTTCTACCACTCCTTTTCCTAGAGTTTCACCCTAAGCAATAGCAACAAGAACAACAGTCCTCGAAATATCAAATGATTGTCGACCTTCCCCAGATTAACTCGGCTCTCAGACACAGGGGCCTCTGTGGCTCAGACTGCTAATGCAGTCTGTTAGTAACAGCAGCTGCTTGCAATTACTGCAGGTTCTAGTCCCACCAGGCCCAAGGTTGACTCAGCCTTCCATCCTTTATAAGGTACGTAAAATGAGGACCCAGATTGTTGGGGGCAATAAGTTGACTTTGTATATAAATATACAAATAGGATGAAGGCTATTGCTAACATAGTGTAAGCCGCCCTGAGTCTTCGGAGAAGGGCGAGATATAAATGCAAATAAAAAAAAAGAAGAAGAATATTCAAGATAAAAAAAAGAAAAGGAAAGATGTCCAAATTTGGAACTGGAGTCCGTATGAGCTGCAGTGGCGCAATGGTTAGAGTGCAGTACTGCAGGCTACTTCTGCTGGCTGCCAGCTGCCTGAAATTTGGCAGTTCAAATCTCACCAGGCTCAAGGTTGACTCAGCCTTCCATCCTTCTGTAGTGGATAAAATGAGGACCTAAATGGTTAGGGGTAATATGCTGATTCTGTAAACCACTTAGAGAGGGCTTTAAAGCACTGTGAAGTGGTATATAAGTCTAAATGCTATTACTATTGCTATCAGCTAATGCAAAACAACAGGGATGCAGTGGTTCAGTGACTAAGACGCTGAACTTGTCAATCGAAAGGTCGGCAGTTCAGAGGTTCGAATCCTAGTGCTGCCTAATGGGGTGAGCTACCGTTTCTTGTCCCAGCTTCTGCCAACCTAGCAGTTCAAAAGCACATAAAAAATGCAAGTAGAAAAATAGGGACCACCTTTGGTGGGAAGTTAACAGCGTTCCGTGCGCCTTTGGCATTTAGTCATGCCGGCCACATGACCATGGAGACGTCTTCAGACAGCGCTGGCTCTTCGGCTTTGAAATGGAGATGAGCACCGCCCCCTAGAGTTGAGAATGACTAGCACATATGTGCGAGGGGAACCTTTACCTTTACCTAATGCAAAACATATTGGAAAAAAATTAGCTAATGTCTTTTCAACTGCTAAGATTTTATTTATTTTATTTATTTATTTATTTACATTTATATCCCGCCCTTCTCCGAAGACTCAGGGCGGCTTACAGTGTATAAGGCAATAGTCTCATTCTATTTGTATATTTACAAAGTCAACTTATTGCCCCCCCAACAATCTGGGTCCTCATTTTACCTACCTTATAAAGGATGGAAGGCTGAGTCAACCTTGGGCCGGGCTTGAACCTGCAGTAATTGCAGGCTGCTGTGTTCTAATGACAGGCTTCTAACAGCCTGAGCTACCCCGGCCCCATAGAAATTGGTCATTTCTATGTGTAGTGAGCACTGCAGTCTCAGCATTAGGGAGCATATGGTGATAGCTCAAGCAGTCATATGGATGTGACCCTTTTCCAAAAGAAGCAAGTCTGATCATTGATGACCAATGGAACAGCTTGTCTTCAGAAATTGTGGGCCCTTCATCACTGGTGGTTTTTAAGAAGAGACTGGACAGTCACCTATTTGGGTCTTCTGCTTGAGCAATGGGTTGGATCAGAAGACCTCCAAGGTCCCTTCCAGCTCGATTATGAACTGACTTTATCAACAGCTGGGAAGACTTTCTTTCCAGGATGAGACACCAATGATGTTTACCTAGTTTGGTAATGAAATGTCTGCAAGGAGATAACCAAAACTCGGAGACCAGATATGGGAGGTATTTTTGAGGACAGTGAATGTAGCCCACAGGGGGAGCAGAAGGGAGAAAGGTACCATTTTCTACCCAAAACATCACTCATCTTACCTAGCTCACCAACATTACTTAAGGAAGCATGTCGATGTCTTTGTGGGGATGAGTGCTAAGATATGGAGAAAGGTCCAAGCCTTCTAAAAGGTTGAGGTTACTTGAGGAATCATCTCACCCTTCTGGGAAAGGTCCATCCCAACTGTGTGGGCAGAGGAGATTGTGGATTCCATCAGTCAATGAATTTTGATTGACCGGGCTCAGGAGAAGACTTCTTGTCTTTTTGAATATCTTTGCCTCTGTGGTGAGATCTCCAACCCTTCTGACCTTCTGCAAGAACCTGAAGAACCTGCTCCGCCAATTGACCAGGGGATCTAATGGGGGAATACTGTCAGTGTATGAGAGTTCATACTGGAAGAGACATGGCAACAAGGTCAACCAATGAGGGCTGTCTGCTGATTCAGACAGCAAGGACTCTGGGCGTGGCTTAGCTCAACTTCTTTTGTATAGAGAAGTTCTAGAGGTGAATTTCAGCAGGTTCTGACCAGTTCTGGAGAACCAGTAGTGGAAATTTTGAGTAGTTCGGAGAACAGGTAAATACCACCTCTGACTGGCCCCGCCCCATCTATTCTCTGCTTCCCGAGTCCCAGCTGATCGGGAGGAAATGGGGATTTTGCAGTATCCTTCCCCTGGAGTGGGGAGGGAATAGAGATTTTACAGTATCCTTCCCCTGCCATGCCCACCAAGCCACGCCCACCAAGCCATGCCATGCCCACCAATTCACACCCACAGAACCGGTAGTAAAAAAATTTGAAGCCCACCACTGAGAAGTTCCTTTATTTCTGCCAGCTCGGCCTGTGTTTGTACCTACTTATAATCTCTTCTCTCTACAATGTGGAAAAATCTACAAGGGTATTGTATACATACCAGGGGTGGGTTCTACTTACCTTTACTACTGGTTCGCAATGGGGGCGCGCACTCGTGTTCGCTTTGCTGTCTCTCGCACGCTTCTGCGCATGCACAGATCATCATTTATGACGTCCGGGCGGGTGGGTGGAGCCTCCCGCCGATATTACTACTGGTTCTAATGAACCAGAAAGAACCAGGAGCAACCAGGAGCAACTTGGGCGTGCTCCTGGATGGTCGGTTGTCCTTTGAAGATCATTTGACGACCATCTCCAGGAGAGCTTTTTATCAGGTTCGCCTGATCCGCCAGTTGCGTCCCTTCCTGGACCGGGATGCCCTATGCACGGTCACTCATGCTCTCGTTACCTCTCGTCTGGACTATTGCAACTCTCTACATGGGGCTCCCCTTGAAGAGCACCCGGAGACTTCAGCTAGTCCAGAATGCGGCTGCGCGGGTTATTGAGGGAGCGGTTCGGAGCTCCCACGTAACACCTATCCTGCGCAGACTGCACTGGCTACCTGTTGTTTTCCGGGTGCGCTTCAAGGTATTGGTTACCACCTTTAAAGCGCTCCATGGCTTAGGACCGGGTTACTTACGGGACCGTCTACTGCCGGCTTCTATCTCCCAGCGTCCGGTGCATTCCCACAGAGAGGGACTCCTCAGGGTGCCGTCAGCCAAACAGTGTTGACTGGCGGCCCCCAGGGGGAGGGCCTTCTCTGTGGGGGCTCCTACCCTGTGGAATGAGCTTCCCCCCGGGCTTCGACAACTACCTGACCTTAGGACCTTTCGCCGCGAACTTAAAACCTATTTATTTCGTATGGCTGGACTGGCCTGATTTTAAATTCTAAATTTTAAATTTTAATGGAATTTTGATGGGTTTTAAATTTTTGTAATTTTATGGGGTTATTTTAAATTATTGACAAATTTGAATCAGTTTTTTAAGGGTTGTTTTAATTATGATGTATTTCTGTCTGTATTTTATTTGCCTGTTCACCGCCCTGAGTCCTTCGGGAGAAGGGCGGTATACAAATTAAAACATTATTATTATTATTATTATTATTATTATTATTATTATTATTATTATTATTATTATTATTATTATTATTATTATTATTATTATAACCCACCACTGAGACATACATGCCTTATGTGTTATTATGTATATAAAGAAGTTTTGAATCCTGCTGAATTGTCTGATTGTGTGTGCTGCAAAAAACTCTGACAGTACCACACTGGAGGTGGGTTGATTGACTAATAGCAGCTCCCCCTATACGTTCTGCTCCTTTTCTCCCTGTCTTTTAGTTATAATCTGTATTTTCATTGAGATTTGATTGCCCTTTTATACATAAAAAGGTAAAGGTTCCCCTCGCACATATGTGCTAGTCGTTCCTGACTCTAGGGGGCGGTGCTCATCTCCGTTTCAAAGCCGAAGAGCCAGCGCTGTCCAAAGACGTCTCCATGGTCATGTGGCTGGCATGACTCAATGCCGAAAGTGCACGGAATGCTGTTCCCTTCCCACCAAAAGTGGTCCCTATTTTTTCTACTTGCATTTTTTTACGTGCTTTCGAACTGCTAGGTTGGCAGAAACTGGGATAAGTAACGGGAGCTCACCCCATTACATGGCACTAGGGATTCGAACCGCTGAACTGCCGACCTTTCGATCGATAAGCTCAGCATCTTAGTCACTAAGCCACCGTGTCCCAGTTTTATTACATACATACATACATACATACATACATACATACATACATACACTCATGGTTTTATTTTGAGGTTGTAAGCTGTGGCCAGAGTCACCTTGCAGAGAGACGGGCGGCCAATAAATTTAATTAAACAAATAGAATAAATGAATGAAATCTGAACTTGGGTGGGAGAAAGACAACGAAGTGGCATATTATAGAAACAGATTTTTTTTCCTTTAGTGATAAAGAACAAGGAACGGACAGGACCAGGATTAGGGTGGGGGAGAAAGGAGGGATTCAAGAAGTCCAGAGATATTTCACAAGAAGAGACTGCCACTCCTCTGCTCGCAATAAAATACCTTATTTATTTATTTATTTTATTTTATTTATTTATTTGTCACGCAGTATATAAAAGCATAAGCATGAAATAATTATACAATATATAAGCACATATATGAGTATGAGTATGTAATAACTATATTAATTGGATATAACGAAAGGAAGCAATAGGACAGGAACGGTAGGCACGCTGGTGCTCTTATGCACGCCCCATACAGACCTCTTAGGAATGGGGTGAGGTCAACAGTAGACAGTTTTTGGTTGAAGCTTTGGGGATTTTGAGAAGAGACCACAGAGTCAGGTAGTGTATTCCAAGCATTAACAACTCTGTTACTGAAGTCATATTTTCTGCAATCAAGATTGGAGCGGTTCACATTAAGCTTAAATCTATTGTGTGCTCGTGTATTGTTGCAATTGAAGCTGAAGTACTCTTTGACAGGAAGGACATTGTAATAGATGATTCTATGAGTTAAACTCAGGTCATGTCGAAGGCGGCGTAGTTCTAAATTTTCTAAACCCAGGATATCAAGTCTGGCATAAGGTATTTTGTTGTATTCGGAGGAGTGGAGAACTCTTCTTGTAAAATATTTCTGGACACATTCAATTGTATTGATGTCAGAAATGTGGTATGGGTTCCAGCCAGTCAAGCTGTATTCAAGAATTGGTACAGCCACCATTATTATATTATTATTATATTATTTTTATCCCACCAGATTTGACATTTAGGGCTTAGACAACGTATTCAGTCTGACTTAAGCATAGTACATAAAATCATCTGCTACAATGTCCTACCAGCCAATGAATACTTCAGCTTCAACCAAGACAATACAAGAGCACACAATAGATACAAACTCACGGTGAACCGATCCAAACCAGACTGCAGAAAATACGACTTCAGTAATAGAGTTGTCAACACAACACTCTGGAACGAGCTACCACCAGGTATCCGCCAACTCCCTGATCTCCGGACCTTTCGACGTGAGCTGAAAACATTTCTGTTCCATCGCGCAGGACTGGCCTAATGGTTTTTTAAATGGGGTTTTTATGGGTTTTATAGTGTTCAGCCAACCTTAAATTTTCTCTTTTTTAAACTGGTTTTAATTTTTGTATCAATTGTTTTATCTTTGGCTGTAAACCGTCCTGAATCCTTTGGGAGAAGGGCGGTATAGAAATTTAAACAATAAATAAATAAATAAAATACCTGGAATGCACTACCTGACTCTGTGGTTTCTCCCCCAAATCCCCAAAACCTTTACTTTAGACCCGTCTTCTCTCTCTCTCTCTCTCTCTCTCTCTCTCTCTCTCTCTCTCTCTCTCTCTCTCTCTCTCTCTCTCTCTCTGTCTGTCCAGAGGTGGGTTACAGCAGGTTCTGACCAGTTCTGGAGAACAGGTAGTGGAAATTTTGAGTAGTTCGGAGAACTGGTAGAAAAAATTCTGACTGCCCCTGCCCCCATCTATTCTCTGCCTCCCAAGTCCCAGCTGATTGGGAGGAAATGGGGATTTTGCAGTTACCTTCTCCTGGAGTGGAGAGGGAATGGAGATTTTACAGTATCCTTCCCCTGCCACACCCACCAAGCTATACTACGCCCACGAAGCCACACCCACAGAACCGGTAATAAATTTTTTTGAAACCCACCACTGCCTCACCCCATTCCTAAGAGGTCTGTAAGGGTTGTGCATAAGCACACCAGCATGCCTACCGTCCCTGTCCTAATATTTCCTTTTATTCGTACCCTTTACATCTGTTTATAATTATGTTTACACTTGTATCTGTCAGCAAATACATGCTTGACGGAAATAAATAAATAAATAAAATAAAATAAAGTCCCTACTGATGTTGCCAGCTTGGTGCTCTAGATGTCTGATGCTGATGGACTGCTTTTTCACTTTTCATTCCAGAAAAAAAATAATCCTCCTTAAAAAAAATAAAAAAAATAAATCCAGTTCGTGAAAGGGAGAGAAATGTCCAACGTTGGTACAATTCTCCCACAAAAATGAAGTGACCCTGGTTTTGTACTAATAACTAACCCTACCAAGGCCTAGGGACACGGTGGCTCAGGGGTTAGGACGTTGAGCTTGTCGATCGAAAGGTCGGCAGTTCAGCGGTTCAAATCCCTAGTGCTGCCGTGTAACGGGGCGAGCTCCCGTTACTTGCCCCAGCTTCTGTCAACCTAGCAGTTTGAAAGCACGTAAAAATGCAAGTAGAAAAAATAGGGACTACCTCTGGTGGGAAGGGAAGAGCATTCCGTGCGCCTTTGGTGTTGAGTCATGCCAGCCACATGACCACGGAGACGTCTTCGGACAGCGCTGGCTCTTCGGCTTTGAAATGGAGATGTGCACCGCCCCCTAGAGTCGGCAACGACTAGCATGTATGTGCAAGGGGAACCTTTACCTTTACCTTTTACCAAGGCCTCCCGTTGCAAGCTTTTTCTCGCTCCGGTTGGGCATGTTTTCTTTTTTTGGGTGGGTTGCAATGCTACCTTGCAGCATTTAGCATTCCTTCCCGGCCAAAATGGATAATCATTCAAGAGGGCATTTTCATTCCAAGCTGCTGCCCGCAGGTTGCATCTCCAGCCCGAGATGCTATTTTTAGCTCGGCTCCTTCATTGCTATTGATCCCAGTCGCCCTTTGTTAATTAGATAGACACAAACACCCGCAGAATTTGCAACTCATTTATCAATTCTCTTCAGCAGCTCTACCTCCCCCACCTCCCAACGCGCCTCACACCCCCGGGGGGTGGGGATGGGTGGGAGATGTCATTCGGAGCCCTCCTTGCGACAGGCTATTGATCTGTACCACAACTTTTACTCCGGTGTTGGTGTCGCAGGCTATTTATAGAACTCGTGAGCTGCAATTCCCTGCGCGTGCTTCCTCCTTGGGTATCCGAAAGAGCCGACATCAATCAGAAATTGACTGGGCGAAAAGAGTCGAAGAGATGCTGGCTGCAGGGGAATGCTTGGCGTGGGACTTAGGGTTTCATCGCAGGAAGGTGAGATGGAAACAAACAGGGTTTGTGACCAGGTCAAGAACAAAGTGCCAAAGGCTCCCACCAAGTCACATCACTGGCTTATCTACTCTTGTATTGATTGCATTATCATGATATCCTCCAGATGGATTATAACTCAATCAATCAATCAATCAATCAATCAATCAACCAATCAATCAGCCAATCAATCAATCAATCAGCTAATCAATCAATCAACCAATCAACCAACCAACCAACCAACCAATCAATCAGAATAGAGCTGGAAAGGACCTTGGAGGTCTTCTAATTGAACCCCTGCTCAAGCAGAAGACCCTATACCATTCCAGACAAGGGACTGTCCAGTCTCTTCTTAAAAACCTCCAGTTGATGAAGCACCTACAACTTCTAGAACAGAACAGAACAGAATTTTTATTGGCCAAGTTTGATTGGACACACAAGGAATTTGTCTTGGTGCATACGCTCTCAGTGTACATAAAAGAAAAGATACCTTCATCAAGGTACAACATTTACAACACAATTGATGGTCAATATATCAATATAAATCATAAGGATTGCCAGCAACAAAGTTACAGTCATACAATCATAAGTGGAAAAAGATTGGTGATGGGAACGATGAGAAGATTAATAGTAGTGCAGATTTAGTAAATAGTTTGACAGTGTTGAGGGAATAATTTGTTTAGCAGAGTGATGGCCTTCGGGGAAAAACTGTTCTTGTGTCTAGTTGTTCTGGTGTGCAGTGCTCTATAGCATCGTTTTAAGGATAGGAGTTGAAACAGTTTATGTCCTGGATGTGAGGGATCTGTAAATATTTTCACAGCCCTCTTCTTGATTTGTGCAGTATACAGGTCCTCAATGGAAGGCAGGTTGGTTGCAATGATTTTTTCTGCAGTTCTAATTATCCTCTGAAGTCTGTGTCTTTCTTGTTGGGTTGCAGAACTGAACCAGACAGTTATAGAGGTGCAAATGACAACAATTCCTCTGTAGAACTGAATCAGCAGCTCCTTGGGCAGTTTGAGCTTACTGAGTTGGCGCAGAAAGAACATTCTTTGTTGTCCTTTTTTGATGATGTTTTTGATGTTAGCTGTCCATTTTAGATCTTGCGATATGATAGAACCTAGAAATTTAAAGGTTTCTACTGTTGATACTGTGTTGTCTAGTATTGTGAGAGGTGGAAGTATGGAAGGGTTTCTCCTAAAGTATGGAAGGGTTTCTCCTAGAGGCAAGCAGTTCCACTTGTTAATTGTCCTAACTGTTAGGAAGTTTCTCCTTAATTCCAGATTGCTTCTCTCCTTGATTGGTTTCCATCCATTGTTTCTTGTCTTACCTTCAGGTACTTTGGAAAATAAGTTGACCCCCTCTTCTTTGCGGCAGCCCCTCAAATACTGGAAGACTGCTATCATGTCACCCCTAGTCCTTCTTTTCTCTAGACTGGCCATACCCAATTCCTGCAATTCTTCTTCATGTATTTTTGTCTCTAGGCCTGCAATCATCCTAGTTGTTGTTCTTCGTAATTTTTCCCAAAGTCTCAACATCTTTTATTTTGTAATGTGGTGACCAAAACTGGATGCAGGATTCCAGCTGTGGTCTTACTAAGGCTTTATGAAGAGGTACTAATACGTCACACAATTTTAATTCTATGCCTCTAATGATAACTCCATTATGCCCACCCATTTGGACACTATAGTCCGCTCATCTTAAAGTAGAGAAGGCTAAGAAACACTGAGTTGGACTAAAGAAAGTCTCATTTTTCACTCGAGACAAATTACTCTTCTGTTCTTTCTCCCTGTCCATGAGTAGTCGCAAGCAATTCCATAAAAGTGGCACAGACACAATTATCCAAGTGCATAAGGGCATGCATTGGAAACATATTTTCTTCTGGCACAGCAATAATCAATGTCAGAAGATGATCAAGATCCACATTTGCTGTGGATCAATCAAAATTTGCCCAACGGCTCATATATTATTGTAATGCTCTCTACATGGGGCTCCCCCTGAAGTGCACTCGGAGGCTTCAGTTAGTCCAGAATGCAGCTGCGCGGGTGATAGAGGGAGCTACGCGTAGCTCCCATGTAACACCGCTCCTGCGCAGACTGCACTGGCTACCTGTGGCCTTCCGGGTACACTTTAAGGTGTTGGTTACGACCTTTAAAGCGCTCCATGGCTTAGGGCCTGGGTACTTACGGGACCGCCTGCTGTTACCTCATGCCTCCCACCGACCCGTGCGCTCCCATAGAGAGGGATTTCTCAGGGTGCCGTCCGCCAAACAATGTCGGCTGGCGGCCCCCAGGGGAAGGGCCTTCTCTGTTGGAGCTCCCACACTCTGGAACGAGCTTCCCCCAGGTTTACGCCAAATACCTGACCTTCGGACTTTCCGCCGCGAACTGAAGACACATCTTTTTATCCGCGCGGGGCTGGCTTAAATTGAATTTTAAATGTCAAATTTTATTAATTTTAAATGGGGTTTTTTAGTGTATGGTAAATTTTTAAATTTTCAGGTTAATTTAAATAAGTTTTTTAAATTGCATTTTAATTGTATTTTGTATTGTTCATTTTATTCTGCCTGTACACCGCCCTGAGTCCTTCGGGAGAAGGGCGGTATAAAAATCAAATAAATAAATAAATAAATATAATAGTTTACGACGATCAATATTGTCTTTTCAGCAAGGAAGACTACGCATGTAAAAGGATTGGGCGTGAAAGATAATCTAACCCAGGGGTCTCCAACCTTGGCAACTTTAAGCCTGGAGGACTTCAACTCCCAGAATCCCCCAGCCAGCAAAGCAAACCCCTGATCTAACCAACCAGTCTCATTTGTATTATTTTTGCAGGATTAGAGAGCAATGTACATGCTAAGCAGAAGAGAAATTCCCACAGTCCATTTCTTTGAATTCCTTTATCCAGAGGTGGGCTTCAGCAGGTTCTGACCAGTTCTAGAGAACCGGTAGCGGAAATTTTGAGTAGTTCGGAGAACTAGTAGTAAATTTCTGACTGGCCCCACTCCCATCTATTCTCTGCCTCCCGAGTCCCAGCTGATCGGGAGGAAATGGGGATTTTTGCAGTAACCTTCCCCTGGAGTGGGGTGGGAATGGAGATTTTACTGTATCCTTCTCCTGGAGTGGGGTAGGAATGGAGATTTTACTGTATCCTTCTCCTGCCACACCCACCAAGCCACACCCACCAAGCCATGCCACACCCACCAAGCCACACCCACAGAACAGGTAGTAAAAAAATTTTTTGAAACCTACCACTGCTGGGTGCATGCGCGGAAGGCACATGCGTGAGCAAAGCATATGCGCGGAAGGCCGGGCGCACGTGTGGAAAGCCGACGCGCTCACAAACCGGGCATGCGCGCATGGCGAACCGGTCCTAACAAAATGTGAAACCCAAAGCTGCCTTTATGTGCCCTGAATTCTTGTCTAAACCATGAATTTTGGGTCAGCTCATCAGATTTCAGTCCCTGAATGTCAATGAACATATCCCCATTCATTCATTTATCCTGTCGTGTCCCACTCCTCAGAGGCCGGGTCGGGGAAGTCTGTATCAAGCGTGGCCACGAAGCCTCTGCAGCTTTGCCAAATTCCTGTCAGAGTTCTCAGGGCAGGCAGGAATCCAAGGTGTGACTTCAGCAACCAGATGAGACTTTGCCTGACTCAAGAAATGCCAGAAAGCAGATCCTTTATATAGGCCATGGGTTGTGGCTCCATGACTCAGCACTTATCCAGGCCTGCCCCTCCCTTCCTTTTGCTGACGTCGCCTCTCCATTCTCCGGAAGCGGGGATCTGTCCACATTTTGTCAGCTGCCGGCAATTCTAGCTCGTGGCTGGCTTCTTGCTCACACGCTGTGGCGGGGTGTGTGTGTGTGTTATTTGCTCAGTCTGTCCGGGAACGGTGCCAGGACTGGGGGCTGGAGGCATGCCAGGCCATTCTTCTTCATTATCAGTCTCTGGCTCAGATAACAGGAGATGGGAGGGGCCCGGCTGCGGAGAGGGGGGCGGGCGAGGCACAACATATCCTTTCTCACTTCTCATGGGTCTATCTTGTAAGGAATGGACCCATGGGAAGATGAGGCCATCAAACTATTTCCCAGAGCACTAAAAGGCAAGACGAGAAAGGACAGTTGGAAACTAACCAAGGAGAGAAGCAACCTAGAACTCAGAAGAAATTACCTAATGGTGAGAGCAATCAACCAATGGACTAGCTTGGCCTTCAGAAGTTGTGGGTGCTCCATCACTGGAGGCTTTCCAAAAGAGACCTCCAAGGTCCCTTCCAACTCTATTATTCTCTATCCTATCATCTGCTCATAGGGACGCAGTGGCTCAGGGGCTAGGATGTTGAGCTTGTCGATCGAAAGGTCGGCAGCTCAGCGGTTCGAATCCCTAGTGCTGCCGTATAATGGGGTGAACTCCCGTTACTTGTCCCAGCTTCTGCCAACCTAGCAGTTTCGAAAGCACTTAAAAATGCAAGTAGAAAAAATAGGGACCACCTTTGGTGGGAAGGTAACAGCATTTGGTGCGCCTTTGTCGTTGAGTCATGCCGGCCACATGACCATGGAGACGTCTTCGAACAGCACTGGCTCTTCGGCTTTGAAACAGAGATGAGCACCGCCCCCTAGAGTCGGCAACGACTAGCACATATGTGCGAGGGGAACCTTTACCTTTACCTTTTATGTTCTGCTCACTCTAAAAATTGCAGTGAAAGTGACGGTCTATCCAACTACTCCGGGATTAACTTTAGTATAGTATTTTAGTGACGTTCGTATCTTCTTAAAACACTGTGCAAAAGTCACTCGCAACAGCTATTTTATGCATGATGGTAATGGATTTTTATTTATAGTGCGGCGTTTGATAAATGCACTGCCTTTATTGATTAGAAATACACCGGCTTTTAGAACTAAGTGAAAAAGATAGGCAACAATTAACACCAAAACGAACGCTTTTGTAATGTTTTATTAATGCACCCCTACCTAGTAGCCGAGGAATGGGGAAGAGAAGTAATTTAAGGCATTGAAAACATCGGCATATGGTTTTCATTGGCCTTTCCTTTCTGTCTGAGGGAACTTGCAATGAAAAAATACTAAGTCGCACAGTTTGCGTGATTGTGGCTCAGTAAATGTGTATTAGGTGTCGACTGGCTCTTTGCACAACACATTTAATGATGTCATGTGGCCAGGTGGTGGGCCTTTGGAACAGGCTCACCCAAATAAATGAGCCAAAGACTTCAAAAGGGCCTAGCTTTAAGCCTCAAATTGTCTTACGGCTTTTTTTAAAATTTGCATTTATATCCCGCCCTTCTCCGAAGACTCAGGGCGGCTTACACTAAGTCAAGCAATAGAATAGAATAGAATAGAATAGAATTTTTATTGGCCAAGTGTGATTGGACACACAAGGAATTTGTCTTGGTGCATAGGCTCTCTTAGTGTACATAAAAGAAGAGATACATTCATCAAGGTACAACACTTACAACACAAATGATGGTCAATATATCAATATAAATCGTAAGGATTGCCAGCAACAAGTTACAGTCATACAGTCATAAATGGAAAGAGATTGGTGATGGGAACTATGAGAAGAGTAATAGTAGTGCAGATTCAGTAAATAGTTTGACAGTGTTGAGGGAATTATTTGTTTAGCAGAGTGATGGCCTTCGGGAAAAAACTGTTCTTGTGTCTAGTTGTTCTGGTGTGCAGTGCTCTATAGCGTCGTATTGAGGGTAGGAGTTGAAACAGTTTATGTCCAGGATGCGAGGGATCTGCAAATATTTTCACGGCCCTCTTCTTGATTCGTGCAGTATACAGGTCCTCAATGGAAGGCAGGTTGGTAGCAATTATTTTTTCTGCAGTTCTAATTATCCTCTGAAATCTGTGTTTTTCTTGTTGGGTTGCAGAACCGAACCAGACAGTTACAGAGGTGCAAATGACAGACTCAATAATTCTCTGTAGAACTGAATCAGCAGCTCCTTGGGCAGTTTGAGCTTACTGAGTTGGCGCAGAAAGAACATTCTTTGTTGTCCTTTTTTAATGATGTTTTTGATGTTGGCTGTCCATTTTAGATCTTGCGATATGATAGAACCTAGAAATTTGAACGTTTCTACTGTTGATACTGTGTTGTCTAGTATTGTGAGAGGTGGAAGTATGGAAGGGTTTCTCCTAAAGTCTACCACCATTTCTACGGTTTTGAGTGTGTTCAGTTCCAGATTGTTTTGGTTGCACCACAAGGCTAGTCGTTCGACCTCTCGTCTATATGCGGATTCGTCATTGTCTTGAATGAGACCAATCACTGTTGTGTCATCTGCGAACTTCAGTAGCTTAACAGATGGATCTTCATCAATAGTCTTTATCCATTTGTCTGTCTTGGCAGGGGAGAAGGGAGAAAGTCAATCGGGAAGCCAGAAAAATGCAAGTTACTCAGGTAAAGTTTTCCTCACCTGTGCAACCTCCGCTCAGTCACTCTCTGTGTTTGTGCTCCATTGTTTATTTTTATTTATTTATTTATTTTGTCATAACAGTATATATAAGCATTGACATGTAACAACTATATAATATATAAGCATATATATGAGCATAAGTATGTAATAACTATATTAATTAGATATAATGAAAGGGAATAATAGGACAGGAACGGTAGGCACGCTTGTGCTCTTATGCACGCCCCTTACAGACCTCTGAGGAATGGGGTGAGGTCAATAGTAGACAGTTTTTGGTTAAAGCTTTGGGGATTTTGAGAAGAGACCACAGAGTCAGGTGGGTTTCAATTTTTTTTTACTACCGGTTCTGTGGGTGGGGCTTGTTGGGCGTGGCATGGGAAGGATACTGTAAAATCTCCATTCCCTCCCCAATCCAGGGGAACTACTCAAAATTTCCGCTACCGGTTCTCCAGAACTGGTCAGAACCTGCTGAAACCCACCTCTGAAACTCCCCAACCTGCAGCCTTGTGCATTTCCCAATCCTTCCCAATCCCATCTATTGGGTACCTTTTGCATCCTAACTGATCTGCATCGTAAACTCTCACGCACGACTGTGCATGCCTCCTGACCCTCACCCCTACTCGTATATCTCTTGGTCTCCCCAAACTCAACAACAGCCACTTACCTGTCTGCTGGTCTTGCATTTGCAGCTTCCTGCTGGCTTCTCCAATGACTTTGCTTGTGGGAAGCTGGCAGGGAACATTGGTGATCATGACCGAGTTTAGGCTACCTGCCGGCTTTCCCATTGACTCGTGAGAAGCTGTCAGGCCAGGAGTGTTGGAAATTTATTTATTTATTTATTTATTTATTTATTCATTTATTCATTCATTCATTCATTCATATTTTTATACCGCCCTTCTCTGAAGACTCAGGGTGGTGTACAGCCAATAAAACGACAAGAATCCCCCAAAATTTAAAATACACTATCAAATTTAAAAAACTGATTCAATCGCTGTAACATTAAAATATTAGCTAAAATTTATCAAAACTAAAACCTAGGTAAAACCCTATAAAAAACCCACTAAAATCCCCATACTAAAATCAATCAGGCCAGCCCCACTTGGTGAAAAATGAAAGTCTTGAGCTCGCGCTTAAAGGTCAGGGAGATCAGGGAGGAGACGGAGTCCCACCGGCAGCTCATTCCATAAAGCCGGGGCCCCCACAGAGAACGCCCTTCCCCTGGGGGCCGCCAGCCGACATTGACTAGCCGACGGCACCCTAAGAAGACCCTCCCTGTGGGCGCGCACTGGACATATCGGACAATGGGAGGTAACTGTCGGCAGCAGGCGGTTCCGTAAATATCCCGGTCCAATGCCATGGAGCGCTTTAAAGGTGATAACCAACACCTTGAAGCGCACCCGGAAGACCACCGGCAACCAATGCAGCCTGCGCAGGAGAGGTGTTACATGGGAGCTACGAGGAGCTCCCTCAATCCCCCGCGCGGCCGCATTCTGCACCAGTTGGAGCCTCCGGGTGCTCCTCAAGGGGAGCCCCATGTAGAGAGCATTGCAGTAATCCAGACGGGAAGTGACGAGGGCATGAGTGACCGTGCATAACGCGTCCCAGTCCAGGAAAGGGCGCAATTGGTGAATCAGGCGAACCTGATGAAAAGCTCCCCTGGCGACGGCTGTCAGATGGTCTTCTAAAGACAGCCATGCATCCAAATGATGATCACATGACTGCAGCTGACCTCAACCCTGCTGTGGTGCTGAAGCAGCCACAACTTTTCCAAGTCACCATCCCATTTGAGTAAAGCGTCCTGTATTTTGGGTGCATTTTGTAATTTAGCCCCTTTGAGATAACTTGGTTCAAGAATTGTTTTATGACCGACTTGTGCACTCAATTAAAGGTTACAAACAATAGGAGTTGGAGTTGTATATATATATTCTATTTCATGGTACAATGCGGTGTGATGGCCTAGAGGTGGAGCTCTCGCCTCATAATCAGGAGGCTGTCAGTTCGATCCTAAGTAGAGGCAGATATTTCTCTCTCTGGCCACACCGGGAATATATCTCCTGCACAAAACTCCACATAGGCGACAGGAAGGGCACCCGGCCATTCAAACACTCTACTAGCTCCATTCAGTTGCCGAGACGCCATCCCACAAGGGATTATGGGGTCGTTAAATGAAGATGATGAATGAAGATGATACATTCTATTTCATATTCTTATTTTTTTTCTAAGGGAAAGGAAAGAAGAATGTCTGAATTTCATTGTGGGAAAAAGATCAGTCATGGAAACCCAAAGCATAATTTGGACGAGAATGTTAGAAACATTGTTTTTCAGTTATTTATTATATATATATATTAAAGAATATAAAAAAATAAATAACATAAAAGAGAAAATCAAGCACAGAGAGCGCAATGTGGGTAGATAAACAACAATTTGAGATAAACTAATATATTCCAAGACCTCATTAGCAATTCTTTTTACATTTTCTATTCAAAATCTACATATCTCTATTGAGCTTTAAAGTAAAAACACTTGGTTAACATAGTTCACATCATTAAGAGAAAGTGTAAACAGTAAATAATGCATCCCACTAAGCCTATGAATTATAGAACACATTAAAATAGGTCCTCTAAAAATCAAAATTTGAGTGTAGCACAGTTTCACGTATGAATTGTAAGAAACATTCCTAACACACGGAACGACTAATTTTATTTTCTCAAAAGGACTTACTGATCTGTGAGGCTGGCCCGAACATGGATAATTTCCTTATTTGTTTACTTTCCCTTTATTTATTTTTCCAAGTCTTCTTGTTACGCAGGCACTCAAAGCAGTCAATCTATATTTCTTTCTGGTTCATTTTCTTATCCTGGACATAAACTGTTTCAACTCCTACCCTCAAAACGACGCTACAGAGCACTGCACACCAGAACAACTAGACACAAGAACAGTTTTTTCCCGAAGGCCATCACTCTGCTAAACAAATAATTCCATCAACACTGTCAGACTATTTACTGAATCTGCACTACTATTAATCGTTTCATAGTTCCCATCACCAATCTCTTTCCACTTATGACTGTATGACTATAACTTGTTGCTGGCAATCCTTATGATTTATATTGATATATTGACCATCAATTGTGTTGTAAATGCTGTACCTTGATGAACGTATCTTTTCTTTTATGTACACTGAGAGCATATGCACCAAGACAAATTCCTTGTGTGTCCAATCACACAATAAAATTCTATTCTATTCTATTCTATTCTATTCTATTCTATTCTATTCTATTCTATTCTATTCTATTCTATTCTATTCTATAGTTACGAAAGTTACTGCGGAGGGATCCTGCATTGGGCAGAGGATGAGACTAAAGCAGGGGTGAGATGTAAAATTTGTTACTACCGGTTCTGTGGGCATGGCTTGGTGGTGATGGGGGGTGTAATGTGACTGGGTGGGCATTGCCAACTTTTTTTTTTTACTTTTAAAAACATTTTTTAAATTATTTTAAAATAATAAAATTATTTTTAAAACATTCTTTTAAAAGGCTCTTTTGACGATCCCAGCTGAGTTGCCTGATCGTCAGAGGCTTTTTTCTTTTCTTTTAAAAGCCTTTTTTTTCTTTTTGCCTTTAAAAGAAAAAAAAGCCTCTGACGATCAGGCAACTCAGCTGGGATCGCCAGAGGAGCCTTTTAAAAGAATTTTTTTCTACAACCTCTTCGGCTAAAGAGGTTTTAAAAGGTTCTGACAATCCCAGCGGAGCTGCATGATCATCAAAGTCTTTTTTTAAAAACTTTTAAAAGCATTTTTTTTTGGCCGAAGAAAAAATGCTTTTAAAAATAAGTAAAAAAAAAGTCTGATGATCACACGGCTCAGCTGGGCATGGCGGGGGTGGGGGGGAAAGGGATTTTTGCTACCTGTTCTCCAAACCACCCGCCGCCATCGCTATCGGATTGGGTGATCCGGTCCGAACCGGGAGCATTTCACTCCTGGACTTGCGAGCTGTGTTAAGCATGGTGTGCAAACACAACCTTGGTGTCATGCTTAATGACATCCCCAATCCACTCTCTGAAAGCTATAATCTTCGTATTGCATGGGGAAAATTACTTTTTTTCGGATCATTCTGTTGGATTGGTTCAAACATTATTCTAAACATTGCCTTCTTTTGTCAAACATTATTCTACTGTTCACTTGGAAGATCCCCCAGACTAGGGTGTCTCTACTCCGAGGGCCTCCAAATCTGGCAACATTAAGATTTGTGGACTTCAACTCCCAGAATTCCCCAGCCAGCATGAATTCTGGGAGTTGAAGACCACAGAATTCTGGAAGTTGAAGTCCACAAGTCTTAAGATGGCCAAATTTGGAGGCACTGCTCTATTCAGTCACTTGAAAGATCTCCCAGAGTAGATTGCCTCTAGTCTAGTCAACCAAATCAAGACAACAACATGGGGAAGACTGGCAAGATGCAAGCTTAAATACTCATTCTTAAAAATAAGAAATAGGACTCTTTCTGAGGACCTGCTCTCTACATGGGGCTCCCCTTGAAGAGTACCAGGAGACTCCAGCTGGTCCAGAATGCGGCTGCGCGGGTAATTGAGGGAGCACCACGATGCTCCCATGTAACACCTCTCCTGCGCAGCCTGCACTGGCTGCCGGTAGTCTTCTGGGTGCAATTCAAGTTGTTGGTTATCACCTTTAAAGCGCTCCATGGCACAGGACCGGGTTACTTACGGGACCGCCTACTGCCACCAATAGCCTCCCATCGGCCTGTGCTCAGGGTGCCGTCAGCCAAACAATGCCGACTGGCGGCCCCCAGGGGGAGGGCCTTCTCTGTGGGGGCTCCTGCCCTTTGGAATGAGTTGCCTCCGGGGTTGCGTCAACTCCCCGACTTCCGGTCTTTTAAACGCGAGCTCAAGACCTTTTTATTCCACCGTACGGGGCTAGCCTAATGAAATTTTAATGGGGTTTTTTATGATGGTTTTACGTTAGTTTTAATCTTATTTGGCCAAATTTTAGAATCAGTTTTTTAATATGCTTTTAATTTTTGTTTATGTCTATGTTGTTTTTATTTTGGCTGTAAACCCGCCCTGAGTCCTTCGGGAGAAGGGCGGTATAAAAATTGAATAAATAAATAAATAAATAAATAAATAAATAAATAAATAAATAAATAAATAAATAAATAAATAAATAAATAAATAAAATAAGAGACCAAGCAGTCAACCTCTATCCCTGCTGATCCAACCTGAGATTAAAATGTCACATCTGCATGAGCAACAATACAGTTGAAGTAGCATCCATTTGCTTGTTTGATAAGGCAAATTAAAATAGACCCTACTTTTTTGTTTTCACGGAGCAGGCTCTCTCTCACACACACATGTAAACACATAAAAACCCACGTAAAACATAGAATAACAGAGTTGGAGGGGACCTTGGAGGTCTTCTAGTCCAATCTCCATTTCAGGCAGGTGGCTGTCCAGTCTCTTAAGTGTTTTCATGGAGCAGGATCTCACACACACATCTAAGCAACACATAGAAACCCATAAATTAGTTCAATTGTGTTTCTTTTTTTTTTACAGATTAACAGAGTAGGAAGGGACCTTGTAGGTCATATAGTCCAACCCCCTTGCCCAAGCAGGAGACCCCACACCATTCCTGACAGATGGCAGTCCAATCTCTTCTTGAAAGCTTCCAGGGATGAAGCTCCCACAACTTCCAAAGGCAACTTCTGTTCCATGGGTTAATTGTTCTCACTGTCAGAAAATTTCTCCTTATTTCTAGGTTGAATCTCTCCTTGATCATCAAATTCCAGGTTGAATCTCTCCTTGTTCAGTTTCCATCCATTATTCCTTGTCTGTTCTTCAGGTGCTTTGGAAAATAGGATTTATTAAAATATAAACTTGGGCTGTGATATTTCCCTACAGCCTTGTTTCTTTGCCCTTACCAGCATCCTAATGGGTGTTTCACACAACCAAGGTTGGGAGATTCAGGTCTGCCACCAAGCAGAACCGCGGCAGAACTAGCTAACGATCAGTTTTGACTTTTCAAGATGTTGAGCAACGGATATGCGCAAACCTGTTAGAAAACATATTTTCCTCCCTATCTTGTGTGTAATCCTAAGAGGTGACCATTTGTCTTGTTCAGTGCTTTAATTTTGATACACTGAATGGAACTGCAGCTTCCTTGCGTCCTCTTGCTTGACTTTTGCAGTCTTACCTTTGAAAGGAAGGATGCAAATCTTTGAAAATTGGATTATTTTGTAGAATGCAAAACAACACAGAGCCCCTCTCCAAGGGGGAATGGGCGGTTAAGAAATATAGAATAGAAGAGAATTTTTTATTGGCCAAGTGTGATTGGACACAAGGAATTTGTCTTGGTGCATAGGCTCTCAGTGTACATAAAAGAAAGAATAGAATAGAATAGAATAGAATAGAATAGAATAGAACAGAACAGAACAGAACAGAACAGAACAGAATAGAATAGAATAGAATTTTTTATTGGCCAAGTGTGATTGGACACGCAAGGAATTTATCTTGGTGCATATGCTCTCAGTGTACATAAAAGAAAAGATACCTTCATCAAGGTAAAACACTTAATGATAGTCATAGGGTACAAATAAGCAATCAGGAAACAATATCAGTATAAATCACAAGGATACAAGCAACAAAGTTACAGTCATAAGTGGAAGGAGATGGGTGATGGGAATGATGAGAAGATTAATAGTAGTGCAGATTTCGTAAATAGTTTGACAGTGTTGAGGGAATTATTTGTTTAGCAGAGTGATGGCGTTTGGGAAAAAACTGTTCTTGTGTCTAGTTGTTCTGGTGTGCAGTGCTCTATAGCGTCATTTTGAGGGTAGGAGTTGAAACAATTCATGTCCAGGATGCGAGGGGTCTGTAAATATTTTCACGGCCCTCTTCTTGATTCGTGCAGTATACAGGTCCTCAATGGAAGGCAGGTTGGTAGCCATTGTTTTATCTGCAGTTCTGATTATCCTCTGAAGTCTGTGTCTGTCTTGTTGGATTGCAGAACCAAACTAGACAGTTACAGAGGTGCAGATGACAGACTCAATCATTCCTCTGTAGAAATATGACGTGTAAATAAGCAAATAAATAAAATAGCTCACCCTCGATTATAGCTAAAGGTTCGATGCAAACCAAGAATTTTGGAACTACTTTCTCCCCAATAGTGTGGAGTCTTTTGTGCTTTCAGTGAACGTTGTCTTTGTAACTGAGGTGTGGGTGTGACTGAACACACAAGCACTACTGAGGACGAGAGGAAACCGGAATTGAAGTTCATCCAGATTCCAGAGCAACAGTGGGTCCTTCCACTGTGTTGTAAAGTGGGTCCTTCAACAGTGGGTCCTTCAATTGTATTGTAAATGTTGTACCTTGATGAAGGTATCTTTTCTTTTATGTACACTGCGAGCATATTTGCACCAAGACAAATTCCTTGTGTGTCCAATCACACTTGGCCAATAAAGAATTCTATTCTATTCTATTCTATTCTATTCTATTCTATTCTATTCTATTCTATTCTATTCTATTCTATTCTATTCTATTCTATTCTAATTTCTTTTATGTACACTGAGAGCATATGCACCAAGACAAATTCCTTGTGTGTCCAATCACACTTGGCCAATAAAAAATTCTATTCTATTCTATTCTATTCTATTCTATTCTATTCTATTCTATTCTATTCTATTCTATTCTATTCTATTCTATTCCTTTTATGTCCACTGAGAGCATATGCACCAAGACAAATTCCTTGTGTGTCCAATCACACTTGGCCAATAAAGAATTCTATTCTATTCTATTCTATTCTATTCTATTCTATTCTATTCTATTCTATTCTATTCTATTCTATTCTATTCTATTCTATTCTATTCTAATTTCTTTTATGAACACTGAGAGCATATGCACCAAGACAAATTCCTTGTGTGTCCAATCACACTTGGCCAATAAAAATTCTATTCTATTCTATTCTATTCTATTCTATTCTATTCTATTCTATTCTATTCCATTCCATTCCATTCCATTCCATTCCATTCCATTCTTTGAGCCTGAAGTTTCGGAAAGTCTACATATCTCAAAGGCGCTTTTTCAAGAGGCAACTGGACTGTCTGGTTTTTCTTTGAAGACGTTTGGCTGAAGAAGCTTTTTGGATGAGAAGCGAGAAGTCTTCAAAGAAAGTCCAGGTGCTTCTTGAAAAAGCATCTTTGGGGTGACCATGACTTGGGTCAGAGGTCTCCACCCTCGGCGACTTTAAGCCTGGTGGACACTTCAATTCCCAGAATTCTGGGACTTGAAGTCCACCAGGCTTAAAGTTGCCAAGTTTAGAGACCCCTGACCTGGATGATTGAGAATCTCCACAGACAGATTAGTCTAGGTAACTGTTCCCTTACCTCGAGGTAGACAACTTCAGATTTACCCTACGAGCCCGGTTCAATGAGTTTGCAGCCAATCCTACCGTTGACAAGTTTTAAACACGGAGTAAGGGAACTCCCGTTGACTTTCTGCTTCGGGGGCTGCGAAAGAACCGGCAGCGGAGGTAAAAGAAACCAGCTGGGCCACCTTCTGCAGATCTTTGTCCAGCGGCCAACCGAACAGCCCAGAATCCCCCTCCTCCACTTGGCTACGCAGCAGGCAAGGAAGGGAGAGGAGGACGTGGTCCCCCCCCCACCTACCAAGGCACCACGCCTTGGGATGAAACCTGGGAGGTGCCTCTCGCCATCCGAGCCGGATTTGAAACCCAGAACAGAGGGGGCGGGGCCGGCTCAGGGGGCGGGGCCAGAGCTCGAACAACGAGGCCGTGGATCGCAAGCCAAGGAGCCAAGAAGACTCGGCGGGCGAGGAGTCCAGCTTCTCGTTTCTTTCCCCGCCAGACAAGGTGGGTGGATGGGAGACGAGAGGGAGGGTGTGTGTGTGTGTGTGTGTGCGCGCCTTCCCCGGGACTTGCAAAGGCTCCGGCTTTTGGTTCGGTGAATCGGGGAGGATAGGTTGTGCGGGGGGGGGGGCGGTGGCGGTGTGGCCCCTGAATCAAGCCACGGTTTACACTTCCCGACTCCATCTCAACTCTTGAGGCTGGAGCACGAGGCGACCCGGAGGGGCGAGGCTGTCTCCACCCCTGCTGCCTGCCTCCCACCCCCCGCCCGCCCTTCATGCCCCTTCGGTCTGGCTCCTGGGGAAGGCGGAGGCTGGAAAAGGGAGGCGAGTCTTTCCTTCGCTCCTGGGAAGCCGCTGGAGCTGCTCCCTCCTGCAAACGCCCGGATTCCTCCAGACTTCATGGGCGAAGGGGAGGGGAGGGCGGTCGGGCTGGGGAGAAGGGCCAGCGAACCCTCCTCTCCCGCACCCCTAATGTTTGGTGTCTTCTTTCTCCCAGCAGGGAGCCCCGGAAAGCCGCTGAGGGATCCAGACCAGCCCTTCCCTTGTTTCTGTCGCCTGCAAAAAGAAAAGGAAAGGAAAAGGGGCGGCGGCGGCGGCGGGGGGAGGACAGCGGGCGATCACTCGCGTTGCAAGCGACTCCAAGCGCCGAGCCGAGCCAGGGATCGCTCGGCCACCCTCCTCCTCCTCCTCCTCTTCCTCTTCGCTGCTCTCTCTCTCTCTCCTCCCTTTCCCTCCTTTGGGGGAGGGAGGGGACGAGCCCTTCTGCAGAATGCAACCTCCCGAATCGAGGCTCCCGCACGCACACCTGTCTCGGCGGACGCCTCAGCAGCCGGTCTGATCAATGAGCGTTGCCTCGCCCTCCGCCGAGCTGGCTGCAGGCAGGCAGGCCGAAGGAACGAACGAACGAACGAACGGCCCCGGGCGGAGTCAGTCCCCCCCAGCTCCGCCGAAGTCGCTTTCTTTCCCGAGCCAAACCTTCCACCGGAGCGTTTCTTTTGTTCAGCGGCCAGCCAGGCAGGGCCAGCCGAGAGGGGCGGCTTTCTCTCTCTCTCTCTCTCTCTTCCTTCGGGCTCTCCCGCCTCCCTTCCCCGCCTCCCCCCCCACTTCCCCGCTCCAGCCTCTTCCCTCATGGAGCAAGCCTCTCAAAAGTTGAATTAAGCCAGAGGAGAGGTTGAACGGACCGAGGGGCGGAGGAAGGAAAGGGCAAAGAGCGAGAGAACCCAGCACCTGCCCCCGGGGATTGGGCGCTTCCCGTACTCCGCCACTGCCTTCCCTCCACCCCTCCAAGCCCGACCAGGTTTGGGGATTCAAAAGGAGGTCAGGTCCGAGCAAAGCTTCCCGGTTGTCCAGCGTCCCCAAGGTTTTTGAGCGCGGGACCCCTTGGGAATAGCCCCTGCCCCAGGGTGGCGTTTCCCGTGGGCTGATCTTCAGCTCCTGGTGCTCCTGCCTGGCGGAACATTTGCATCTCGTTCCCCCAACACTTTTTTGGGAGGCGAGAGGAGGAGGAGGAGGATCTAAGGTAGTCGCGGGGTTTAGCAAGCTGTGGTCAGTCGTTCTCTCCCTTCCCGGAAGTTCTCTCTCCGTCCCCTCCAGAGGTCCGGGAGCCTGGCCGATGCCGGGGGAGGCCTTCTTCGGGAAAAATCCCCACTGGACTGGGCGTCACTGGCTACCCGCCGGCCGCTTCTGGAGAGACAGCCCAGCCGTGCCCGGGCTGGAAGAGGCGTGCCTCTCGGCCGTCTTTCGGATGGGTTTCTTCTCCCTCTCTGCCTTCCCTTACCCTACAAAGGAGTACCTCATTTAAGCCCCTCTGATGGGACCTCCGCATCCTTCCACCCCTCCCGGGGCTTAAGAGTTGCCCTGGAGTAACCAAGCTTCGGAAAGGCAGCGCCTCCAGGAAAGAGAAGCGGAGGAGCAGAGAGAGAAAGAGAGAGAGGGAGGGAGGGAGGGAGGGAGAGAGAAAAGTAGAGTCCGGGAGTTCTCCGCGCCACCGGCTCGACGGGGGCCGGGAGTTTGCCAAGAGTGGGCGGCTTTGACGGGGCTGGGCGAGAGAAAGCTGTAAGCTCAGGCTGGGGCCACGCGGGCCGGAGCTTCCCTTCCTTTCCCTTCCCGACGGCTCCAAGCTGGCTTGTTGAGGAGAGAAGGCGCCGTTGATGGCCCTGCGCGCCGGGACGGCTTGCTTTGCGCAGCTCTTGCGCAGGGTTTGCCGGCTGCGCCTTCCGCTGTCCAGACGCTCCAGCAGCCTCCTCTGCCTCTCCGCCTCCCAGGAAGCCGACCACGCAGGCGGAGAGCGGTCGCCACCGATTCAGCACCAAGGACAGCCGCCCTGCCGAGGGAACCCTCTTGCCCGCCGCCGCCGCCGCCGCCCCGCGCTGCTCGCCTGGCGGGGCGGCTGCCTCGGGGCCACCCTGTCGGATCCGCGGGCGGCCAGGGGGGGACATGGTCCCCTCCGTGGGCCCTTCCTGGCGGCCATGAAGAGGCAGAACGTGCGGACTCTCTCGCTGATCATCTGCACGTTCACTTACCTGCTGGTGGGGGCGGCCGTCTTCGACGCCCTCGAGTCGGAGCACGAGCTGCGCGAGGAGGAGCAGCTGAAAGCCGAGGAGACCCGGCTGAAGGGGAAATACAACATCACCAGCGACGACTACCAGCAATTGGAAGAGATCATCATGCAGTCGGAACCCCATCGGGCCGGCGTCCAGTGGAAATTTGCCGGCTCTTTCTACTTTGCCATTACGGTCATCACCACCATCGGTAAGTCCCCTTCTCGGTGGCTGGCGGGAGCGTGGGATTGGTGGGGGGGACTGGGGGCGGATGGCCTTGGGGGTGAAGGAGGCCAAGTCTCGCCTGAGCAATTGACAGGTGGAGCAGAAGGCAAGGAAGAAATAAGAAGGGACAGGTGCCTGAAGCTGAGATTAAGGGTTGGACAACTGTAGGGTTGTGGGAAAAGAAGGCAAGGAAAACCTGGGACGCAAGGCTGAAGTTTCACCCTTCCTTGAAGTTCTGGGGTTAACCATCAAGAGTTTTCCCCTTTCTTGAAAGTCCGAAACTTGTGCTCTAGTCCAGGGGTCTCCAACCTTGACAACTTTTAAGACTTGTGGCCTTCAACTCTGAAGTCTGGGAGTTGAAGTCCACAAGTCTTAAAGTTGCCAAGGTTGGAGACCCCTGCTCTAGTCTTTCCCACTTGCCCATATTCCTGAGAAAAGTTTTCTCCAGTGCAAACTAGAACTAGATTGGGAGTAAAAACAGGGACTGGAAAGCTTTCAGAGGAAATCAACTGTTGCTTCCATCTCTCCACACCCATGTCTGGGAAGCAACACAAAATCAAGAACACGTTTCCGCAGAAATGCTAAGGAAATGCTTCAGGCGTTATTCATTGGCATGGATCCCTGACCCAAAAAATACTTAGTTAGGGAAGAATGTCAGCACAGCAATTTTTCAAAACAATTAGGCCTGCTATCCTAAACGCACAAGCCCTGGGAACTACTTCTCAGATTCAGTCATCTAGGGGACAGGTGTAGAAGGATTTGAGCAGCAAGGTGTTTTTTTTTTTGTTTTGCTTAAGCTTGTTAACATCCTAGGGAAAAGATTGGCAAACTTTCATGGTTGTTCCTTGGCTGTTATTATAAAATCATTTTTAATGAGCTGAATATGCAATCTTTACAAATGGAATAGTTTGGAAGAACGTCGCATCCGAGCTGAAGGGTGGTTGGGATACAAAGAACTCAGTATTGTACTTCTAACCGCTCCTTCTGATCATTTATTTCGGGAAGGAGGTGAATTGTCTAAAAAAAATCTTTATGACTCTCCTAGTTCCAGGCTCATAGCTTCTATTACTTCTTGTGAAAAAGAAAATAGTCAGCCGTCAAGCAATGTGACGACACTGGGACTGTTTCTTTTTCAACAGTTGAACTCTTTCAAGAGTCAAATAAACTCTTTTTAGTACAGTAAAATTGGCAGTTGGCTCCAGAGAAACTTCCCTTCCTCAATTCAAAGTAAATGTTGGTCCATCAACCCCATCAGTCTGGAACTCCTGCTTAAAAAGAAGTGACGAAACCCATTTTGGCAGTTACTTCCATGACAAAGATGCGTATGTTTAAAAAACAACAGATATCTCTTCTTAGGATATTGCTACCTGTGGCAGTCCCTAAAACAGGACTGGTTAATTATGCCTCGGTTCTATTGGGTGCGACATGAACAAATAGAATTGTGTGATTAATCAAGATGGAAATGATCATGTGAGCAGTCCTGTCGCACCAACAGGGTTATTAATACATGAAAACACTGCCTGTTTTCTAAAGGAAAGTCCATTTCATCTTAATTAGAATTGTCGGCGAGACAAGCAAGGCAGCTGCCGCTTTCCTTAGGTTTATGTTTTGAGGTTCTTACCTGCGGCAACGGATCGCTAACCGGACGGACCATCCAACACGCTTCTGTAATTGGTGTCTTCATGGGGGGAGGGAAAGAAAGTTTTGTCCGTGTCACATGTGTGTGTTGGTTCCCTTCCGTTCTTGCACAGCGGTCTTTCTCTTATCTTATCATGAAGGTTCGCTGTGAATTTGTGGTCTCAAATGGTTTAGAACTGGTCTGGTCTGGTGTGTTTATTAGTGGAGAGGCTAGGAAGATCAAGTTAAAAATAAGCATTCCAGCGGCTTCTTTTTATGGTGTTTTAATTTTTCTATTAATTCCAGTTAGTGGCCCTTTTAGAGTGTCTCCATGCTACAACAGTATCCGATAGTTTCCTTTCATTTGGGTTGGCTATTAAGTTAATAACGCAGATAATAAGAGCAAGAGTTGAACAAGGAAAAGGAAATCTTTTGTGCTGATAGAGCCATTTGTTGGAAGCTTGCTGTCCTCAACATTTCTGAGCTGTTAATTTTAGCCGGAGACTTGAAATGCTTAGCTTCTGTGCCTCTGGAATGTAGCTAAAAATTTTCTCATTGTGTTAAACACAAAAACAAAATTACAAAAAGTGGCCAAGATTGGAAGTAATCCTGGCAAGGCTCCATCGAGGGTGGGAATAATATACTGTGTACCTACCCATCCGACATTTCAACTGTAAGTTCTAAAAGTCTAGATAGTGTCAGTGGATGTTACAGAGGGGGACTTAAAACAATTTATAGCAAAGGCAACTCCTGCAGGTAATAAACTGTTTCAACTCCTATCCTCAAAACGACGCTATAGAGCACTGCACGCCAGAACAACTAGACACAAGAACAGTTTTTTCCCGAACGCCATCACTCTGCTAAATAAACAATTCCCTCCTGTCAAACTATTTGCTAAATCTGCACTAATATTAATCTTTTCATCGTTCCCATCACCCACCTCCTTCCACTTATGACTGTAACTTTGTTGCTGGTATCCTTACGATTTATACTGATATTGACTGTTTCCTAATGCCTATGACTAGCATTAAGTGTTGTATCATTAAGTGTTAAATTTGTACCCTTTAACTATCATTAAGTGTTGTAAGTGTTGTACCTTGATGAAGGTATCTTTTCTTTTATGTACAGTGAGAGCATTTGCACCAAGATAAATTCCTTGTGTGTCCAATCACACTTGGCCAATAAAAAATTCTATTCTATTCTATTGTAATTATAGATTTTTAAGGGAAATATAGTTAAAATCTATAAAACTATGCAGAAAAGGGACTGGAAATATGTTGTTCTCTCACTCAGGGTGGAATTTGTAGTACTTCATTGTAAAAAAAATAATGCTTGAAACCAGAATGATAAAAGGAAGACTCTTCTATACACAATATAGAATCCAACTATGGATTTCAATTCTTTGCCTATTTATCTACTGAGAGGTGTGGGGGCCTAGTGGTGAAGATACTTGCCTCCACTCCGAAGGTTGAGAGTTCAATCCTAGGTAGGAAGACACGTTTCTCTCCTAGAATGCAAAGAAAATAATATCTGCTGTCAACTTCACATAGGTGTCAGGAAGGGCATCTGGCCAGTAAATGCTCAGCTCCATCCAGTCACCCAAACTCTACCCTGAATACAGACCACATGTTTGAAAAAAGGGATTTATCTAACCATTCATCCATCCGTTGTGAGTTGCCTAGTTATTTCCTGAGAAGGGTGGCTATAAAAATCTCTCTCTCCCTGTCTCCCTCATTCTCTCTCTCTCTTTGTCTCCCATCCATCCATCTGTCTAAGGAACTTTAGGTGGCCTACCAAGTACTAGGTCACTGCATTCTATTCCAAGATCTGTTGGAAGAGCCAAAAACACCAGTGGGATGAAGGACTCAGAAAGGATGCTTTTCCAAAGGACAGGCTTAGCTATGGAGAAGACATGTCTCCTAAACTCCCTGGATTGTCACTGCTTTAACATAACATACCATAATAACAGAGTTGGAAGGGACCTTGGAGGTCTTCTAGTCCAACCCGCTGCCCAGGCAGGAAACCCTACACCATTTCAGACAAATGGTCATTCAACATTTTCTTAAAAATTTCCAGTGTTGGAGAATTCACAACTTCTGGAGGCAAGTTGTTCCACTTATTGATTGTTCTAACTGTCAGGAAAGTTCTCCTTAGTTCTAAGTTGCTTCTCTCCTTGATTAGTTTCCACCCATTGCTTCTTGTCCTGCCTTCAGGTGCCTTGGAGAATAGTTTGACTCCCTCTTCTTTGTGGCAGCCCCTGAGATATTGGAAGACTGCTATCATGTCTCCCCTAGTCCTTCTTTTCGTTAAACTAGGCATACCCAGTTCCTGTAAATGTTCTTCATATGTTTTAGCCTCCAGTCCCCTAATCATCTTTGTTGCTCTTCTCTGCACTCTTTCTAGAGTCTCAGCATCTGTTTTACATCATGGCGACCAAAACTGAATGCAATATTCCAAGTGTGGCCTTACCAAGGCACTTTAGAGCTGCAAAATGGAGCATCCCAACTCTGCCAGATATAACTGGTTGATAATAGGAGAGAGAGGGTCCCTTGGCCACTAGATGTTATGAAGGACATAGAAATGCCAAACCTTGATAGAGTTACCAGTGGCTTTCAGATCAAGGCAGCATTGCTATGTACAATAGTTTTTAGGAAGCAACAGTGATATATTTACTTTTCTGTCCAGGCTCATGAACTGTCTGAATATTCCTGTGATACAAAATGCTGGACCAGCCAATATAAGCCTTGAACATTCACATGGTTACATCATTCTGCCTTAAATCAAGTCACTTCTTTGTTGGCCAAGGATGCGTAAAGCCTCATGGTGAAATTAGTTGCCTGTGGAACGTATCAAAATCAATGGCAAATTAATCATGATTTAATTTCAGTCCTGCACAATCCAGAGTCACAATCCATGACTCTGTTTGAACAACACCCAGGTGGCGTAAATGGATGAAATGGATTAGGTCAGGGGTCTGCAAACTTGGCTCTTTTAAGACTTGTGGACTTCAACTCCCAGAGTTCCTCAGCCAGCAAAGAGGAATTCTGGGAGTTGAAGTCCACAAGTCTTAAAAGAGCCAAGTTTGCAGACCCCTGGGTTAGGTTGGTGCAACTGACCAACATTAACCAACTAGCCAAGTTGTGGGAATGTATGTGCTGGATCTTCATTTATTGCTGTGTGAATG
The DNA here is from genome assembly GCF_028640845.1 of Ahaetulla prasina. Taxonomy (NCBI): domain Eukaryota; kingdom Metazoa; phylum Chordata; class Lepidosauria; order Squamata; family Colubridae; genus Ahaetulla; species Ahaetulla prasina. The sequence continues at coordinate 8,072,410 of NC_080541.1, forward strand.
AAGTCACTGTTAGAATAAGTGAAATAGATTAGCTTTCTTTCTTTAATGGGTGGATAGCTCACCCTCCCTCACATACATTTTTCTTTTGATCTTTTTGGACTTTAGAGAAAAAAAATTTCAAGCTGAAAAAAACTGGTTGTTGACACGAAGGATGCTGCTTTTGTTGAGTGTTTGGTGTTGTTGGGTTTTTATTTTTTTTTAAAAAAAATGTTTCTATTTTTAAACTCACCTTGAAGACATTGTTTGCTCTCAGTTTTTCAGTTGAGAAGCCACCTGGGTACAATTCAGAATTAAAAAAAAAAGAACATTTAGTGGCTCAATGAGAAAAGATTTAGTGTTTCATTGTGTTGGGACACTAGCATTTAAGTTGCGAATATAATTTGTCTCATCTATGAATACATCGACTTGTACTTTCTAGATCTGAGTCTTATTCAAGATTGGGAGGGGAAAGGAATGAAATGATGATTATGATGATGATGTTCCAAAGATTAACTTTTCTGGATAATAAATTGGCATTTGACTCTGAAATGGTAAAGGGTTTTGGTATCTTCTGTTTGTTTAAAACATTTAAACATCTAGAATTAAAATTGTCTCATTTCCTCCCAGGCACTGTCCAAATTTGATCATCCCTTTTATAGTTTGATTATTAACATTTACTGCTAGGTACCGATTTTTTGTTTGTTTGAACCAAACCATTAAAGTGAAGTTCCATGCTAAGGAATAGGCAATGTAGAGTATTGAAGGAAGGCAAATAAGTCAGTAAGAAATAACTATGAGCACATGCTGTTAATGCTGTTAATGGGGGGGGGGGAAGGGGAGGGCCTTCTCTGTGGCGGCACCGACCCTGTGGAACGCACTTCCTCCGGGGTTACGACAACTCCCTGACCTCCGGACCTTCAGATGTGAACTGAAGACTTTATTATTTTAGCGAGCTGGACTAGCCTAAGAATAAAATATTTTAGTTAAATTTTAATCGGTTTTTAATCGGTTTTTACCGTTTTAGTGATTTGGCTATTATAATATTTTAGTTTTAATTGGGTTTTATATTGCTTATTTATTATATTGTTTTATTTTAATATGCCTGTGAACCGCCCTGAGTCCTACGGGAGATGGTGCGGTATAAAAGTATGATTAATAAATAAATAAATAAATAAATAAATAAATAAATAAATAAATAAATAAGAGGATGATCTTGTTACAGATTATTGCTCTATTTTGTGATCAACTATGGATTAAGGTCTGGAATGAAAGCTTGGTGAACAAAGTATCTTTTATCCTGGCATAGTTTGGAGATATTTCTATTTAAGATCACATGAAGAGTTAATACCACTTTATAATGCCTTGGTAAGGCCACACTTGGAATACTGCATCCAATTTTGATTGCCATGATGTAAAAAAAAACGCTGAGACTCTGGAAAGAGTGCAGAGAAGAGCAACAAAGATGATTAGAGACTGGAGGCTAAAACATATAAAGAACAATTGCTGGAACTGGGTATGTCTAGTTTGATGAAAAGAAGGACTAGGGGTGACATGATAGCAGTCTTCCAATATTTAAGGGGTGTCACAAAGAAGAGGGAGTCAAACTATTCTCTGAAGCACCTGAAAGGCAGGACAAGAAGCAATGGGTGGAAAGTAATCAAGGAGAGAAGCAACTTAGAACTAAGGAGAAATTTCCTGACAGTTAGAACAATTAATCGGTGGAACGACTTGCCTCCAGAAGTTGTGAATGCTCCAACACTGGAAATTTTTAAGAAAATGTTGGATAATCATTTGCCTGAAATGGTGTAGGGTTTCCTGCCTAAGCAGGGGGTTGGACTAGAAGACCTCCAAGGTCCCTTCCAACTGTGTTGTTCTATTCTATTCTAACTCCTGAGATGCTTCATTCACTGCCCTAAGCCCTGGTATGATTTGTAAAGCATAGTTGTAAGCATGACTTAACGCAATGTGTGGATACACCCAATGATGGTTTATTCAATAAACTCTACTTATCCATAATTATTAATTAAATGTATATGCTGCTTGAGTCCCAGTGACCTAGAACAAGGCTTCAACCCAGTCACTGCTTCTCAGCCTACAAGCCCAGGAGACAAACAGGGTCTAATCTGTAAAATGCCCCAAACTGACATCTCCACCAAACCATATCGATGCCAAAATAAGAATTTGCAAATTCCGTAATTACCTACTTTTTTGTTTGTTTGTTTGAATTTATACCCCGCCCTTCTCCGAAGACTCAGGGCGACTTACAATGTGTTAAACAATAGTCTTCATCCATTTGTATATTATATACAAAGTCAACTTATTGCCCCCAACAATCTGGGTCCTCATTTTACCTACCTTATAAAGGATGGAAGGCTTATTATATACAAAGTCAACTTATTGCCCCCAACAATCTGGGTCCTCATTTTACCTACCTTATAAAGGATGAGTCAACCTTGGGCCCGGTGGGGCTTGAACCTGCAGTAATTGCAAGCAGCTGTGTTAATAACAGACAGACTTAGTCTGCTGAGCCACCAGAGGCCCTCACCATCTGGAAAAATATGTATGTCCCAGCATTTGTGGGACCCTGTAGCACGACTATTTTCATTTCTCCTCCTACACACATCTACGATCATAAGGAATCATGAATGTGTGTATCCGTGGGTTTGAGACAAACTACCCACTGGTTCAATGGCTAAGATGCTGAGCTGGTTGATCAGAAAGGTCGGCAATTCGGCGGTTCGAATCCCTAGCACTGCCTAATGGGGTGAGCTCCCATTACTTGCCCCAGCTTCTGTCAACCTAGCAGTTCGAAAGCACGTAAAAAAAATGCAAGTAGAAAAATAGGAACCACCTTTGGTGGGAAGGAAACAGCGTTCTGTGCGCCTTTGGCGTTGAGTCATGCCGGCCACATGACCATGGAGACGTCTTCGGACAGCGCTGGCTCTTTGGCTTTGAAACGGAGATGAGCACCGCCCCCTAGAGTCGAGAACGACTAGCACATAAGTGCAAGGGGAACCTTTACCTTTTTTTACCCAGTGTAAGGTTGCATTGCCAACCCTGAGTCTTTAACTTTTGTTATACATTTTAAACTAAGAAAATGATAGTCTCTGGCTATTTTACCACTGCAGTGGAGGCGTTGCTGTTGATTTTTATCCTCTGCTTCTAATAAATTGGATCCAGATTTAGGAAGGCTTAAATCTTAATAAATCGGATCAGATTTAGGAAGGAAGGAAGGAAGGAAGGAAATCCATAGGACTTTAGTTAGTGGTGAATAAACTGTCCTGAGGATTTCTTTGGGTGGCACCAACCTACCACCAACCTCAAGAAAGGTTCCTATGACCTAATGAATTCCTATTTTTTTATGTGAATAGTTTTCAAATAGCAGTATAGTAGTATACATAATCAACAAATAGCAATCGCAATAGCACTTAGACTTATATACCGCTTCATAGAGCTTCACAGCCCTCTCTAAGGGGTTTACAATGTCAGCATATTGCCCCCAACAATCTCATTTTACCCACCTCGGAAGGATGGAAGGCTGAGTCAACCTTGAGATTTGAACTGCCAAATTGCAGGCAGTCAGCAGTCAGCAGAAGTAGCCTGCAGTACTGCATTCTAACCACTGCACCACCGTGGCTCATCTGTAATACTGTGTTTCCTCCAAAATAAGACCCTGTCTTATATTTTTTTGAATCCTGAAATAAGTGCTTGGCCTTGTTTTCGGGGAGGTCTTATTATTAGGGCCTCTGGTGGCTCAGCAGACTAAGTCTGTCTGTTATTAACACAGCTGCTTGCAATTACTGCAAGTTCAAGTCCCATCAGGCCCAAGGTTGACTCAGCCTTCCATCTTTTATAAGGTAGGTAAAATGAGGACCCAGATTGTTGGGGGCAATAAAAGTCGACTTTGTATATAATATATAAATGGATGAAGACTATTGCTTGACATAGTGTAAGCCGCCCTGAGTCTTCAGAGAAGGGCGGGATATAAATTCAAATAAAATAAAATAAAAAATAAAATATTTTGGGGCATGGAGTAAGATGGGGCTCCTCTTGCCATCTTACCTGACTTCCAGGTCTGTCTCCCTAACCCTAACCAGAGGAATTGGGGGGACCGGTTGCACATGCAACTAAATATTTACAGGGAGGGCTTATTTTCAGGAGAGGGTTTATTTTCGGGGAGGGCTTATTTTCAGGGGAGGGCTTATTTTGGGGGGGGAGGGCTTATTTTTGGGGAATCACGGTATTTATTTATTTAAGTTTATATGGACGTCCATCTGAAATTCATAACTCTGGATGGCTAACAATTACAAACAATACAAAAAACATGCACAACAGTAAAATAACCACACACATGTTATTAGTGCCACCTAGCAGCTCAACAAAACCTTGTTATATATCTGGATCAGCGGTCGGTTGCTCCTGGTTTTGTCTGGTTCTTGCGAACCGGTAGTAAAAGCAGCGGGAGGCTCTGCCCACCTGCCTGGAAATCATAGTGGATGATCTGCGCATGCGCAGAAGCATACATGCGCACTCCCATTGCGAACTGGTAGTAAAGGTAAGTAAAACACACCCCTGATCCTCAAGTGTGGTGACAAAATTATTTTGGGGACAAAAACATCTGGGGAGGCATGATAGAGCTGGCCTCATGGGTCCCATCAGATGTCATTCTGTAGTAAATGAGACCTGAAGCTTGCCTTTTCTGCTGAAAGGAAGGAAGGAAGGAAGGAAGGAAGGAAGGAAGGAAGGAGAAGGGAATGAGTAGAAGGAGGAAAAGAAGGAAATGAGATGGGGATGAGAAGAAGGAAGGAAGGAAGGAAGGAAGGAAGGAAGGGGAAGGGAATGAGTAGAAGGAGGGAATGAGTAGAAGGAGGAAAAGAAGGAAAGGAGATGGGGATGAGAAGAAGGAAGGAAGGAAGGAAGGAAGGAAGGAAGGAGAAGGGAATGAGTAGAAGGAGGGAATGAGTAGAAGGAGGAAAAGAAGGAAAGGGGATGGGGATGAGAAGAAGGAAGGAAGGAAGGAAGGAAGGAGAAGGGAATGAGTAGAAGGAGGGAATGAGTAGAAGGAGGAAAAGAAGGAAAGGAGATGGGGATGAGAAGAAGGAAGGAAGGAAGGAAGAAGGGAATGAGTAGAAGGAGGGAATGAGTAGAAGGAAGAAAAGAGAAGGGGATGAGAGAAGGGGATGAGAAGATGGATGGAAGGAAGGAAGGAAGGAAAGAAGGAAGGAAGGAAGGAGAAGGGAATGAGTAGAAGGAGAGAAAGAAAGAAGAAAGGAAGGAGAAGGGAGTGAGTAGAAGGAGAGAAAGAAAGGAAGGAGAAAGGAAGGAGAAGGAAATGAGAAGCTGGTACATGAAACCTTCTTTCATGTTCTCCAAAGACAGCGGCACTATTACACTACATACAGTAGATGTAACATTTATACAACAATGTTTATACAACAGATCTAATTTGATTTCCAAATTAACACCATTCCTGCATTTCCATCGAAATTGATCCTTAAACTAGTCGAGCAGCCTGGGGTTTGGCCATTAAGCTAAGTCAGGAAAAAGAAAACATCACTAAACAGCCAACGTGAAGTTTAATCAGGGAGCCTACTCAGGGACGGTACATGTGCCGACGCCTCTGCTTGCCTTAGGGAGGATTCGGTTCAACGGATACAGGCAGCTTGTGAACCTGCCCAGGAATAGATGGTCAGCGGTGACCTGTTATGGGCACATGTAGGTTTCCAAGCCGTACATGGCTTGTTTTTCTACCGACTGTCTACTGTTGACCTCACCCCATTCCTCAGAGCTCCGTAAGGGGCGTGCATAAGAGCACAAATGTGGCTACCGTTCCTGTCCTATTGTTTCTTTCCATTATATCCAATTAATATAGTTATTGCATGCTTATGCTTATATATATATGCTTATAAATTATTATATAGTTACTTTCATGCTTATGCTTATATATACTGTTGTGACAAAATAAACAAACAAACAAACAAACAAACAAACAAACTCCATTTTTAGGTGTACTGCTTCATAAAGTGGGCAGAATACATGAGGATTGCATTTCCCTCGTGTGTCAACTCTATTGAGGGAAATTATGAATCACCTAGGAATTAAGAATATGGAAAATCAAGGCTTAATGAGCATGTCTTCCCGACAATGTTATGTGATTGTGCCTCTTTGTGGAAGGACTTCCTTACTTTCTTTCTCCCTCCTTCCTTTCTCTGTATCTCCTTCCTTCATCTGTATCTCCTTCCTTCCTTCCTTCCCCCCACCCTCCCTTCCTCTCTATCTCCTTCCTTCCTTCCTTCCTTCCTTCCTTCCTTCCTTCCTTCCTTCCTTCCTTCTTTCCTTCCTTCCTTCCTTCCTTCCTTCGCTCGCTCCCTCCCTTCCTGTGCCTCTCTTTGTGGAAGGACTTCCTTCCTTTCTTTCTCCCTCCCCCCTACTTCCCTCCCACTCTATCTCCTTCCTCCGTCCCTTCCTCCCTTCTTCTCTTCCTCCCTCTCTTCCTCCCTCCCTCCCTCTCTCCCTCCCTCTCTCCTTCCTTCCTTCACTCGGTCGCTCCTTCCTGTGCCTCTCTTTGTGGAAGGACTTCCTTCCTACCTTTCTTTCTCCCTCCCCCCTACTTCCCTTCTACTCTATCTCCTTCCTTCCTTCCTCCCTCCCTCCCTCCCTCTCTATCTCCTTTCTTCCTTCGTTCGCTTACTCCCTTCCTCGCTATCTCCTCCCTCCCTCCTCCTCCCTCCCTCCCTCCCTCCCTCCTTCCTTCGCTTGATCACTCCTTCCACTCTATCTCCTTCCTCCTCCCTCCCTCCCTCTCTATCTCCTTTCTTCCTTCGTTCGCTTACTCCCTTCCTCGCTATCTCCTTCCTCCTCCCTCCTCCCTCCCTCCCTCCCTCTCTATCTCCTTTCTTCCTTCGCTTGATCACTCCTTCCTCTCTATCTCCTCCTCCTCCTCCCTCCCTCCTCCTTCGCTTGATCACCTTCCTCTCTATCTCCTTCCTTCCTTCCTTCCTCCTCCCTCCCTCCCTCCCTCCCTCTCTATCTCCTTTCTTCCTTCGTTCACTTACTCCCTTCCTCGCTATCTCCTTCCTCCCTCCCTCCCTCCCTCCTTCCTTCGCTTGATCACTCCCTTCCACTCTATCTCCTTCCTCCCTCCCTCCCTCCCTCCCTCTCTATCTCCTTTCTTCCTTCATTCGCTTACTCCCTTCCTCGCTATCTCCTCCCTCCCTCCCTCCCTCCCTCCTTCCTTCGCTTGATCACTCCCTTCCTCTCTATCTCCTTCCTTCCTTCTGAAACATAAATTTAAGGAAAGATAAGAAAGATAAGTGATCTTCATCTTTACACCATATTCCTTTTTTTTTTTTTTTTGGTGAACCCTTTCCTAAGTTTTCGCTATCATTGGGACCTCACAGTAGATACCATATTGGCTTGTATGGAGGTGGAGGCAGGTGGGGATTGAAAGTGGGACATGGTAGCCTTGATGCTAATTATATGCCTCATGTTATTTGCATAATGACATCATGACTTAATCATGAGTTGGACTGCATGCTTATTCTTGCATGTAGTCTCTGCGATAGAAACGGAGGACTTTCAGGATTGTCCTAGATCTTAGATGTTTAATTGATGGGACCCAATAGACCCAAACAGAGTCCTCTTCCAGATGTGATTGGTTCTGCTGGCTATGGCTTAGAGTAGATGAAATTCAATATATCTGGTGGACACTGGATGGCCGAAGAGACCGCCAACTCTCATAATCAACAGTTGCACTGAGATCCTTTGGTTTGTTTCTGATTGAAATTGGGTACAGGTAGTCCTCAACTTTAAGATCATGGCATCCGGCCCTCTCAATTCCTGGCAGATAGATGGGGAGGAAATGGAGGTAGTGACAGATTTTATTTTCCTGGGCTCCAAGATCACCGCAGATGGGGACTGCAGCCAAGAAATTAAAAGACGCTTGCTCCTGGGGAGGAAAGCTATGGCAAATCTAGACAGCGTACTAAAAAGCAGAGACATCACCCTGCCAACAAAAATGCGTATAGTCAAGGCTATGGTTTTCCTAGTTGCAATGGATGGCTGTGAAGGTTGGACCATAAGGAAGGCTGAGTGCCAAAGAATGGAGGCCTTTGAACTCTGGTGCTGGAGAAGACTCCTGCGAGTCCCTTGGACTGCAAGGTGAACAAACAAGTCAGTCCTAGAGGAGATCAACCCTGACTGCTCTTTAGAAGGCCAGATCCTGAAGATGAAACTCAAATACTTTGGCCACCTAATGAGAAGGAAGGACTCACTGGAGAAGAGCCGAATGCTGGGAAAGATTGAGGGCAAAAGAAGAAGGGGACGGCAGAGATTGAGGTGGCTGGATGGAGTCACTGAAGCAGTCGGTGTGAGTTTAAATGGACTCCAGAGGATGGCAGACAGGAAGGCCTGGAGGAATGTTGTCCATGGGGTCACAATGGGTGTGAAAAACGGTTGTTAATCGCTTTTTTCAGTACCACTGTAATTACAAGAGGTCACTAAATGAACTGCTGTAAGTCGAGGGCTACCCATACAACGGAGGCCCAAAATTTTTCTCGCTAAGCGAGACATTTGCTAAGAGAGTTTTGTTTACAATTTTACTTGCCAAACAGTCACAAGTCACGTTTGTCGGTGCCATTGTAACTTCAAATGGTCACTAAGAGGGTTGTTTTAAGTTGGGGACTACCTGGAATAACTGGAATTGTTTTGTTCGCAAATCCAGGGTAGCAATGGAGTGAATTTCCTTCAGGCAGATCAATTCTTTATTGATATTGACCAGCATTGTTGAGTCTATCTGGCACATGTTCTCTGGAAATATTCTAGAGCAGGGGTGTCAAACTCAAGGCCCGCGGGCCAAATCCGGCCCGCTGGTTGCTTAGATCTGGCCTGCGGAGCCGGTCTGGAAATAGCAAAGGACCCGCTCGTGGTGCCTCTGCCAGCAAAAACAAGGCATGGGGCAGTGGTGAAATGTAAAATTGGTTACCACCGGTTCTGTGGGCGTGGCTTGATGGGTGGGAGGGGTAATGTGACTGAGTGGGTGTGGCCAACTCTTGTTTTTTAACTTTTAAAAGGATTTTTTCCACAACCTCTTTGGCCGAAGAGGTTGTAGAAAAAATGCTTTTAAAAGGCTCCTCTGATGATCCCAGCTGAGTTGCCTGATCGTCAGAGGCTTTTAAAAACATTTTTTTACAACCTCTTGGCCTAAGAGATTGTAGAAAAAATGCTTTTAAAAGACTCCTCTGATGATCCCAGCTGAGTTGCCTGATTGTCAGAGCCTTTTCTTTTCTTTTAAAAGCATTTTTTTTGCCTTTAAAAGAAGAAAAAAAGCCTCTGACGATCAGGCAACTCAGCTGGGATCGTCAGAGCCTTTTAAAAGCATTTTTCCCCAACCTCTGTTGTAGAAAAAATGCTTTTAAAAGGCTCTGATGATCCCAGCTGAGCCGCGCGATCATCAGAGTCTTTTTTTTTAAAAAAACTTTTAAAAGCATTGTTTTGGCCGAAGAAAAAATGCTTTTAAAAATAAAAAAAACACACAAAACCTCTGATGATCGCGTGGCTCAGCTGGGCATGCAAGGGGGCCAGGATTTTGGCTACCGGTTCTCCGAACCACCCGCCGCCATTGCTACCGGATCGGGCGATCTGGTTCAAATCGGGAGCATTGCACCCGTGGCATGGGGGCTGTGCAAGGCCCCCCTTATGCCCTGTTTTGGCCGGCAGGGTGCTGCAGGAGATTGTCCAGGCTGAAAACGGAGCTCAAGGTGGTGTTGCTTAGTTTCTGAACATTTCATTACCAAACTAGGTAACACCCTCAGGGGAGCTTGGGGGAATAACAGTGTTAGTGTTCTTCTGCTTATGCTGTGTGTGGTCAGTAGGTCTTGTGATGAGAGAGTCATATCAGCTGAGGGTCTTGTGAGGTGTCAGGAGTGTATCATGTCAGTGGAAGGGCCAACACTTTTTTTTTATTCAAAAAGTTTTACAGAAAATTTCCCCCCCTTTCCCCCCCCTCCCCTCCCCCTTCCCTTCACAACCCCCCTCACCCCCGACTTCCCGGAACGAGCACAAGGTATAGTTAAAAATAAAACACACATATGCTAAAAAATTTTCGTCCCAACTTAATTATACCCCTACAATCATCAATTCCTAACTTCCCCCGAAAACAATATTTTATTATTATTTATTATTATTTATTATTTAAACTTATATACCGCCCTATCTCCCAAAGGACTCAGGGTGGTTTACAGGCATATAAAAACATCAATATACAAATTAAAATAATCATTAAAAGACTTATTCTAATGCCAATAATTAATAAAACCAATTATTAAAAATAGAAATATAAATATTAAAATCAATTTAAAACCCCTCTAAATTTAAAAATCTAAGCCAGTCCTGCACAGATGAATAAATGTGTCTTGAGCTCGCGACGGAAGGTTCGAAGATCCGGAAGTTGACGGAGTCCTGGGGGGAGTTCGTTCCAGAGGCGGGAGCCCCACAGAGAAGGCCCTTCCCGGGGCGCCGCCAGACGACACTGCCTAGCTGACGGCACCCTGAGCACGGGTCGGTGAGAGGTATCTGGTCGCAGTAGGCGGTCCCGTAGATAACCCGGCCCTATGCCATGGAGCGCTTTAAAGGTGGTCACCAAAACCTTGAAGCGCACGCGGAAGGCCACAGGTAGCCAGTGCAGCCTGCGCAGGATGGGTGTTATGTGGGAGCCACGAGGCTCCATCTATCACCCGCAGCCGCATTCTGGACTAACTGCAGCCTCCGGATGCCCTTCAAGGGAAGCCCCATGTAGAGAGCGTTGCAGTAATCCAGGCGAGACGTCACGAGAGCGTGAGTGACCGTGCATAGGGCCTCCCGGTCCAGAAAGGGGCGCAACTGGCGCACCAGGCGAACCTGGTAGAACGCTCTCCTGGAGACGGCCGTCAAATGATCTTCTAGAGACAGCCGTTCATCCAGGAGGACGCCTAAGTTGCGCACCCTCTCCATCGGGGCCAATGACTCGCCACCGATGGTCAGCCGCGGATTTAGCTGACTGTACCGGGATGCCGGCATCCACAGCCACTCTGTCTTGGAGGGATTGAGCTTGAGCCTGTTTCTCCCCATCCAGACCCGTACGGCCTCCAGACACCGGGACAGCACTTCGATAGCTTCGTTGGTGCTATCGTTGGTAAAATAATACATCATAATCATTCAAAAACAGTCTGATAACTCTTAGTCTGATATCTACTTTGAATATAGTCAATCCATTTTCCCCATTCCTTTAAGTATCTTTCTTGCGTATTGTCTTTCAAAAAGGCTGATATCTTCGCCATCTCAGCCAAATTGGCAACTTTCAATATCCATTCTTCTATTGTAGGTACTTCTTTTTTCTTCCAGTATTGTCCTATTAGTAATCTTGCTGCTGTTATTAGATTTAAAATCAATTTAGTCTCAATTACTGTACAGTCCGTAATAATTCCCAACAAAAAAAATTGCGGCAGGAACTTTATCTTCTTTTTCAAAACATTTTGTAAAATCCACCAAATTTTTATCCAAAAGGCCTTTATATCCTTACAAGTCCACCAAATATGAAAATATGTAGCGTCATCACAATTACATCTCCAACATTTTGCTTGCATATCTGGATACATACACGATAATTTTTTAGGATCTAGATGCCATCTATAAAACATTTTATAAAAATTTTCCCTCAGATTCTGTGCCTGCGTGAATTTAACATTTCAAACCCAAATTTTTTCCCAACTTTCCAATAATATTGGCTCCTGAAAATTTTGTGCCCACTTTATCATACAGTCCTTTACCAAGTCCCTTTCAGAATCTATTTCAAGTAACACATTATACAATCTCTTTATATGCTCCTGAGACTGATTTCTAATTTGCTTTACCAAATTTCCCTCGTTCTGCTCTATACCAATTTTCTGATCTTCCTTCCATCTAGCACGTAGTTGCTCATATTGAAACCAGGGCCAACACTTTTTAAAAATCACTTTTTTCAGTGTCGTTGTAACTTCAAGCAGTCACTAAATGAACTGTTCTAAGTCAAGGACTACCTGTATAGGAGAGGACTACTTTTTTTTTTTTTACAGGAAATGGCCTGTTGGTCACATATGAGAAAAGCCACTGTTTTTCTTGGATCTTGGAGTCTTAGTGGACAACCAATTAAATATGAGCCAGCCATGTGCAGCAGCAGTCAAAAAAGCCAATGCCATCCTAAACCACATGAACAGCGGGATACAATCAAGATCAAGGGAGGTGCTAACACCACTCTATAAAGCCCTAGTAAGACCACACCTATAATATTGCATCCTGTTTTGGTCACCACACTATAAAAAAGATGTTGAGACTGGAGACTAAAACAGTGGTGGGTTTCAAAAATTTTTAACACCGGTTTTGTGAGCATGGCATGGCTTGGTGGGCGTGGCTTGGTGGGCGTGGCAAGGGAAGGAAACTGTAAAATCTCCATTCCCACCCCACTCCTGGGGGAAGGATATTGCAAAATCCCCATTTCCTCCCGATCAGCTGGGACTCAGGAGGCAGAGAATAGATGGGGGCGGGGCCAGTCAGAATTTTTACCACCGGTTCTCTGAACTACTCAAAATTTCCGCTACCTGTTCTCCAGAACTGGTCAGAACCTGCTGAAACCCACCTCTGGACTAAAACATACGAAGAATGGTTGCAGGAAATGGGCCTTGCCAATCTAGTGAAGAGAAGGACCAGGGGAGATAGAATAGCAGTCTTCCAATATTTGAGGGACTGCCACAGATAGGAAGGGGTCAAACTATTTGGCTTAGGGCCTGGGTACTTACGGGACCGCCTGCTGTTTCCTCATGCCTCCCACCGACCCGTGCGCTCTCATAGAGCGGGACTTCTCAGGGTGCCGTCCGCCAAGCAATGTCGGCTGGCGGCCCCCAGGGGAAGAGCCTTCTCTGTGGGGGCTCCCACCCTCTGGAACGAACTTCCCCCGGGTTTACGCCAAATACCTGACCTTCGGACCTTCCGCCGCGAATTGAAAACACATCTATTTATTCGCGCGGGGTTGGCTTGATTTTACTGGTTTTTAAATTTTCTATCATTAATTTTAAGGGGTTTTTAGTTTTATATATTTTAAAGTTTTTAGGCCAACTATATAATAAGGTTTTTAATTTGTATTTTAATTTGTATATTGTATCGTTTGTTTTACTTTGGCTGTACACCGCCCTGAGTCCTTCGGGAGAAGGGCAGTATAAAAATTGAATAAATAATAATAATAATAATAAAAAAAATATTTTCCAAGGCACCTGAAGGCCAGACAAGGATCAATGGATAGAAACTGATCAAGGAGAGATTCAAACTAGAAATATGGAGGGATTTCCTGACAGTGAGAACAATCAACCAATGGAACCGAAGTTGCCTTCGGAAGTTGTGGGAGCTTCATCACTTGAGGCTTTCAAGAAGAGATTGGACTGCCATTTGTCAGAAATGGTATAGAGCCTCCTGATTGGGCGGGGTGGGGGTTGGACTAGATGACCTACAAGGTCCCTTCCACCTCTGTTAATCTGTTAAACTGTCTCTCACTTCCTTGCAATTTTAGTGCTTCCCCTCCTCTCCACTTTCAGAAAAGGTATTCAGATCTATTTTAATGAAGTCCTTTGTTAATTATGCCTTCACCATTTTTTAAAAAAACCACATTTATTTATTTATCTAGTGCACTGAGTGCTTATTTGCTAATGGAAAAATACAGTATCAGGAAAAGGTATAATAAGTAAATTATGCCATTATGCGTGCTAGGGCTCAAAGCAGACAGCCCCTAAATTTCCTAAGGTTAGAGACTGCCAATTTGGACTGTTTAATTTTGCAATTTCCATAATTTATTCTGATTGCAACATCTGTGGGCTTATAAATGCCCACAAAATCCAGTTTCGCTACCAGGGGATAAAGAGAATTTTGGAAGTCGAGTTGACACAAACCTACTTATAGATGCAATTAAAATTTATCGGTGTGCCCTTCTCTCCATTCTGAAGTGAGCAAACAGTTTTTTCAGAAGGTGTTCCTACTATCAAAATCACCCAAATATTTCTCAGGCTTTTTGGAATATTAGCCGGACTTATTTATTTAGCGTATGACATGCGATGCCAGGGAAAATTACACATGCTAGACACACAATACGATCCTGTCCGCCTAGATTGCTAGTTCACGCTATTCATTGCTTGTGTTGCGGTCCTGCAGAAACCTGCAGAGCTGGCAGCGGAGTCGGACAGAAAGGAGGCTGGGGAGAACAATGGGCCAGTCCTGGACTCTGGGGAAGGGCCTGATGAGGGCTCTGCGTCGGAGGCAGAGATGGGGCCAGGGCCATCTGGGAGCGATGTGTGGACTCTGGAGCCTCCAGAGGCGGACAGCAGAGAGGCAGAGGCAGAGGAACAGGGGGAGCCTGTTCCTAGTGCAAGCATGTGCAGAGCTGCCAGAAGGCAAGAATAGTTAAAACAAAAGGGATGACTCAGGAGTAAGGCCTGGAGATGATTGGCCCCTCCCATAAGGCTTAAAAGAGGAGCAAAGGCACATGGGACCTTTGCAGGAAAGCAACGTTGTTAAGTCTGTTCCCAGTCGGCATCTCTGTTTGATTCTGGACTCCATATGGCTTAGCCAAGTATTTCTTTGGGAATGTGTCAACGGAGGTAAAGGTTTGTGATTATCCCAAAGGACTTCTCCCAAAGGACTTTTTGCAACTAATTGGGACTCAGCTGTGAATGAACGTAATTCACAGCTGTTGCAATAAAAGAAGTTTTTGGGACTGCTTGTGTGTTTTAATGACTCAGGAAGCCTAGGTCACAACAGCTTGTTTGCCTATCCTTGGTGTACCATGGAGAGTAAACCAGCTTTATACCAAGTGACTAATGGCGCTTGGGTTGCTGGCTCTTCTGGGCTTCTCCGCTAATCTTGGCCTCACCTTGTGTCACGATGCCTCGCCTCTGGCCAAGCCCAGCGCCACCTCCCTCCCTCCGCCCATACTAACACAGCTAGGTTTTTCCCACCAAAGTGGTACCCATTTATCTACTCGCGCTATTGCATGCTTTCAAACTGTTGCTCAGCAAGAGCTAAGGATTGAGTGATGGGAACTCACTCCATCTCATGAAGCTGGACTCAAACCGTTGGGAGTGCAGACCACTTCTGGCTGGCATTTCCAGCATCCTTAAGCCTCTGCAGTGCACCATTGCAACTCCTACTATACAGACTTGTTTTTGTCAACTCTGAAGCTGACCTGGCTGTGGCCAATTTGGGCCACATTCAGTGCTGCCACAACTGAAGCTGTGGGAAAGGAAAGGGGAAGTAGAGATAGCTGGGGTGCTGTAGCCAAAATAAAATACTTTCTGTTGGGAACAAGGACATTCCTACCAGGTGTCCAGAAGGAGGGGACTGGAGTCCTCTAAACAACTGCACTGTATCCTGATTGGACCAGGTGACTGATTGTTTGGAAAAGTGAAACAATAGGTAGAAAAGCTGTATCTGCCCTTGACCTTTATCCAATGTTATGGGTTCAAAGGAAAGCTTGGGACATAGGGTCTCTTCTCCATGCCTAGTGTTGTGGTCCATCAGCAGCCTACGGAGCTGGCAACTGAGTCAGACAGTGATGAGGCTGAGGTGAGGCCAGGGCCATCGAGGAGTGAGGTGCGGACTCCAGAGCCTCCAGAGCCTGATAGTAATGAGGCAGAGGAACAGGAGGAGCCTGTTCCTAAAGCACCCATGAGAAGAGCTGCCAGAAGGCAAGAGCAGCTCAAGCAGGGAGGACAACTCGGGAGTAGGGCCAAGAGATGATTGGCCCCTCCCATAAGGCTTAAAACAGACCAGCACCAGCGTTTGGGCTTTGCTGGAAAACAACGTTGTGGCTGCGTCTTCTGCTTTGTCCTCTGCTTCGTGTATGTCTTTGTTTTTGTGGCTCCTGGAAATTTGCCAGGAAGGGCCTTTGGCAGTTTGCCTAATTGGACTAAGGTTTGTGATAACTGAAGAATTTGTTTTTTGGGAGGCATTTGTTTTACTTTAAGTTGAACCACACTGGGAATGAAATAATTCCCAGCTGTTCGAATAAAGTTTATTTTATCATGGACTGAGTTTGTTGCTACCTACTTGGGTCTGGGTCACAACACCTAGTATATATCACTGACTTGGTACAAAATGATGTGTGGATATGGTAAAAGTCAGGATAGTTGGCAAGAACAGGAAAATATCAAGAGTGATCGTGTACAATCTCGATGCAACTTGTATTTATTGTTAGTTTTCCTTTCTTTTTCCTCTTATCTTCTGCCTTTAATTGCACTTCCCTTCTGCTCTCTTTTTTCCCATTTGGCTTATCCCCAAAGGGAATAGAACGATGGATAGGGATGTGCCACCAGCTTTGATTTAGATGCTGGTAAATGTAGAGAAGGACAAGAAGTTTAAATGTTCTCTTAGACAGCAATCGGATGCTGAACTGGCCCCATTGATAGCTGAGCCATCGACAGCTTTCCGCAGCTCTCCAAGGCAAATCCCAAAGGCGCTTTCCTAAGAGGCAACTGGACTTTCTTCGTTTTTCCTTGAAGACGTTTTGCTTCTCACCCAAGGAGCTTCTTCCGTTCTGACTGAATGGTGGAGAATGGAAGGATTTACACTCCTTGCAGTCATCTGGTTGTTAGCGCTCATCTTGAAAGTCATTGAGGCCATTTGGAGGTTTATCTGTGCCCTCATGGTCACTTGAATAGTTACAACACAGTCCTTTCAGCAGTCCCAAGAAAGTTCCACACCTATTTGCACTATCCAGGTGACTCTGAGGACACAGATAAACTTCAAGTGGTCTCAACGACTCTCAAAAAGAGTGCTAATGATTGGATGATTGCAAGGAATATAAATCCTTCCATCGTCCACCATTCAGTCCGAACTGAAGAAGCTTCTAGGGAGTGGTGGGTTTCACATATTCTTACCACTGGTTTGCCCCACATGCGCGCCTTATATACATGTGTGTTGTGACCCAGACCAAAGTAAATAGCAACAAACTCAGTCCATGATAAAATAAACTTTATTCGAACAGCTGGGAATTACTTCATCCCAGGGTCCTTCAACTCAAAGTAAAACAAATGCCTCCCAAACACAAATTCTTCAGTTATCTCACAAACCTTAGTCCAATTAGGCAAACTGCCAAAGGCCCTTCCTGGCACATATCCAGAAGCCACAAAAAGCAAAGTCATACATGAAGCAGAGGATGCAGCTACAACGTTGTCTTCCGGCAAGTTGAAACACCGGTGCTGGTCTGTTATTAAGCCTTATGGGAGGGGCCAATCATCTCTTGGCCCTACTCCTGAGTTGTCCTCTCTGCTTGAGCTGCTTTTGCCTTTTGGCAGCTCTTCTCATGCGTGCATTAGTAACAGGCTCTTCCAGTTCCTCTTCCTTACTATTATCAGTCTCTGGAGGCTCTGGAGTCCTCACATCACTTCCCGACGGCCTGGCCTCACCTCAGCCTCATCACTGTCCGACTCCGTTGCCAGTTCCGTAGGCTGCTGGTAAACCACAACAATGTGCCCGGCCTTCCATGCATGCGGTTTGCTTGCGTGTGTTCCTTCCATACACGCACCCAGCCTAGAAAATGTGGCTAAATAGGATGGCTAAATAGGACGGCATTACACCGGGGTGGGCAGGCCCACCCACAGTGGCTGCTATCAGTTCGCCCAAACCAGTTCAATCCGGTTGAATACCACCTCTGCTTTTAGGCCATTCTCCCTGTGCCGTGAAATGCTTTTTCCTAACACAGCCAGAAACTACAGTGAGATTGTGGGGAATGGGAGCGGTGGTGAAATCCAATTTTTTTTACTACCAGTTCTATGAGCCTGGCTTGGTGGGCGTGGTGTGGCTTGGTGGGCGTGGCAGGGGAAGAATACTGCAAAACCTTCATTCCCACTCCGCTCCAGGGGAAGGATACTGCAAAATCCCCATTCCCTCCTCACTCCTGGGGGAAGGATATTGCAAAATTTCCATTCCCACCCCATTCTGGGGCCAGCCAGAGGTGGTATTTGCCAGCTCTCCAAACTCCTCAAAATTTCCGCTGCCGGTTTGCCAGAACCTGTCAGAACCTGCTGGATTTCTCCCCTGAATGGGAATTATGTTCAAATGATATTCAGAAATCTGTAACTTGTCAGAAGGTACTAAGTCTTGAGGATACGACTCTCCATCTGCAAGAAGGCTCTACGGTAGCCAGTTTAAAGTTTCCCATGTGGCTTATATTTTTTGGGCAATCAGACTTTCCTGAAAGCAATTAATTTAATGAAGGAGACAACAGGTATTACTCTTGCAAATTACTTTCTACTCCCTAGCTGTTCCCGAAGTCTTTGGCTTTGGCTGCCTTATACAAAGCTGACACCAGCTAGAGCATAAAACACCTCGAAGTATTAGTGCAAGATCGGAAGACGTGCGAAGACCTGGTCCACAGAATAGCCAAGATTCTGATACAACTGAATGAATAACATCACCATCAATCTAAAACAGAAATCTGACGATAATTTAATTGTTTTCTGGCTCTTTTCAGCTTTCCCAAAAAACTTTTTACCTGCCGTTGTAATTGGAATGTCAAATCTCTCTTGCCTCCTAAGGGATATTCCCCCCCCCCGCTATTTCTACACTGGTGGCTGGAAGGTATATTTTACAATTCCACACGGGAATGCCGTCCATTATCTCTTTGCCCTTAAAGACTACGGATGATGTAGGTCTCTGCAGACTTCAGGAGATCTTCTATAGAAACTTTCATATAATTCATCTCATATGAATTACCTCCTGGCCGAAGGGGCTGACGCTGTGTGATTAATTGCATACTCTTGCCATGATAGTTCTCAGAACCATGATCTAACCATTCCTACTACTGTTAACCGGTAGTGGGTTTCACTTACCTTTGCTACCGGTTCAGAACTGTGAGCGTGTGCAAGCATGCGCTTGCTTTGCTCATGTGCGGCGCATCTGCGTGGGTGCAGAACCTTCTGTGCATGCGCAGTGCGTCTGTGATGACGTCCGGGCAAATGGGCGGAGCCTCCCGCCACCGCCGCTACTGGTTCGTCCAAACTGGGGCAAGCAGGTAGAAACCCACCACTGCTGTTAACTATTACTACTGATACTTACACAGAACATAGGGACCCTTACCCTCCTTCATTGGGTGAGGAAGAGTGCGTTAGAAAGGGGACACAGCTTATCCAATTTTATACATTTTAATCTCCAACAGGAATCACTGTTTTTAAAAAACTCAATGCAACTCAGCCATCCATTCAAGAACAAGATATTTAGGAACACCCAAAGGTGCTTTTTCAAGAGACAACTGGACTTTTCTTGGAAGATGTTTCACTTCTCATCCAAGAAGCTTCTTCAGCTCTGACTGGATGGTGGGGAATGGAAGGATTTATATTCCCTGCAGACAGATGGTTATCTGCATCCTTTTAGAGCAGTGGTAGTCAACCTGGTCCCTACCGCCCACTAGTGGGCATTCCAGCTTTCATGGTGGGCGGTAGGGGTTTTGTCCGATACTGAAGCACTTTCCTTTTTTAAAAAATTTAATTGACTTTTTAAAAAAAATTCATAGCATTATTTAAAAACATTTTCATTAGGTTTTCATAAAATTCTCCGTGACAATTTAAATTTCTGAAAATATATGATTTGTATCGCCCGCGCATAAGTTTAGTTCACATTACGTAAGTGAAACTAAATGGCGCTATAGTGCGACCGCAAACAAAAGAGCCTCGTCCCAGAATAGCTCGTGCATCTCCATCCACACCACCCAGCCGTAACAGACAAGCAGAGCTGGTAGCCAGTGCCCCCCCCCCAATCGACGATGCGTGAGAGGCATGCGCAGATGATGATACACGGCGCATTAATGTGGAACCGGTGGGCGGTTAGAAAATTTTACTACTAACAGAGATACAAAAGTGGGCAATAGGTATAAAAAGGTTGACTACCCCTGTTTTAGAGGGTCGTTGAGGCCACCTGGGCATAGATGGACCCACGACACAGATAACCTCCAAGTGGCCTCAACGACTCTCTAAAAGAATGCAAATGACCAACTGCCTGCAAGGAGTACAAGAAGTGAAACATCTTCAAAGAAAAACAAAGTCCAGTTATTTCTTGAAAAAGCACCTTTGGGACAACCATGATCTGGATGACTGAGAATCTCCATAGATATTTAGGAGCATTTTTCAGCTGTCGGTCTTTTAATTTCTCAAGTCTTCTAATCCCAGCATACAATACAGCTCAGATAAATCCAGGCTGTTCAAACTGTTTTTCAATCATTTTTCCTATCTTTGAAACGCTTCCCAATGGCTAGGAAGACAGACAAAGTGGAGAGGAGTTGAATTGATCTGAGATTCTGGTTACCACCTTTAAAGCGCTCCATGGCTTAGAACCCGGGTACTTATGAGACCGCCTGCTGTTACCCTATGCCTCCCACCGACCCGTATGCTCTCACAGAGAGGGTCTCCTCAGGGTGCCGTCCGCCAAACAGTGTCGGCTGGCGGCCCCCAGGAGTAGGGCCTTCTCTGTGGGAGCATCGACGCTCTGGAATGAACTTCCCCCCGGCCTACGTCAAGTGCCTGATCTTCGGACCTTCCGTCGTGAGCTAAAAACATATTTATTTACTCAAGCGGGACTGGCATAATAGTTTGATTTTAAATTGGGGTTTTATTAATATTTTAAATTTTTTAAATTTAATTTTTAACTATCAGCCGTTTTGTAATTTTGCTATATTTTAATTCGTTTTAACTGTATATATCTTGTATTTTATTTCTGGCTGTACACCGCCCTGAGTCCTTCGGGAGAAGGGCGGTATAAAAATTTAATAAAATAAATAAAAATAAAATAAATAAATAAATGTTTGCAGTAGATTAGGTGCAATTTCTTCTGATGGGTTCGTGGGGAACCTCTTCCATTGGAGATAATCTCACAGGCAAAATGCCAATAGGACAATCATTGTCGCCCTTTCCACTATTGTCCATTTTGGAAAGTGTAACATATTTTTAAAAAATTATATTTATTAAATTTTTTCCAACATTTAAAACACAAAGCACAAATTTACACTCATTACAGCATATCCATATCAGTACCAATATCATCCGTAACATTCGTATTTACATAAATACTATTTCTATGATTCACTATCGTTTAAATCAGGGGTCTCCAACCTTGGTCCCTTTAAGACAGTGGTTCTCAACCTTTATAGTGCTGCGACCCCTTTAATACAATTCCCCACGATGTGGTGACCCCAACCGTAAAATTATTTTTTTTAGGCAGCGATCTCAGCGCGCCTCAGCAGTCGCAGAAGGGGAAAAAAAGTGGCAAACTGTTTTTTTTAAAATTTATCGCGCCTGAAGCCGTATTGGCTAGCGATCTGAACTGCTTGCGATTGCCTTGAGGACGGAGGCATTAAAGCGGAGACTCCTCCCCCATTAAGTTTATCGCGCCTGAAGCCAGATTAGGCTAGCGATTGGGAGTGATTGCAGCTGGCTTGAGAGGGAGACCTCAGAGCAAAGATTTTTCTCTTTTTTAATTCATCGCGCCTGAAGCCGAATATGCGATTCTTCAACTCACAAGTATACTTCCCATATTTCCGATGGTCTTAGGTGACCCCTGGCAAATCATCAACGGGGTCGCGATCCACAGGTTGAGAACCGCTGCTTTAAGACTTGTGGACTTCAACTCCCAGAGTCCCTCAGCCAGCAAAGTTAGGAGACCCCTGATTTAAATTGTAATAATATCTACAAACAATATTATATAATTCTTATATATTATACATTATATATATATATATATACTTTATACATCTTATGCATTGATTTTACTCCTATTCTCAAGCCAAGTATAGACCATCTACTCCAAATTTGATAATGCTCAGATTGTTCTCTCTCTTTCAATTCCATAGACAGCCTATCCATTTCTGCACATTTCATACATTTTTCTTATTATCATTAATTCTGAAAGAATATCTGCCTGCTTCCAGTTCTGCGCAAAAAACCATTCCGGCTGCTGTTAATACGTGTAATATTATATATTGAAATTTTTTATCCGTTTTCCAATCTAAAATGACCAAAAGGGTTCAATTCAACTTTTTTTGTTCGGTTATTTCTTCTAACCATTTCCTTATCTTATGCCAATATTTCCTGGCCTTGGGACATTTTTTTGATGATGGTTTTGGAAATAAAAGTTCTCCATCTAAGGAAATGTAGAAGGAGTGACAGAATCTGGAGACGGAGTCAAAAGAGGGATCAGTTTAGAATCTTTGGGGCGAGTTAGTGGCCCCAAAGGAGGTGGTTCGCAACTTGGGCGTCCTCCTGGATGGTAGGCTGTCCTTTGATGAACATCTGGCAGCCGTCACCAGGAGGGCCTTTTACCAAGTTCGCTTGGTTCGCCCTTCCTTGACCGGGATGCCTTATGCACAGTCACTCACACTCTGGTTACGTCTCGGCTGGATTATTGCAATGCTCTCTACATGGGGCTGCCCTTGAGGTGCACCCGGAGGCTGCAATTAGTCCAGAATGCAGCTGCGCGAGTGGTAATGGGAGCCGCTCGTGGCTCCCACGTAACACCACTGCTCCGTAGTCTGCACTGGCTTCCTGTAGTCTTTCGGGTGCGCTTCAAGATCCTGGTTACCATCTTTAAAGCGCTCCATGGCTTAGGACCCGGGTACTTACGAGACCGCCTGCTGTTACCTTATGCCTCCCATCGACCCGTACGCTCTCACAAAGAGGGCCTTCTCAGGGTGCCGTCCGCCAAACAATGTCGGCTGGCGGACCCCAGGAGTAGGGCCTTCTCTGTGGGAGCACCGACGCTCTGGAATGAATTCCCCCCTGGCTTACGTCAAGTGCCTGATCTTCGGACCTTTCGTCGTGAGCTAAAAACATATTTATTCATTCAAGCAGGACTGGCATAAATAGTTGATTTTAAATTGGGGTTTTAGTAATTTTAAATTTTTTAAATCTTTTAAATTACCGGCCGTTTAGTAATAGTTTATTTTAATTTCTTTTAATTGTATATACTCTGTATTTTATTCCGGCTGTACACCGCCCTGAGTCCTTCGGGAGAAGGGCGGTATAAGAATTTAATAAAATAAAATAAAAAAAATAAAAAAATAAAATCTCTACATAGCTACAAGTCAACTAAATCCAAACCTCCCTGAATTCTGCTGACCTTTATCTAACACCAAGATAGTGCTGGACCAGGGGTGTCAAACTCAATTTCATTGAGGGCCGCATCGATGTTGTGGTTGACCTCAGGGGGCAAGGCAGGTGTGGCTGATGCCACCCACTGGGTGTGGCCAACTGGGTGGGTGTGGCCAGCTGAGTGGGCGTGGCCAGCTTGACACCACTCCCCAAACTGCTGGCATATTTCCTCTTCGCATTGGGTAGATCAGGCCAAAGCAACGTGGGTAGACTGGGCTGAAGCGGCATGGGCTGGCCCCTTACATTTTCCAGGATGGCCCCGTGGGTCGAATCCGGCCACATTGTGGGCTGGATGCGGCCCACGGGCCTTGAGTTTGAGACCCTTGTGCTAGATATTAGATGAGTAAATGTTTGTGTATAGGCATGATTAACAATAAATCAGTTTAACTGGACCTTCATGTGTAGACCTGATATTTTGTGCCTGCCAGGAAATAATAATGATATATTTGCACGCCGCAGGTTGTGTTAATTTGATCACTTCCGAGGGATCAGTCCATTATCAAAATTGACAATGCACACTTTTTTTTTTTAGTAAGCTTCTTTGCATTTCAGAAGGGAAAACACAAAAGACAGGTGTGTCTTTTGCTTGGAAGGTAATGCAGTCATGAATCTGATGGGATGATACAATAGCTGAGGAAAAAACAACATATGTGGCCAAGGATCTCATCCATGAAAGATTGTGATATTAATAGCATACAATATGAGGTAATCCTTGTTGACCCAACTCAGGAAAGAATGCCCAGGGCTGTAGCTGTTCAGAATGACATATTGCTAGGATAATGCACGTTTCTCTCTCTCTCTCTCTCACACACACACACACAAGTTGCAAGGATTACAGGTTCTTGTAAGGTTTATCAAGAATGGAAGTGTAGGATCCAAAAAAGAGGTCATAAACACCTTCGTTTGTTTCTTTAAGCAACGCTGGCATTTTACGAGGAAGGCCAGCTCATCTCGTACCTCAAATCCAAGTTTTCTTGGATATCTTTGGATCAGAATATCAGAATAACAGAGTTGGTAGTGGTCTTTGGAGGTCTTCTAATCCAAATCCCTCCTCAAGCAGGAGACCGTATATCATTTCAGACAGCTGGTTGTTCAATCTCTTCTTAAAAACTTTCATTGGTGGAGCATCCACAACTTCTGGAGGCAAGCTGTTCCACTGATTAATTGTTCTGTCAGGAAATTTCTCCTTAGTTCTCCATTTCTTCTCTCATTTTATTAAATAATTTTTTAAAACAAACAAACATACAATACTTAATCAATCATTCAGTGTATCATCTAGATGTTTCCATTGTCTTCCTTTTCTTCTTCTTATTCCTCTGATCTTCATCGTTTCTTTATTTTTCCCATTTCTTTATTGTAACATTCCCCCCATACTTCATTTATTATAACATTTCCTTGTTTACTATTAATACATTTATCTATATCTATCCTCTAACCAATTGTCTCCATACCATATGCCGAATCCTCTCTTTAATTATCAAAGTCAGTCTATTCATTTCTGCACAATTTAATATTTTCTTAATTACTTCGTCTTCTGAAAGGATTTTCTCTACTTTCCATCTTGGCGCAAATACTACCCTTGCTGCAGTTATTACATGTATAATCAAATATATCTTTTCTTAGCTAATTTTCTCTGGAAGGATACCCAGTAGGAACAGCTCCAGTTTTAAATCAATATGTTGTTCAAGCATTTCTTCTCTCCTTGATTAGTTTCCATCCATTGCTTTTTGTTCTGCCTTCAGGTGCTTTGGAGAATAGCTTGACTCCCTCTTCTTTGTGGCAACCCCTGAGATATTGGAACCCTGCTCTCTGGAGCACCTGAGGGTAGAACAAGAAGCAACGGGTGGAAACTAATCAAGGAAGGAAGCAACTTAGAACATAGGAGAAATTTCCTGAGAGTTAGAACAATTAATAAGTGGAACAACTTGCCTGCAGAAGTTGTAAATGCTCCAACACTGGAAATTTTTAAGAAGATGTTGGATAACCATCTGTCTGAGATGGTGTAGGGTTTCCTGCCTGGGCAGGGGGTTGGACTAGAAGGCCTCCAAGGTCCCTTCCAACTCTGTTGTTGTTGTTGCTGTTGCTGTTGCTGCTGCTGCTGCTGCTGCTGCTGTTGTTGTTGTTGTTGTTGTTGTTGTTGTTGTTGTTGTTGTTGTTGTTATTATTATTATTATTATTATTATTATTATTATTATTATTATTATTATTATTATTAAACTAGACATACCCAATGCCTGCAACTGGTTTTAGCCTATGTTTTAGCCTCCTAATCATCTCTTTCTAGAATCTCAACATATTTTTTATAACATGGTGACTTAAAATGGATGCAATATCCCAAGTGTGATCATACCCAGGCCTTATAAAATGGTACTAACACTTCACTTCAGTTCCCTGCCAAATAGAATAGAATATATATTTTTTATTGGCCAACTGTGATTGGACACACAAGGAATACATCTTTGGTGCATATGCTCTCAGTGTACATAAAAGAAAAGATACTTTCATCAAGAATCGTAAGGTACAACACTTAATGATAGTCATAGGAGTATGACAAATAGGAGTGGAGCAAAAAGATAGCAACAATTCTTTTTCTTTATCTTTGCAGATAAATGCAAGATTGTCCCTTAACAAAGAGTTATCCTTTTTTGGTGGGGTGGGAATGTCATTATCATCTCAGTAAAGCAAGCAGTTTTAGAAGAGATAGCAAGTTAGTAGTCCTCTCTCCAATTTAATGTTGCATAAGCTTCTGATGGCAAACTTCCAAACATTAACAAAAAGTTTATATAACTATGGCAAAGGAAAAAAAAAGAATTAAAGTGAGGAATGTAAATTAAGCATTTCCCCTTATTTATGCAAATGCAAAAGGAACAGCTATGGCAGAATCCCTTAGAATTGAAACGGCGTTATTGAATATACCAAATATCTGCTATTAGTAGAAAAAAAGCATGATATGGTTTTAAAAATGAATTATCCCCTCTTTGCACAATTGTTCCTTGCATATTTGTTGGTGTGGCAAGAGCGCATTTCTTAGTTGCTCGACAATTATTTGGAGCAAATTTTAAGGAACTCAGTGGAACTGAGGTGCAGTGTTTTATTTATTTATTTGTATCCCGCCTAGTTTAATGAAAAGAAATTCTAGAAGTGACATGATAGCAGAGTTCCAATATCTCAGTTCAAATGAGTATAAATATGTATTGCAAGCTTAAACTCTCTACAAGAACCTGAACTACTAACAGTCAAGGGAAATTAGTGGGAGATAAGAATAGAAGGAATTCAGGGTGGGCAGGACTTACATCTCTTGTAGGTGTGAAGGGCCTCAAGACTGAGTCATTTGACTCCTCCCTCAGGCTCAGCCTGGTCATCTCCTACACTGTCATGATTTACAATTGTCATTGCTAGGCTCAGTTACAGTTACAAGTTGAGGACTGCCTTTTTCATGGACATAACTGCCTAAAACAGCGTTGGTAAACCTTTCGTGTTCTCGAATGCCGCCCGCGTGCTGGAAGTGGCACACAAAACCGTCCCGAGATATATGCGCAACCTCACTGGCTCCCATCGTGTTCCTGTGGTCAAATGCGTGCCGGTCAGCTGGCTATCGCACACGTGGTGTTGTTGACCCCGGAAGTGCGGCGGTCCATTGCGCATGCATGTTGGCAAACCTCCAGCACGTGTGCCACTGCGCACATGGGTGATAGCGACCCTCTGGCATGCGTGCCACCTTGCACATTTGCGGTCTGCTGGTACTACATGCGCACGACGGCCAGCTGACCAGCACTCATTTGACCACAGGAACGCGACGAGGAGCCGGCGAGGGTGCGCGTTTGTCTTGGGATGGTTTCGCATGCCATAGGTTCGCCAACACTGGTCTAAAATCTATAGTGTCTGCACATAGCTGGCTCATGTTTACATGATCGTCCACAAGGATCCCAAGGTCTCTTTCACAGTTACTGTTTTTAAACAGTTAAATGGAACCTAAGGGCAGTCGTTGATATAACATCTTGAAAGTAAATTATGTTTATCCCTTTTGCTACAGAAATATAGCTGATATCTAAGATGATACATGGATTCCAAGCTGTAGTGGCGCAATAGTTAGAATGAAGTACTGCAGGCTACTTCTGCTACCTGCTGGCTGCCTGCAATTTGGCAGTTCAAATCTCACCAGGCTCAAGGTTGACTCAGCCTTCCATCTTTTGGAGGTTGGTAAAATGAGGACCCAGATTGTTGGGGGCAAATAGGTTGACTGTAAACTGCTTAGAGAGGGCTATAAAGCACTGTGAAGCGGTCTATAAGCCTAAGTGCTATTCAGAAGTGGGATTCGCTTACCTTTCCTACTGGCTTGCAAATGTGAGAGTGCGTGCCACCTTCCACACATGCTCGGCCTTTTGCGCATGCTCTTTGCTTGTGCGAGTGCCTTCCGCGCATGTGCACAGCCTCCAAAACGTGGCTAAATAGGACGGCATTACTTCCGGGTTGGTGGGCAGGGCGTACCGCAGTCGGTGCTACCGATTCACGCGAACCGGACAGAACCAGCTGAGTCCCACCACTGGTGCCATTGCTCTTCTTTATTTACTCTTTTCATCCACTTTTATTTCCATAACTATTTAACAGGAGAAAATCGCTTTCACACTGAACTATGACTTCTCCCTACATTCTCAACTGCTGCATTTACCTGACATAATTTCAGTGTTGAACCCATTCTCCATCCCCACCCCCCCACCCCCATTTTTGGGCCATGCCATACCCAATAAAATTCGTAAAATTAGGGCCGGGTTTCAGTTTTCATTTTCCACCCCCCGTGTTTTGCAATTCCTGCCTTTTTGTTTCTTCAAGCGTTCTCATCGCTCGAGATCTTTTCCGCCCGCCGAAGAATTTCTGCCTGGGTGAAATAAATCCAGGAATATCAGTAAATCCATTCATGTCAGTCCTGCTTTCTCTCTTGACAGAGTAGATGCTTCGATTGCGGAATCAAAGAGTCCTCTCCCAGCAAGGGCTGAGCTGAAAAAAATGAATTATGTCAGGCATGAAAAGGATGGGTGGGTGGGTGAGACTTCAAGTGTTCAAGCCTTTGTAAAATGAGAAGAAGGAGAAGGCTGTGAATCAAGAGCCTGCAGTCCGGAGAGATGCTGAGTAGATTGCACTGACTGGCAAATGGGGAGGGGGGAGGGGGAGGAAGGTGAGCAATGGGATACTCAAGAAGGGAAGGGGAATTGCAACCTCAGGACTAGCTGATGCTAGCTCAGGACTGTCTAATACAGTGGTTCTCAACCTTTATAGTGCTGCGACCCCTTTAATACAATTCCCCACGATGTGGCGACCCCAACCGATCTCAGCGCGCCTCAGCAGCCGCAGAAAGAGAAAAAAAGCGGCAAACTGTTTTTTTGAATTTATCGCGCCTGAAGCCGTATTGGCTAGCGATCTGAACTGCTAGCGATGGCCTTGAGGACGGAGGCATTAAAGCGGAGACTCCTCCCCTATTAAGTTTATCACGCCTGAAGCCAGATTAGGCTAGCGATTGGGAGTGATCGCAGCTGGCTTGAGAGGAAGACATTAGAGCAAAAATTGCTCTCTTTTTTAATTCATTGCGCCTGAAGCTGAATTCGGCTAGCGATTTGAAGAACCTGCAGCTGGCTTGTGGAGTCAACCATTGGAGCGCGATTCTTCGACTCGCAAGTATACTTCCCATATTTCCAATGGTTTTAGGCGACCTCTGGAAAATTGTCATTCGACCACCAACGGGATCGCAACCCACAGGTTGAGAACCGCTGGTCTAATGGTTGGAGTGATGATGAAAATAGCAGGAGCATTTAGACTTATATACCGCTTCCCAGTGTTTTTACAGCCCTCTCTAAGCTGTTTACAGAATCAGCGGTTTCTCGCCCCCCCCAACAATCTGGATCCTCATAATAAAAAAATAGGAAACGCTTAAATCAGGTTGAATTCCAACATAAGAAACAGACGGTCTTAAGGTGAGAGTTAGGGACAGGTACTCCTCAACTTAGAACCATTTTTTTTGCGATTGTCCAAAGTTATGGGAGCACTGAAAAAAATGAGTTACAAACAGTTCCCACACTTATGACCATCACAACATCCCAATAGTCATGTGATCCTTCCTTCCTTCCTTCCTTCCTTCCTTCCTTCCTTCCTTCCTCCCTTCCTTCTTTCTCTTTTTTCTCTTTCTCATCTTCCTCCCTCCCTCTCTTTCTTTTTCCTTCCTTCCTTCCTTCCTCTCTATCCTTCCTTCCTTCCTTCCCTCCCTCCCTTCTTTCTCTCTTTCTCTCTCTTTTTCCTTTCCTTTCCTTCCTTTTTCTTTCTTTCTTTCTCTCCTCCCTCCCTCCCTCCCTCCCTCCCTTCTTTCTTTCTCTTTTTCATTTCCTTCCCTTCTCTCTTTCTCTCTCTCCTTCCTTCCCTCCCTCCCTCCCTCCCTTCTTTCTTTCTCTCTCTCTCTTTCTCTCTTTTTCCTTTTCTTCCTTCCTTCCTTTCTCTCTCTTTCTCTCTCTCTTTCCTTCCTTCCTTCCCTCCCTCTTTTCCTTCTCTTTCTTTCTCCTTCCCTCCCTCCTTTCTCTTTCTTTCACTCTTTTTCCTTCCTTCCTTCCTTCCTTCCTTCCTTCCTTCCTTCCTTCCTTCCTTCCTTCCTTCCTTCCTTCCTTCCTTCCTCCCCCACTCCCTCCCTTCCTCCTTTCTTTCTCTTTCTTTCACTCTTTTTCCCTTCCTTCCTTCCTTCCTCCTTCCCTCCCTCCCTCCCTCCATAAAAAATCGGCATACTGATTTATTTACGATATTCTAAGAGATACACTTTGATAAGGCTATAAAAGACAACAATGGACCATGACTTTATGTTCCTTGCACAAGCATCCCCGTTCATCCCTCCTCACGGAATGAAACCCGCTCTGTGCATGGTCCGCGTAGGTCTCTCCTGGAAGACTCTTGGGTGGCAGAGCAAAATGCCTCTCTGACCATGTCCTGCCCCATGTTCAGTTTCCAGGGCTGGCTGGAAGCACATGGAAGAAGTAGGAAGCTGTCCATCAGCCTCGGAAAGAAATACCGTCTAGCTTCAAAAGCTACTATGCAGTGCTGACTCAGCCTTCAAGCTCCCAGGCTCGAGTCATTCATTCAGCTGGATGTCTGATCCATGTTTGATTCAAAGCTTCATGCGGCAACTCCGCAGGAAACCCCACACAGTAGGCAGGCGGGTGCAGCTTTCTCGCCTAACTGGGCCCTTGGCTACTGGCGTCTGCCTTGAAGCATGTGGTTTGATTATCTTTCTCATTATCTTAGCTACAAATGTTATTAGTAACCATAAAATTACCCATTAAAGGGAGAGAGATTACTTGCCTCCACCACCAAGGGAGATAATAGATAATTTGTTAAAGGGGTTTAGAGCAGAAATTCACCCTTTGTGTGTGTGTGTGTGTGTGTGTGTGTAAAGTAAGAGTGAAAGGGGAGAGCAAAAGAGTGCACTGTTGTTACATCATTTATTCTGCATATGAACTTGGGAGAAAGCCTCCATACAGCTGCATTCACTGAAAGACCATACAAACTAGTTGAGTTATTAATTCTCCCACTCACCCCACATCTCCCTTGAGATATAATTCATATATCCAATTTTATCATATATGTAAGGAGAAGCTTCTGTGCATGCACAGATCACCCACGATGACGTCGTGGCAGGTGGGCGGAGCCAGGGGTGAAATCCAGCAGGTTCTGACAGGTTCTGGAGAACCGGTAGCACAAATTTTGAGTAGTTCGGAGAACTGTCAAATACCACCTGTGGTTGGCCCCAGAATGAGTGGGAATGGGGATTTTGCAGTATCCTTCCCCTACATGGAGTGGGAATGGAGATTTTGCAATATCCTTCCCCCAGGAGTGGGGTATGAATTGGGATTTTGCAGCATCCTTCCCCTGGAGTGGGGTGGGAATGGGGATTTTGCGGTATCCTTCCCCTACATGGGGTGGGAATGGGGATTTTGCAGTATCCTTCCCCTACATGGGGTGGGAATTGGGATTTTGCAGCATCCTTCCCCTGGAGTGGGGTAGGAACGGAGATATTCTTCCTCTGCCACGCCCACCAAGCCACGCCCACAGAACCGGTAGTAAAAAAAATTAGATTTCACCACGGGGTGGAGCCTCGGTAGTTTAACTACCGGTTCTAGAGAACTGGACCGAACCGGGAGCAACCCACCCCTGAGTAGGGGTGGCTGCACTTTGTATAAAGCAAGCAATTCACATTGTAAAATGCACCTTACATTTACTCACGAAAAGTGGATAAATCACATTTGCGTAATGTTTGGATCGGGTCACCCGTTAGAAGATTTCTGCTCTGAAACCAACTATCCAGCCTTGATCCCTGTGTGAAGTGAAAGTGCAGAAAAAGATTGCATGCAAAGAGCAACCAAATTATATATTTGCAGCCTGAATGAGTTATACGCATGGAACCTATTTTTACTATTTTCCCCCCTATGGTTTGTGCTTCCTTTTGTATAATTCATTCTGATTCTTTAACTATAGCATAGATCAGCGGTCACCAGCTGGTGGTCCGTGGACCACTGGTGGTCCGCAAGAAAATTTTGGTGGTTCGCAGAAAAATTATGTGCATTGTTTGTATTGCACTAAATCAGGGTTTCTCAAACTATGGCCCCTGGGCCGGATACGTGCAATGAACATATGTGTTGCTTCAGACAGCCTCTCCCTTTTTGTGTGGATCAGAGGGGGGGGGGCAGAAATTCTGACTTGGGGTCTGCTTCAGCCTCCTGGTGTGGGGCTTTGGGTGAAGGCTGGAGGGAAGGGCTACTGGTGGCGAACAGCCAGAGAGCCTCATTCCTGTGGGACTGCATCATGGCCTGGAACTGGGTGACCATCTCAGCCCACTGAGCCTGCAGGCGCTGGTACCTGGCCTTGCACTCCCACAGGACTTCCCTCTGCTTGGAAAGCCTATGCTCCTAGTCCTCAGTGAGGCGCTTCTGCTGAGCCTCCTTCTCGGTCAGATCCAATTTGAACTGAGCCAGCTGTTTTGCCAACTCTTTCTCGTGGTGGCTACTTAGCTCCAAAAACTGCTTCCAGTTGGGGCCCTAAGGAGCCTGCGTGGGTAGGCGAGGAGTGGCTGGGAGGGGAGGAATGAGTAGAGGATAGAGAAGTGCCCCTTGATACGAGTGACACTGAGTTGGCCACGCCCACCCAGTTACACGCCCACCTAGCCACGCCCACCCAGCTAGTCATTAGGCGGAACATATTAGTGGTCCACAGGATTTAAAATTATGAATTTAGTGGTCCCTGAGATCCAAAAAGTTGGTGACCCCTGATGTAGATACTACATGTCACAGACAGAGGAAGGAGAGAACATATTCATTTATTTATATAAAATCTTTATTTTTTACAACTAACTCAAGATGGCAAATACTCTTTCCTATTTTCCCCCACAACAAGATGCCTGTGAGGTGGGTTTGGCTGAGAGAGAGTGACTGGCCCAAAGTCACTCAGCTGGCTTTGAGTCAGTCCTAAGGCAGGACTGCCTCCTGTTGATTGATCCAAAGTCACCCAGCCAATTTTCATGGCTAGGACTAGAACTCCCAATCTCCTGGCGATAGGCCTAAAGTCATCCAGGCATCTTTCATGCCTAAGTTGGGACTAGAACTCCCCATCTCCTGGTGATTGGTCCAAACTCACCCAGTCAGCTTTCATGACTATGAAAACACTAGAATTCACAGTCTTCTGCCAATTGGTCCAAAATCACCCAGCTATGTTTCACGTCTGGAGCGAACTAGTAGTGGGTTTCACTTACCTTCACTACCGGTTTGGAACAGTGAATGTGTGTGTGCGCGCTAGCTTCGTTTGTGCGCGGTGCTTATGCACATGTGCAGAGTGTCCATGATGACGTCTGGCAGGTGGGCAGAGCCTCCCGCCACTACCAGTTCGCCCAAACTGGGGTGAACCAGTAGAAACCCATCACTGGGCAGAACTATAACTCACCGTCTCCTGGTTTCTATGACAACATCTTAACCACTAGATCAAAGTAATTGGGAGCTCCCGTACAAAATCTGAAACCTCCCTGGTCTAATTTCTTAGCTTCTGGAATTTCAAGCTGATTTTTTTCCAACAGCACCTTGTGGGAACACCTTGACAATGTTGCCTAGTGGTTAAAGGGTTGGACTTGGATGAGGAAAACCTAGGTTCAAACCTTTCCCAGCCATGGAAATTCACTGGGTGGCTTTGGGCTGACTGTTGTGACCAAGGCCCAAGTAGTGATTACTAAGCACAATTCAGTCCTCAACAAACTTATTTTATTAAAACAGCTAAGAATTAATTCATTCTCAGCTTCGTCCAAAACAAAATTCTTAATAACCAGTCCCTCGGCCTTATCACCAACCTTTGTTGTCTTTGGCAACCTGCCAAAGGCTTTACTTGGAAAACTCCCCACAAAGTTCAAGAGATGCTGACAAGAAGCATGGAAATCAATGTTGCTTTTCTACAAAGAGCCCAACAGCTCGTTGCTGCTCTTTTAAGTCTTATGGGAGTGGCCAATCATCTCCTGGCCTTACTCCTGAGTTGTCCTTTTTTCTTCAGCTGCTCTTGCCTTCTGGCAACTCTTCACATGCGTGCACAAGGAACAGGCTCCTCCTGTTCTTCTGCCTCTCTGCTGTCCACCTCTGGAGGCTCCAGAGTCCACGTTGGCCCTGGCCCCATCTCTGCCTCCGATGCAGAGCCCTCGTCCCAGCCCTCCCCTGACTCCAGGACTGGCTCATTGTCCTCCCCAGTCTCCTCACTGTCCGGCTCCATTGCCAGGTCCGCGAGCTGCTGGTGGACCACAACACTGACCTCTTTCTCTTTGTCTCACACACCTCAGCCGAGGTTTGTCGGCTGCGGAGATGCGGATTGAGTGCCTGCAAGATAAAAATCTAAAAAAAATATTAAAAAGAAGACATTCACCGGGTTTTTTTAATTTTCTCTCTGCCTTCCATCCTTACTCCAGCTCCTGTTTACATTCAAAATCAAACTTCTCTTCCATTGTGGGGTTTGGTTAATAAGGATGCTCCTGGCAAGCTGAAAGTATCTGGAGGAATAGAGAAGCGCACCGGTTGCTTGTTGAATAATCGTTCTTTGGCCTGGAAAATTTGGTGGATTTGCTCCAGCTGAGTCTTTCTATCGGGCTGAGATTCCATGCCTCTCGAATTGCAATTGTGGGTTTTTAAACCATCCAAAGGTCAGCTGCCTCTTGTACCTCTGCATAAGAAGGGGCTCTGGGCAGCTTTTCTTCCCGCTAACTCATGCAAAAACAGAAAAAACCCAAAGGATTTCTGACGCTGCTATGCTAGAAATAAACTGCTAAGGAATTTAAGCCTGAAGTTTGAAAAAGGAAGGAAAGAAAGAAAGACGAGAAGATGTTAGCAATTGAGG
This sequence comes from Ahaetulla prasina, assembly GCF_028640845.1. Classification (NCBI taxonomy): domain Eukaryota; kingdom Metazoa; phylum Chordata; class Lepidosauria; order Squamata; family Colubridae; genus Ahaetulla; species Ahaetulla prasina. The sequence continues at coordinate 8,106,966 of NC_080541.1, forward strand.
AGGTTGATGAGAGCTGCTCAGCTGAGAAACAGGTGGTCCTCGACTTACGACCACAACGGAGCCCCAAATTTCTGGGGCTAAATGAGACAGTTGTTAAATGACTTTTGCCCCATCTTATGACCTTTCTTGCCACAGTTGTTAAGTGGATCACTGCAGTTGTTAAACGAGTCACATGGTTGTTAAGACAGTAGTTAATTGAGTTTTGCCCCATTTTGCAGCCTTTCTTGCCAGACTTGTTAAGTGAATCACTGCAGTTGTTAAGTAAATCTGGCTTCTCCTTTATTTGTCAAGCATGGGAAATTGGGAAATCCAGACAGTTCAAATGACTATAAAGGTTTATTGCAAGTTTAAGGTCTCTACAAGAATCTGACCTACTAACAGTCAAGGGAAATTAGTGGGAGATTAGAATACAAGGAATTCAAGGTGGGTTGGACTTAGATCTTTTGTGGACATGAAGGCACTTGAGACTAATGACATATTTGACCCAGTCTTTAGACTCAGCCTAGTCACCTTCATTGAGTTTGCTTGTCTGAAGGTCCCAGAAGGGAATCACATGATCCAGAGACACTGCAATTATCATAAATATGAACCAGTTGCCAAGTGTCTGAATTTTGATTATGACCAAAGGAATGTTGCAATGGTCATAAGTGTGAAAAACAAAGTGTTGTAACTTTGAATGGTCACTAAAGGAACTGCTGTAAGTATTGGACCACCTGTAGTCTTTGGCTTGGTTGACCTGCCAAAATGTTGTGATCTCCGGAGATTTTGTTGGACAAATTCTTCCAATGCAGTGGAAGCTCCGTTGAATAAGAGTCATTTTATAGGGATGACAGACGGCATAAAAGATGAATAAATAACAACAATAAAAACAATAAAATAATTCAGAGGCTTCAATTCACTTGTCTCAAATTGTATAGGGCAGTGAGGGTGAACCTTTTCGGCATCAAGTGCCCAAACTGGAACGTGCGTGCGTGCGTGCGTGCGTGCCGGAGCACTGGAAAGCCAAAGAACAAATGGCTGGTGCTCATGCACGCGCCGGCCACCTGGTCTTTGGGGTTCCAGTGCTCCGGCATGCGCGAAGACCAGCTGGCTGGCGTGAATGCGTGCGCTGGAAACCAGAAGAGCAGCTGGTGATGGCTCACTTGCCCACAGAGAGGGCTCTTCGTGCCACCTCTGGTACGTGTGCCATAGGTTTGCCATCCCGGGTATAGGGTCTCCTGCTTGAGCAGGGGGTTTATTTATTTATTTAATTATTTATTTATTTAATTAAACTTTTATACCACCCTTCTCCTGAAGGACTAGACTAGAAGACGTCCACAGTCCCTTCCAGCTCAATTCTGATCAAAAGAAGTTATGGAGAGGGAGAGGGAGAAGGAGAGGGAGAGAGGGAGAAAGGAGGGAAGAGAGCAAGAAAGAAACAAAAACAAGAAAAAGAAAAAAGAGAAAAAGAAAGAAAGAAAAATAAAAAAGGAAGAATGAAAGAGAGAACGAGGAAGGAAGGAAGGAAGAGAGAGACAAAGAGAGAGACAAAGAAAGAAAAACAAAGGAAGGAGGGGAGATAGAGAAAGAAAGAAAGAAAGAGAAAATAAGAAAGAGAAAGGAAGAAAAAAGAGAAAGAAAAAAAAAGAAAAGAAAGAAGGAAGAGAAAGAAAAAAGGAAGGACGAGAGAGAAACAGACTGACAGTAAAAATTAATAATTTCTGGAGTGAACGTTTGGATTGTTGAGTTCATATACTATTTACTTGCGCACATTACTCTCATTCTGTGTACAATCATTGGCACTGAATATTTTGCCACCTTCCAAAAAAGAAAAAGAAAGAAAGAAAGAAAGGAAAAGGAAAAGGAAAGGAAAGGAAAGGAAAGGAAAGGAAAGGAAAGGAAAGGAAAGGAAAGGAAAGGAAAGGAAAGGAAAGGAAAGGAAAGGAAAGGAAAGGAAAGGAAAGGAAAGGAAAGGAAAGGAAAGGAAAGGAAAGGAAAGGAAAGGAAAGGAAAGGAAAGGAAAGGAAAGGAAAGGAAAGGAAGAAAGAAAGAAAGAAAGAAACTCACGAAAATTGTATTCTTTTGAGAGAAAAGGTAGGATTTGCTGCTTTGCACACTGGAATTTGCTCGCAGCTGTCCCTGCTGTTCTATTTCGGTCTTGATTAATTAAAAATAGTTCAAGGGTTAATAACAAGACTCTGATAAACAAAGCACATTCGGAACATCCCTTTCAGCTGTGTAAACATGGGCTGAATTGTCTTTTTTGTTGTTATTTTTACTTTTCTGAAAAACCACACATCACAGATCCAGGTGCAAATATCATCAGTTCTTTGGAAAAAAAAATCTTACCCAAGAAACCAAGGTGATAAAAAATATACCAGTTTCTAAGATAAGGAGGCAGTCTTGCATTTAACAGATTCGAAGAACAAAACAAAACAAAATCTCACAAGCCACAGAAACACCAAGATTTAAATTCTGGTTTAAATTCCTAGTCACAGCCATCTCATGTTGGCTTGAGAATACAAAAAAACTGAGAATTGTATGACGGTCACCGAGTCTTCGTGGTCACATGATCAAAAATTGGGTGCTTGGCAACGGATGTGTATTCACAACAATTGCAGTGTTCCAGGGTCACACGTTCACACTTTGCAATTTTCGCAGCCAGTTTTTGATAAGCGAAGTCTATGGGGGAAGCCAGATTTGCTGCACAATGGCATGATTCACTTAACAACCGGACCAAAAAGAACAAAAAAGGACATAAAGATTGGGAATGATTCGCTTAGCAACCATCTTGTTTAGCAATGGAAATTCCCATTCCAATTGTGTTCGTCAGTTCAGAACTGCCCAAAATAAATATTTATTAAAGTGATATTAGCCAGAAAAGATGCTATTAGGCTCTTGATTCCCCCCCCCACTAATTTTGTTGACACACTCTTTCTTCTCCACCTATGTCAAGTTCGTAAACCAGTTTTGTTTCCACTTCACACTCCTCCATATCATACAAAGAGGAAGGCATGGTGGTGCAGTGGTTAGAATGCAATATTGCTGGCTAACTGCCCACAGCCAGGTGTTCGATCTTGACCGACTCAAGTTTGATTCAGCCTTCCATCCTTCCAAGGTCAGTAAAATGAGAAGCAAGATTGTTGGGGACAAAATGCTGACTTTATAAACCACTTATGGAATACTGTAAAATATCACTAAAAGGTGAAGGTTGTGCTAGTCTGTAGGGCATGATGCTCATGTCCATTTCTTGGCAGAGGGAACCAGTGTAGTCTGAGGACATTTTCCATGGTCATGTGGCCAGCATGGCTATACGCCAAAGTTCACGGAAGGCTATTACCTTCTCACCAAAGTGGTACCTATTAGTCTACTTGCATTTGCATGCTTTCGAGCTGAGACAAGCAGGAGCTCGAACGAACAAACAAAATGTTAAAAAGTTATGATGTTTATGTAGTTACTTACCAAGCACATCTAAATTATATTAAAGCAACCAAAATATTTTTACAATCCCCAAGGCGTAGCACAACTTTTGAGCACCCCTAATATTTAAAAATGGGAAGTTGAGAAATTTAACACGCCTTACAAGTGGGGTAAGGAACAGGAGCTCATCCCATTGCATGGGTGCTCGAGTCTCCAACCTAGGTTGTCAGATATAAAGCACTATGCGGTGGTATATAAGTCTAAATACTATTGCTATTGTTATTCTTTAAACTTCCTACCTGTGTCATTGAGGATCTTACGATGTACCCCCATTCATGACAATCTTGACTTTTCTTTTCCTCTTTATCCATTCACACTTTCGTCATAGATTTTGTTTGCAACCCAAATAGCTTTGGGATATTTCTTCATGACAGATACTGGTGCCCACTTAAAGGAAGCAGTAGGATGCCCCTTCCCAAGCTATCACTGGATTTGGCAATCCTGAACAACTTCTGAACAACTTTTCTTGGGAAAATTTATGAAGAACCTGGTTGGGTTTTGGCTTCAGAGGGCTTCGAAATAAAAGGTGATCTAGATCAGGGGTGGCATTCACTTACCTTCACTACCGGTTTGCAAATGTGACCTTCCACGTATGTGCAGAGCGTAAAAAATGGGATGTAAGGTGGAACCTTCTGCCGCAACCGGTTTGCCCAAACTGGAGAGAACCGTCTGAATACCACCACAGATCTAGATCCTCATCAGTCTTGCATGAGGCCTGAGCGTGTGTCTAAACTGCATTACTCATGACCTATGATGGAGCCTCGATGATCCATGGCTTTGTGTACCATCAATTGTGGTCTCCTTCTGGACTGCCTGTAAAGGTTAGATATTGAACTAGTTTATAGTGTTTCTACTCCTTTCTATGTGCAAAATTACTATTTTGGGAACCAGATTTTGGAATTAATTATAAGAATCCTTCCCATGGATTTACCCCTCCCCCAAGAAGACATGATAGGGTGAGACTTTGAAGGCTGGACCCTTGAGGGAACCAGAAAGAACTAAAACAATCAAAAGAGAAGATCACTTAAATTTGACTTACAAATACAGAATGAAGCAAAAATATTTTAGCATTGAACATATTGGATATTTTTGAACAAAGAACCCAGAAGTTAATTTTAAGTGTGTCTTCCGCTATAGATAGATGATGATTCAAAGAAGCTATGGAGGAGAAACAAATTATATCAGACAAGATTGAGACTGATCTGAAAGTGGATTTAAAAATGATAAGGTACAACGATGATATGGAAAAAGATGCCACAATGGATCTACCAAAGAAACTGGATGGTGTCTTAATAATTAAAAGGGATATACAAATAAGAAACCAGACAGTGACCTGAATAAGTTTCCTATATTGGATTTACAAAAGAGATTTGCCAAAGCTTTGAAGAATTTTGTGAGAAAGGACAAAGAAAAAAAAAATGGAAAGAAATCAAGTGCTAGGACATTATTTGAAGGGAATAAAAATCATTAAAAGTAAAAAGAAGGAATAAAAAGTTGGTTTATTTGACCAAGGTTAAAACAGATATGTTTGTATCTCTGGTAACCCTTACTAAACATTTTCTGATCAGGACTGAAACAACAAAACTTTAAGGATTGATTTATAAATAAGAGATGCTACATTGTAGAGTTACAACAATTTTTTATATTTCTCATTTATGGGGAAGTCTCTCTCTCTCTCTCTCTTCTTTTTCTTTACTAAATTCTTAATTTTCTTTCTTTTCTATTTTTTCTTTCTACTTTTTTTCTTTTCTGCACTATTTTTCCTTCTGTCCTTTTAGTTCTTTTACTTTGTATTAGTTTTACTTTTGCAATTGCTAATTTTTAATAAAATGATTTTTAAAAAATGCCTTTTCCTCTGAACCAGCAATTTTAAGAGGCCTAATAGCTGGAGTTAACACTTAGTTATCTCAACCACAAGCCACTGATAGCTTTCCTTATGTTTTTCCAATTCCCCACCAAAACCATCCAACTTGTAGCCTGCAGAGTAAATTCTGGTACAGTAAATTTCCCCAATTAAATAGCCCGGCAGAACTTTATTTTCTTCTGTCTATTCTGATTCTCCTATTGTCACCTACACTGTGGCTTCATTACTGTATTATGATTATGGTTGTTATTATTTCTAGCATATGGAGTTTTTCTGTTAGTCAGGAGACCACTATGTTTTTGAAGGGAACTTGGCTGACGAGTTACCAGCTCTGTTGTAAGACACCCTCATGCACTTCCCATGGTGCACCACGGGAGGGCCAGCTGGAAAGAAAGATTAGTGGTTCTTCCTGCAGCAGTATCTAAGGCCCCCCTCCCTCCTTTCCTCAGACCCCCCCCTTCACAAACAAGCGTCACAGATAGGAAGGTTCAGAGCCAACAGTAATCTGACTGTCTGCACGGAGCACAAGCTCATCTCCCCACCAAAGTGGTACCTATTTATCTATTTGCATAGAAAAGGCTTTTGAACTGTTAGGTGGACAGAAACTGAGGTGAATGACAGGCGCTCACCCCTCCAGGCGGTGCTAGGACTCAAACGGCTAGAAAGAGACCATCTTCATCATTTTTAAGCCATGAGCCACTGTGCCTCCCTAAGCTCCCTGCAGACCGTATCCCGCCCCCAGGCTTTGAGTTTGACACCCCTGATGTAGTGCCTCAACTTAGGACTGCAACAACCTATAGCCAAAATTCTATTGGCTCTATTGCGGTCATAAGTCAAGGACTAAAAAGGTGAAGATAAAGTTTCCCCTCACACATACGTGCTAGTTGTTGCCGACTCTAGGGGGTGGTGCTCATCTCTGTTTCAAAGCCGAAGAGCCAGCGCTGTCCGAAATGTCTCCGTAGTCATGTGGCCGGCATGACTCAATGCTAAAGGCGCACAGAACACTGTTAGTTTCCCACCAAAAGTGGTCCCTATTTTTCTACTTGTATTTTTACATGCTTTCGAAACTGCTAGGTTGGCAGAAGCTGGGACAAGTAACGGGAGCTCACCCTGTTACATGGCAGCACTAGGGATTCGAACTGCTGAGCTGCCGACCTTTCGATTGACAAGCTCAATGTCCTAGCCCCTGAGCCACCGCGTCCTTATAAGTCAAGGACTACCTATACTCCAATCAGTTAGGGAGGTGTGATTGAGTTGCTCGTGAACATTATCTGGAAGTTTTAGGTTTAAAAATGCTTAGACTTCTTTTATTTAGGCTAGAGAGGCCTCAAGGTCATTAAAAAATCTTTTTTAATCTGTACAGCTTGACAGCCATCTGTCTTACATATCTGAAGGTTGAATCATAGCAGCCGATTCAACCTTCAGACAACTTTACATGGACAATTGAGAATCTTCATTGAGATCTCTCTTAGCTACTTTAAGTTGGATCTCTGCACCAAGCCAGGCTGAACTTGATGGCTTCAGTTGGTTCCTTCCAATGCAATGATTCTAAGAATCTAGAACCCCCCCATTTCCAAAAGTTGGTCCTACCCATTTTGGAAGTGTAAACCTTGACATCCTAGTCAGAATTTTGAGTGGACAAGAGTTGGGCAAACCTGGGTTGATGGAACTGACCAAATATATATCACAAGTTTGATGTCAACACATAACCCTCCCCCGGAGGTGGTATTCAGCTGATTCATACCGGTTTGGGTGAACCAGTAGCAGCGACTGTGGGTGGGCCTCCCATCCCGCACCCCCCCATCTTCCCTGGTGTAATGCCATCCTATTTAGCCATGTTTTTGAGGCTGGGCACCAGGAGTGAAATGCTCCTGGTTTGGACCGGATGGCCCGATCCAGTAGCGATGGTGGCGGGTAGTTCGGAGAACCAATAGCAAAAATCCCTGCCCCCCCATGCCCAGCTGAGCTGCGTGATCATCAGAGGGGTTTTTTTTACTTTTAAAAGCATTTTTTCTACAACCACTTTGGCCAAGCTTTTGCTTTTAAAAGGCTCTGACGATCCCAGCTGAGTTGCCTGATCGTCAGAGGCTTTTAAAAGCATTTTTAACAACATCTTCAACTGAAGAGGTTGTAGAAAAAAAGCTTTTAAAAGGCTCTGGCGATCCCAGCTTAGTTGCCTGATCGTCAGAGGCTTTTTTTTTACTTTTAAGGGCAAAAAAAATGCTTTAAAAAGAAAAGAAAAGCCTCTGACGATCAGGCAACTCCGCTGGGATCATCAGAGCCTTTTAAAAGCATTTTTAACAACCTTTTCAGCTGAAGAGCTTGTAGAAAAAATGCTTTCAAAAATTAAAAAAAAAAGTTGGCCACGCCCACCCAGTCACATTACCCCCCACCCCCAACCAAGCCATGCTCACAGAACTGGTAGTGACACATTTTACATTTCACCACTGCCGGGCGCCTGCATGGAAGGAGCGCACATGCGTGCAGCAAACCAGTGGTAAGAATATGTGAAACCCACCACTGCCCTCCCCAACTTGAAAAAGTGGTAGAAAGACTTCCGGTGGCGCCACCTTCTTCGCTGAGTTCCTAATTAAGGGGCTCCGTACTGAACATCGTAAAAGCCAGGAAAAAGCCGGCTTTAATCTCTCTCCCTGGATGAAAGGGTGAGATAAGAGCTGCGGGGGAGTGGTAGACCTCCCCAGGGGCTTTGTTTTTTATTAAACAGAGCCCTGAGGGTCGAGTCCCATAAATCACCCTGCCACAAGCTCCGACCTTCAGTGTGCTCCTGCAAAAGCAGGAAAAGAAGAAAGTGTCCATCTCTGCTAATTGTCTTATCTTTATGAAAAAGTGGTAGAAAGAGAAAAATCAACCGAAAGAGGTAGTAATGTCACCAGTATATGTGTAAATTGCTTCTGTGTAACCTTTAACCCACAGTGCATTACTCCCCTGTGAATTTGGAGTTGCAGTCTGACACGGGCACAAAGAATGCCCTTTCGAGAGACCTTTAATCAAGCCAGAGATCCACTTTCCCAGCAAATTTTTAGACAGAAGGAATGAAACAATTCCTTCCTTCGTATCCGGTTCCTCCATCTGTCCTTCCCTTCATCCATGATTGACTCACAAGCCTGACTCAGGTGCTGAAGAGCAGGCTGGAAGCCAAGGCAATGAGGCAGCCAAGCGGAAGCTAAGAAGCAGCTGCGTGTTTTCATGTAGTTGAGACTGCAGAAGAGTGGTAGCCTTTATCCTTGACTATGTCCTTTCTTTTCTGTTTAGATCAGGGGTCTCCAACCCTGGTCCCTTTAAGACTTGTGGACTTCAACTCCCAGAGTTCTTCAGCCAGCAAAGCAAAGCTGGCTGAGGAACTCTGGGAATTAAAGTCCACAAGTCTTAAAGCAGCGGTTCTCAACCTGTGGGTCGTGACCCCATTGGGGGTCGAATGATGATTTGTCAGAGGTCGCCTAAACCCATCGGAAATATGGGAAGTATACTTGCGGGTTGAAGAATTGCGAATTCGGCTTCAGGCACGATGAATTAAAAAAGAGAGAAATCTTTGCTCTGATGTCTCCCTCTCAAGCCAGCTGCAATCACTCCCAATCGCTAGCCTAATCTAGGGGAGGAGTCTCCACTTTAATGCCTCTGTCCTCAAGGCAATCGCAAGTAGTTCAGATCGCTAGCCAATATGGTTTCAGGCGCGATAAATTAAAAAAAACAGTTTGCCGCTTTTTTTCCCCTTCTGCGGCTGCTGAGGCACGCTGAGATCGCCGCCTAAAAAAAAATAATTTTACGGTTGGGGTCGCCACATCATGGGGAATTGTATTAAAGGGGGCGCAGCACTATAAAGGTTGAGAACCACTGTCTTAAAGGGACCAGAGTTGGAGACCCCTGGTTTAGATCAGGAGTGTCTAACCTTAGCAACTTCAAGACCTGTGGACTTCAACTCCCAGAATTCCTCAGCCAGCCATTCCCCATACTGGCTGGGGAACTCTGGGAGTTGAAGTCCACAGGTCCTGAAGTCACCACAGTTGGAGAGCCCAGATTTAGATGGAAATGAAAAATTGAGGCCTACCACAGCTAGCTTAATCCATGATTACAAATCCCTGCAATTCCTATTTCTCTTCCCTGGACTTGTCATTGCAGAAGAGATGGAATTTATGGAGAGGTGGTATTTGGCTGGTTCAGACCGGTTCACCTGAACCGGTAGTGGAAATCGCTGGTGGGCCCGTCCACTCGCCCTCCCACCCTGGCTCTATTCCATCCTATTTAGGGAGTTTTTCAAGGCCGGGCACATGTGTGGAAGGCATTCGCACGAGCAAAGCACATGCACGGAAGGCTGGTGCTTATGCAGAAGGCAGGCACATGTGTGGAAGGCAGGCGAACTGGGCGCCTACGCACACGAAGCAAGTGTGCATGCACAAGGCGAACCGGTAGCAACATAATGTGCAACCCACCGCTGGACTTATGCTTTGGCTCTGGAAATGTTTGATATATCCTTTAAGACAGGGGTCTCCAACCTTGGCAACTTTAAGCCTGGTGGAACTCCCAGAATTCCCCAGCCTGGCTGGGGGATTCTGGGAGTTGAAGTCCACCAGGCTTAAAGTTGCCAAGGTTGGAGACCCCTGCTTTAAGATAATGGATGACTTTTCAATATCATTGCGATATTAATTGTAGCTTCCTGCCTTCCGTCACTGCAATTCTTTCTCAACTCTCCCCTTTTTTTCCTCAGTTTTAGTTTTTTTTAATAAAACAAAAAAAATATTACAGCAATGCAAGAGTGATAATTCAAACAAAAAAGATGATCCCTACGTCAATGGACGTGTGTGCGTATACATGGGGTGTGTGTGTTTGTGTATAATACTGTAGCGATAAGATAACTTTATTGTCATTTTTTTTACTGCGAGTAGCATGAGTGATAAGTGGAAAATGGTGCAGGTAGTCCTTGATTTACGACAGTTCATTTAGTGACCGTTCAAAGTTACCAGGCCATTGAAAAAAGCGACTTATGACTGTTTTTCACACTTACCACCGTTGCAGCATCCCCATGGACACATGGTCCAAATTCAGACGACCGGTGCGCTCCCACAGAGCGGGCCTCCTCCGGGTGCCGTCGACCAAGCAATGCAGGTTGGCGACCCCCAGGGGGAGGGCCTTCTCTGTGGCAGCACCGGCCCTGTGGAACGAGCTTCCTCCAGGGTTACGGCAACTCCCAGACCTCCGGACCTTCAGACGTGAACTGAAGACTTTATTATTTCAACGAGCTGGACTAGCCTAAGAATAAAATATTTGAGTTAATTTTAATGGGTTTTAACCGGTTTTTACCGTTTTAGTTATTTGGCGATTGAAATAATAATAATAATAATAATAATAATAATAATAATAATAATAATAATAATAATAATAATAATAATAACAATATTATTATTATTATTATTATTATTATTATTATTATTATTATTATTATTATTTTTTGGATTTTTATACCGCCCTTCCCCCGAAGGACTCTGGGCGGTGTACAGCCAAAGAAAAACCAGACAATACAATATACAATTTAAAATACAAATTAAAAAACTTATTTTATAATTGGCCTAAAAAACTTTAAAATATATAAAAAACTAAAAAACCCTTAAAATTACTAATAGAAAATTTAAAAATCAATAAAATTTAAGCCAGCCCCGCGCGAATAAAAAGATGTGTCTTCAGTTCGCGGCGGAAGGTCCGAAGGTCAGGTATTTGGCGTAAACCCGGGGGAAGTTCGTTCCAGAGTGTGGGAGCCCCCACAGAGAAGGACCTTCCCATGGGGGCCGCCAGCCGGCATTGCTTGGCGGACGGCACCCTGAGAAGTCCCTCTCTGTGTGAGCGTACGGGTCGGTGGGAGGCATGCGGTAACAGCAGGCGGTCCCATAAGTACCCAGGCCCTAAGCCATGGAGCGCTTTGAAGGTAGTAATATTTTGTTTTAATTGGGTTTTAAATTGCTTATTTATTATTGTTGTATTTTAATATGCCTGTGAACCGCCCTGAGTCCTACGGGAGATGGTGCGGTATAAAAGTATAAAAATAAATAAATAAATAAATAAATAAGACGCTTGGCAACTGGTTCATATTTATGACCGTTGCAATGTCCCTGGGTCATGTGATCCCCTTTTGGGACCTTCTGACCAAGTCAATGGGGAATCCCGATTCACACAACAACCTTGCTACTAAGTTAACAAATGCAATGATTCACTTAACAGAGGCAAGAAAAGTCGTAAAATGGGGCTTTAAAACTCACTTAACAAATGTTTTGCTCAACAACATAAATTTTGGGCTCAATTGTAACTCAGGGTGCAGAGAAAAGCAACAAAGATGATTAGGGGACTGGAGGCTAAAACATATGAAGAACGGTTGCAGGAACTGGGTATGTCTAGTTTAACAAAAAGAAGGACTAGGGGAGACATGATAGCTGTGTTCCAATATCTCAGGGGTTGCCACAAAGAAGAGGGAGTTAAGCTATTCTCCAAAGCACCTGAGGGTAGAACAAGAAGCAATGGATGGAAACTAATCAAGGAGAGAAGTAACTTAGAAGTTGTGAATGCTCCAACACTGGAAATTTTTAAGAAAATGTTGGATAGCCATTTGTCTGAAATGGTGTAGGGTTTCCTGCCTCGGCAGGGGGTTGGACTAGAAGACCTCCAAGGACCCTTCCAACTCTGTTATTATGTTATGTTACGTTATGACTATCTCAGGGGTGAAATCTATTTACCCTCCTTACCGGCTTGGACATGCGCGTGCTGCACGCCTGTGGTTGCTTCACTCACACACACGCACGCATGTCACATGCGCGTATGCAGACCTGTGTAAAAAAACATTACTTCCCGGTTAAAACCAGGAAGTAATGACACCCGGGCAGGTGGGTGGAGCTTTGCTCCACCATCGCTACCGGATCGCCGAACTACCAGTCACGATCGCTACCGGATCGTGCAATCCAGTCTGATCCAGTAGCATTTCACCCCTGGACTACCTATATTATTAAATCTATAGTATAAGGCAGGGATGTCAAACTCGATTTTATTGATGGCCACATCTAGGTTTTGCTTGACCTTGGGTGGCCAGGGTGGGTGTGGCCAGTTTGACGTTACTCATATCGGGAGGCGGGCACCTGTGGTGGCCAAAACACTCTGCCAGTTAAACAGGCTCCCAAGCTCCGTTTTCGGCTGCGACGTCCTCCTGCAACCCTTTGCACAGAAAATGGAGCTCCGTTTTCAGTGGCAGAGGCACCATGGGCCAGTCCTTTGCTTTTTCCAGGGTGGTCCCACAGGCCAGATCTAAGCATCCTGGATTCGGCCCTTGGGCCTTGAGTTTGACACCCCTGGTATAAGGTAATGTGGTATTCCATCAAAATATTAGCAAAGGGCAAATCTCTTGACTTCATTCTTTATCATCTGGAGTGTCGTTTACTTTCCACTTCTGTAGAATGATTTTCTTGGTTGATCTCCAGACTTCATGGAGCCAAAGTTCTCCACTCATCAAACCTGAATCCTCCTAGACAGCCCACAAAGAGAACTATTTTGCCTGCGCTCACCTTACGGGTAGAAAAGATTTCGAGGAGAATTTTCCTCATGTTCTGGCATGGATTGGATCACTCAGAAAGAACAAGCTAACAAAATAGTCAGGGTTTTTAGTAGTTTATAATCTGAGAACACCAGGATTGGGGAAAAGTTAATTAAAATACTGAATGCCTCCATTTCCATTTCTCTAGCATCAGCAAAGTAGCTACAGAGCAACAAAGAACAAAGATGATGAGGGGACTGGAGACTAAAATATACAATGAACAGTTGCAGGAACTGGGCATGGCTAGTCTAGTGAAGAGAAGGACCAGGGGAGACATGATGGCAGTCTACCAATATTTAAGGGGCTACCACAGGTCAAGCTATTTTCCAAAGCACCTGAAGGCCAGAGAAGGAATAATGGATGGAAACTGATCAAGGAGAGATTCAACATGATAGCAGTGTTCAAATACCTCAGGGGCTGCCACAAAGAAGAGGGAGTCAAGCTATTCTCCAAAGCACCTGAGGGTAGAACAAGAAGCAATGGATGGAAACTAATCAAGGAGAGAAGCAATCTGGAACTAAGGAGAAATTTCCTGTTTCAGTTAGAACAATTAATCAGTGGAACAAATGGCCTCCAGAAGTTGTAAATGCTCCAACACTGGAGGTTTTTATGAAGATGTTGGATAACCATTTGTCTGAAGTGGTGTGGGGTTTCCTGCCTGAGCAGGGGGTTGGACTAGAAGACCTCCAAGGTCCCTTCCTACTCTCTTGTTCTAGTGCACTTCTAGCTCTGATGATGTTACCTAATTTGGGTAATGAAACATCTGCAAGAAAACAACCAAACTCAGGGAGAATACAGAATAATTCATATTCTCCTTTACTAATGCATTCTCAATATTTACATTTACAAATAATGCCAGATTGGGCTAAGGCAGACTGTCCAAAGTATTTCCTGTTATAAATGTAATTCTAAACTATTGCTATAGGATGGCTCGTGAGGTTTAATAATTTTTTATTCTGACGTCCAGGCTGTTACCCCTTTGATGTCAACAATACATAGTCCTCGTCACCCAAATTTATGACTTTGACGGAGATTATCGCTCCAGATTTGTGAGGAAGGCTCTTTTTCATTTCAAATGAAATCAGATCTACTGTAGAATAGTAGTAGACAGATATATGTTTTGTTTTGTACAATAAAACATATAGTTCTTCCTAATAAGGTTGCCTTAAGTCAGGGGTGTCCAAACCTGGCCACTTTAAGACTTGTGGACTTCAGCTCCCAGAATTCCTCACCCAGCTTTGCTTTGCTGGCTGAGGAATTCTGGGAGTTGAAGTCCACAAGTCTTAAAGTGGCCAGGTTTGGACACCCCTGACTTAAGTTATACTCTATCTCAAGGGTGTCAAACTCAAGGCCCGCGGGCCACATCCGGCCCGTTATGTGGTTAGATCTGGCTTGTGGGGATGCCTTGGAAATAGCAAACTACTGGTCCTCGGTGCCTTGGCCCTGGCCCAGGCTGGATGGACGTTGATCTAAAACTTGGTGGCGGCCATCCAGGCCAGAACATAGTCAGCCTTAGATCCATGGGACCACCTGAAGCCTGCAAGGGCTGCCCTTGCCCCACTCCCTGGGCAAATGCTGGAGACCATGGATCCTCACACCCCAACACACCCGCCTACTGCTACCGAATACCTCTCACCGACCCGTGCGCTCTCACAGAGAGGGACTCCTCAGGGTGCCGTCAGCTAGGCAGTGTCGTCTGGCGACGCCCAGGGGAAGGGCCTTCTCTGTGGGGGCTCCCACCCTCTGGGACGAACTCCCCCCAGGACTCCGTCAACTTCCGGACCTCCGAACCTTCCGTCGCGAGCTCAAGACACATTTATTCATCTGTGCAGGACTGGCTTAGATTTTAAATTTATAGGGGTTTTAAATTGGTTTTAATATTTATATTTATATTTTTTAATAATTTGGCATTAGAATAAGTTTTTTAATGATTATCTTAATTTGTATATAAATGTTTTATGTGCCTGTGAACCGCCCTGAGTCCTTCGGGAGTTAGGGCGGTATACCAATATGAATAATAAATAAATAAAAATAAATAAATAAACTCAACCACCACAGGACCACCACCCCCGATGCAAGTGACGTTGAGCTGGCCATTCCTCCCCGTTCCCCCGAGGTCAACCACAACCCTGATGCGGCCCTCAATGAAATCGACTTTGACACCCTTTGTCCTATCTAGTTTGGTTTTAACTACAGTGGTGACATTTGTTTAGTGAGCTTTGCCCCGTTTTACGACCTTTCTTGCCACAGTTGTTGAGCAAATCACTCCAGTTCTTAAGTTAGTAACACAGCTGTTCAGTCAATCTGACTTCCCTATTGATTTTCCTTGTCAGAAAGTCCCAAAAGGAGATTACATGAGCCCGGACATTGCGACCGTCATAAATATGAGTCAGTTGCCAAACGTCTGAATTTCGATCACATGACCATAGGGCCACTGCTACGTGTGAAAGTGTGAAAAACGATCGTAAAGTCATTTTTCTCAGTGCTGTTGTAACTTCGAACAGTTACTAAACAAACCCTTTGCAAATCGAGAACAACCTGTAAAAGACACACACACACAAACACGCACACGCACACCATCCAATATCAATTATAATTCAGAGCTGCACTCATTCCCAACAAAAATAAAAAAGATGTTGAGACTCTAGAAAGAGTGCAGAGAAGAGCAACAAAGATGATTAGGGGACTGGAGGCTAAAACGTATGAAGAACGGTTGCAGGAACTCGGTATGTCTAGTTTAATGAAAAGAAGGACTAGGGGAGACATGATAGCAGTGTTCCAACATCTCAGAGGTTGCCACAAAGAAGAGGGAGTCAAACTATTCTCCAAAGCACCTGAGGGTAGAACAAGAAGCAACGGGTGGAAACCGATCAAGGAGAGAAGCAACTTAGAACTAAGGAGAAATTTCCTGACAGTTAGAACAATTAATCAGTGGAACGACTTGCCTGCAGAAGTTGTGAATGCTCCAACACTGGAAATTTTTAAGAAAATGTTGGATAACCATCTGACTGAGATGGTGTAGGGTTTCCTGCCTGGGCAGGGGGTTGGACTAGAAGGCCTCTAAGGTCCCTTCCAACTCTGTTGTTATATTATATTATAAACTTTTATGGCTCCACTGCTAAGCCTTATTTGCCACGTTAGAAGGCATAAGGTGGTTTCGGATCATTTATTTTCAGTTTTCTTCTCCTACTGTTACTCTGCTTAGATTTCTTCCATAAGGTGGAAGATCGATAAACTAAATAATAGATGTGTTGACTACTCCAGGAAAAAAAAAAACACTCAAAAAATATCCGTTGGGTGAAGACGATCACTAGTTCACTCTTCTAGCGGCACCAAATAAAAACTTGGAGAGACGCCTATGAACAAAGCCAAGATTGCTGTTCGCCAACTTCTACAGAGAGTTGTGAGTCGGTGTCTATTAAATACGTAGCCGCCTCACTGATGACATCTCAGATCTATCCCATGCTCTGCCTGGAGAGACTTAATTAAATCTCCATTGTAGATTTTGCAGCCTCTGGCGAAGCCCTTTCTATTCTCAGTTATGTTGCCAACCATTGTATGGGTTTTATTAGATGAGATTTGATCTGCCTGAGATCTTGACTATTGATTAAGTAAGCTAAGGCCGGAGGCTAGGTTTAGTCTTTATGAGTCGCTGTTTTTTTTTTAAATAAAGTTTTTTATTTATAAACAAACAAAACATTTAATACATCAGTCATTTCTTCCGTGTGACATCTCGGTGTTTCCTTCCTGGCTTTCCAATTTAATCCGTTACATTTTTTCCCACTAACTCAATATTCTAGTTATACCATTTTCTTACATATTTATCAATTTACTTATTCGTATCTTTTTTCTACCCAATGGTAAAATTGATCCCATATCTTAAAAGTATTCTGAATCCTCTCTTTCTTTGCTCATTGAAGTCAATCGATTCATTTCTGCACAGTTCTGCACAGTTTTTCTACGAGTTGCTGTTTTGAGGCCATGGCTGAGAAACGTAGATGGAAGACTGAGCAACCAAAAGTCTTGAGGCACGTTAAGAACTAAGATTCCTTTTGGCAAAAACTTGTGTAGACCCTATCAGACTTTGATGCTCTCGCGAATGAAATGCAAAAAATCAATGCGAAACAGATTGGTTCAAAATAGATGTCAAGGCCCTAGAACAGGGGTGTCAAACTCTAGGCCTGGGGGCCGGATTTGGCCTGTGGGGTGCTTTGATTTGGCCAGCAGATCCACCCTGGAAATAGCAAAGAACTGGCCCACGGTGCCTCTGCCAGTGAAAATGGAGGTCGGATCAAATATCTTGTTTTTTTTATCAACTTTTGTCTTAAACATTCCCAAGAGAAATGTGTCTGGGTTCAGTTCAATTTATTTATTTTTATTTTATTTTATTTATTTTGTCACACAGTATATATAAGCATTAGCATGAAATAACTATACAATATATAGTTATAATATAGATATAACGAAAGGAAACAATAGGACAGGAACGGTAGGCATGCTTGTGCTCTTATGCACGGCCCTTACAGACCTCTTAGGAATGGAATAAGGTCAGTGGTGGGATTCAAACAAGTTAACAACCGGTTCTCTGCCCTAATGATTTCTTCCAATAACCAGTTCACCAAATTGCTCAGAAAGTTAACAACCGGTTCTCCCGAAGTGGTGCGAACTGGCTGAATCCCACCACTGAGGTGAGGTCAATAGTAGACAGTTTTTGGTTGAAGCTTTGGGGATTATGGGAAGAGACCACAGAGTCAGGTAGTCTATTCCAAGCATTAACAACTCTGTTACTGAAGTCATATTTTCTGCAATCAAGATTGGAGCGGTTAACATTAAGCTTAAATCTATTGTATGCTCGTGTATTGTTGCAATTGAAGCTGAAGTAGTCTTCGACAGAAAGGACATTGTAATAAATGATCTATGAGTTAAACTCAGGTCTTGTCGAAGGCGGCGTAGTTCTAAATTTTCTAAACCCAGGATTTCAAGTCTGGTGGCATAAGGCATTTTGTTGTGATCAGAGGAGTGGAGAACTCTTCTTGTAAAATATTTCTGGACACGTTCAATTGTATTGATATCAGAAATGTGGTATGGGTTCCAAACAGTCGAGCTGTATTCAAGAATTGGTGAAGAATAACAGCGGCAAGGATTGTGTCCGTGCAACTTTGGAAACTCAGTATCATACCACCAGAGAGTCTGATTATCCAAAAAGTACACAGTGATTGCGCAGAAATGGATAGGCTTACTATAGAATTACAAGAAAAAGAAGATTCAGAATACTATGTGGTCTGGGAAAATTGGTACACATGGACAACCAATAGATATAGAAAACAAAATGTATATAAGGCCATTGATGATTAGATTTATATAATGTATATAGAAATGATATGGAAGGTAGATCCAAAATATATAATAATGTCATGGTTCTCTTGAATATGTACGATTGTTATCAAAAAAGAAAATCGTAATAAAAATAAAATTTAAAAAAAAGAAAAAAAAGAAAAAAAAAGAAAATGGAGTTTGGAAGGGCCTCAGGCAGCACTCCCAAACTCTGTTTTTGCTGGCAGACAATTGCAGGAGGCTGTCGAAGCCAAAAACGGAAGTCAAGAGCCCATTTTTGCTGGCAGAGTGCTTGGGCCGCCACAGGCGCCCTGACATGAGTGACATTGAGCTGGCCACATCCACCCTGGCCACACCCACCCCCCTCCCAAGGTCAAACACAACCCTGATGCGGTCCTCAATGAAATCCTGCCCTAGACAGAGTGCACAAAAGAGAACAAAAAAACGATAAAGGCCTCTGAAGGCTAAGTCACATGATGAATGGTTGAGGGACCTAAGTATGTCTATTCTATTGAAGAGAAGGATTAAGAGGGACACGATAAATGTCTCCCAATACTTGATGGGCTGTCACAGAGAACTTATTCTCCAAAGCACCAAAGGGCAGGCCAAGGTGTAATGGTTGGAAGCTTGTTACAGAGAGATGCTATCTAGAACAGGCGTCTCCAACCTTGGACCCTTTAAGACTTGTGGACTTCAACTCCCAGAGTCCCTCAGCCAGCTTTGCTGGCTGAGGGACTCTGGGAGTTGAAGTCCACAAGTCTTAAAGAGACCAAGGTTGGAGACCCCTGATCTATAAGTTGGAAGGGATTTTCTGACAAAGAGAACAATTAATTAACGGGATAACTTTCCTCTCAGAGTTGTGGCATTCCATTGCTGGAGATTTCCAAAAATAGACTGGACAAACCCGTGATCAGGATGGTGTAAGGTCTCCTGCCTTGAGCAGCGGTTGGACTAGAAGACCTCCAAGGTCCCTTCTAATTCTGTTATTCTGATCTGTTGGAAGATACTGGATGAATTCATCCAAGGCAGTTTTAGGCTTAATTAGGAATGAAAGGGGTAACATAGTTGTCAGAAACACTACAGTAGTGGGTTTCAAATTTTTTTACTACCGGTTCTGTGGGTGTGGCTTGGTGGGCGTGGCATGGCTTGGTGGGTGTGGCTTGGTGGGCATGGCAGGGGAAGGTTACTGCAAAATCCCCATTTCCTCTCGATCAGCTGGGACTTGGGAGGCAGAGAATAGATGGGGGTGCGGCCAGTCAGAAGTGATATTTACCAGTTCTCCGAACTACTCAAAGTTTCCGCTACTGATTCTCCAGAACTGGTCAGAACCTGCTGAAACCCACCTCTGAAACACTAATGGGTAAAATGGCATTACTCAAGTTATTCCGAGTGCACCAAGTTTGGTGACAGTTGCATGAATACATTCCAGGGAATAGTGATAATAAAAGAACCAGAATTCAGTTTGAGTTTCATTGTTATAATATTCTGAATTATTCTTTCGATAACATGAATGGGTGGGTAGGAAAGAAAGGCCTGAAAAATAATGATTGGGAGATTTGTAGACCCACAAATGGGCCTCTGGTGGCTCAACAGACAAAGTAAGTCTGTTATTAACACAGCTGCTTGCAATTACTGCAAGTTCAAGTCCCACCAGGCCCAAGGTTGACTCAGCCTTCCATCCTTTATAAGGTAGGTAAAATGAGGACCCAGATTGTTGGGGGCAATAAAAGTTGACTTTGTATATGATATACAAGGGATGAAGACTATTGCTTAACATTGTAAGCCGCCCTGAGTCTTCGGAGAAGGGCAGGATATAAATTCAAATAAAAAAAAAATGAGAAGGGTAACCATATACTTAGAAGAGTTTGCTTGTGCCATATACACATGGCTTAAGCTGGCAGGAATAGCTAACACCCTAGAAGATAAGCTCAAGATCCAGATGGATCTTGACAGACTTGAACACTGGACCCTACCTAACACAATGAAATTCAATGTAAAGAAAAGTCAAGTTCTACACTTAGGCAAGAAAAAGCAAAAGTTTACATACAGACTGGGTGCAACCAGGCTTAATAGCAGCAACTATGAGAGGGATCTTGGCATTTTAGTAGACAATTAAATATGAGCCAGCAGAGTGCGGCAGCAGCCAAAAAAGCGAATGCCATCATAAGTTGCATTAACAGAGGGATACACTCAAGATCAAGTGAGGTACTAATATCACTCCATAAAGTAAGACCACACTTAGTAAGACCACACTTAGAGCAGCGGTCACCAACTGGTGGTCCATGGAGCACTGGTGGTCCGCGAGAAAATTTTGGTGGTCCCCAGAAAAATTATTTGCATTTTTTATATTGCACTAAATCAAGGGTCCTCAAATTACGGTCCCTGGGCCAGATATGCGCAATGAACGTTTGTGTTGCTGCAGAGAGTCTCCCCCTTCAGGGTCTTTTTGTGTGGGTTTGAGGGGGCAGAAATTCCGACTTGTGGTCTGCTTCAGCCTCCTGGTGCAGGGCTTTGGGCGAAGGCTGGAGAGAAGTGTTGCTGGTGGCGAAGAGCTGGAGGGCCTCGTTCCAGTGGGACTGCATCATGGCCTGGAACTGGCTGACCATCTCAGCCCGCTGAGCCTCCAGGCATTGGTACCTGGTCTTGGACTCCTCCAGGTCTTCCCTCGGCTTGGAAAGCCTATGCTCCTAGTCCTCAGTGAAATGCTTCTGCTGACCCTCCTTCTCAGCCAGATCCAATTTGAACTGAGCCAGCTGTTTTGCCAACTCTTTCTTGTGGTGGCTGCTTAGCTCCAGCAACTGCTTCCTGTTGGGGCACTAAGGAGCCTGGGCAGGCAGGGTAGGAGTGGGTAGGAGGGGAGGAGTGAGTAGAGGCCAGTGAGCTGCCCCTCGACATGAGTGACATCAAGTTGGTCATGGCCACCCAGTCACATGACTACCTAGCCACACCCAGCCAGCTGGTCATTAAGAGATCATATTAGTGGTCCACGGGATATAAAATTATGAATTTAGTGGTCCCTGAGGTCCGAAAGGTTGGGGACCCCTGATCTAGAGTACTGCATCCAGTTTTGGTCACCATACTATAAAAAAGATGTTAAGATTCTAGAAAAGGTACAGAGGAGAGCAACCAGGATGATGAGGGGACTGGAGGCTAAAACATATGAAGAACAGTTGCAGGAACTGGGTATGGCTAGTCTAGTGAAGAGAAGGACCAGGGGAGACATGATAGAAGTCTTCCAATATTTGAGGGGCTGCCACAAAGAAGAGGGGGGTCAAGCTATTTTCCAAGGCACCTGAAGGTCAGATAAGGCATAATGGATGGAAACTTAATTTTTAAAAACTTTTAAATGGTTTTATTGGGGTTTTATATTTTAGTGATTTTATAGGGTGTAATTGTATTTTAGCTTTGCCAATTGAATAAGTTTTTTAGGGGTAGTTTTTAATTATTGTATGGGTTTGCTTTGGCTGTTCACCGCCCTGAGTCCTTCGGGAGAAGGGCGGTCTATAAATTAAATAATAATAATAATAATTATTATTATTATTATTATTATTATTATTATTATTATTATTAAACTGATCAAGGAGAGATTCAACCTAGAAATAAGGAGAAATTTTCTGACAAGGAGAACCATCAACCGATGGAATAGAAGTTGCCTTCGGTTCAAAAATTTGATGAAATAGAGAAAGAGATGTTGGATTTTAAGGAAATGGTGGAAGAGCAGAAGAGGGAAATGAAAATGGTAAAGGATGCAATTGCGCAAATATTAAGTTCTTGTATTCAGATGCAGGACGATCTTGCAGAATTTAATAAAACTAATTTAGAGCTGCAAAGGAAAATAGAAGATATTCAAAAAAATCAAAACAATTGGAACTTAGATAATAAGATGGAAGATATAAAGGCAAAGGTAGATAGGGCAGATGAAGAAAGAGTAATATTACAATATAGATTAATGGAATATGCTATAAGGGTGAGGGGGTTGAAACAAAATAGGAAGGAAAATTTAAAGGAGATTTTTACGCAAGCCTTTGCACAGATAAAGGGTGTGAAGCTAGAAGATTTTGAGATTAATATTGAAAGAATTTATCGTGTTAATTCTTGGTGGGCAAGACAAAATAGAGTACCTAGGGATGTGGTTATTTATTTTACAACTAAAAAGATTAGGCATGAAATCTTGCAAGCCTTTTATAAAAATAAATTTCAGATATTGGGACAAGATATAAAAATGATGAAGGAAATTCCTCCTAAAATGTTAAGAAACAGAAGAGAATTTGCTTTTTTGGTGGATGAGCTTAAGAAATATCAGATATATTTTAGATGGGAAGTCCCAATGGGTTTGTCACTGAATTTTAGAGGTAGAAAGTATTTTCTTAATTCAGTTATGAAAGCGAGACATTTTTATATTAATGTTTTAAAGAGTGGGAATCCTTTGTTGTTAGATGCTAAGTTAACTGGTTTGGAAATGATGCAAAATAGAATGGGAGAGGGGAGGAATGTTTAAGATGTGAATATGATGATTATGGTTAATTTTTGGAATTGATTTGTTTAGGATATAAATTATAGGATTTTGTTATTTGCTATTTGTATGGTATAAATCTATGGGATGATATTATTCAATTGTGAAGGATGGAAAGTGAAATTTATGAATTTAGATAATGTGGATGTAATGATTTTAACTGCTTACTGTTATATTGTGGATGTAGTTTAAATGATTATTTATTTTAATTGATATGTTTATAGATAGTAAAAGTTATGAAGTTAAGCTGGAAATATTATATTTGAGAGATTTTATTTGAAATGATATTTGATTGAGATTGGATATTAAATCTTACGACAATTGAAGAAATATATAAGTGATGAAAATTTGAATTTGAGAAGCTGGATTGTAATTTAAGAAATGGACTTATGAAATTTGAAGGAATATATAAGTGGGTGAAAAAATTGAACTTTAGAAGATGGACTAATTTTAAAATGGACTCTAAGAAGAACGGACATTAAATGTTATGGCAACTGAAGAAATATATAAGTGATAAAAATTTGAGTTCAAGAAGATGGACTGTAATTTGAGAAATGGACTTATGAAATTTGAAGGAATATACAAGTGGAAAAAAATTGAATTTGAGAAGATGGATTAATTTTAAAAATGGACTGTAAGAAGAAGTAATATGTGAAGTTGGTATTGCTTCTTTTTTTCTTTTTATTATTCTTTCCTATCTTTTTATTCTTAATGTGAGGGGATCTAAAGTTTTAAATTTTTAAAGGTGGGAGATTATGTATATTTTGTATACTTTAGCTTGTGATTGTTGGTCATAATACCCGGTATTTGCTCTGGGAAGTCTGGGGGGGGGAAGGGGGAGGAGGGGGGGAAGGGGGGGAAATGATACATGGATTGATTATTAATGTACAGTAATTTTTGAAGATATGAAATTAAAATTTAAAATGATATTGGGGATGCTCGACTGCCATTTCAGGAAGAAAAGGAGAGAGGAGTAGAAGGAGGGAAGAAAGTAGGTAGGAAAGAGTAGAGAAGGAGGAGGGGAATAAGAAGGTTAGATAGGGTGGAAGAAGGGTGGAAGAAGGGAGGAGTGGAGAAGGAGGAGAGGAAGTAGTAAAGTGAAGGAGATGAAGGTGGGAAAGTAGTAGAGGGTAGAGAGGGAAAGTAGTAGAGGGTAGAGAGGGAGGTTGTGAAGAAAGGAAGTGGCAATCGGGCAGGCCTGAATCAGTTATAAATAAAAATTAATGATTAATGATGGATAATAGTTTGTACATAAATATGATGTTGGAAAATGGAAATAAAAATTATTCAAAAAAAAAAAAAAAAGAAAAAAAAAAGAAGTTGCCTTCGGAAATTGTGGGAGTTTCATCACTGGAGGCTTTCAAGAAGAGATTGGGCTGCCATTTGTCAGAAATGGTGTAGGGTTTCCTGCTTGAGCAGGGGGTTGGACTAGATGACCTACAAAGTCCTTTCCAACTCTGTTAATCTAAAAAGAAAGCACAAATCCATTCATAGATTTACACGGTACGCATATAAGTCTCAAAGCATGGTTGTGTGGATCCAGATGGAAGATTGTGGGATGAATCATTTGGTAGATCCTGTGGAGTTAGCTAACTAGGTATACAAGAAAAAGAAGGAGGTGGAATGAAACCAGAGCGAGATACAGATCAACTGCAGAAAAAGAAAATGCAAGTCCACCTTGAAACAATTTTAGAAGAAAGATTAACCTCTCCAGACAATTGAATAGGACGTGGGCATGAAAAAAGAGACTGGAAACTACTTCGATCAGAGTGAAAAGGATTACACTTTAGAGTGCCGCAGAAGTGCGCGGAATTGCTTACAGCAAGGTGTGAGGGGGACCTAATAGAGATCTAAGCAAGATGAGAATAAGTGAAAGGCTTAGCAAAGGGATTCGGCTTCGAGCAGGGAATAAAATGTGAATGCCTCCTGGGGTTGAGTAGCATAGGTACGGGTTAGGGTGCTTAGTATATTGCTGGTAGTGTATTTCGTTGATAAGGAATGTTTGCGATGATGTTAAAGGTGTGCTTGTTGGTATGTGAACATATGTGGACTATAGTATGCAGATTTATTTACTTTATTTAGAAAACACACAGAGATACATATCACTATCTATCTATCTGTCTGTCTGTCTGTCTGTCTGTCTGTCTGTCTATCTATCTATCTATCTATCTATCTATCTATCTATCTATCTATCTATCTATCTATCATATTCAATCCATCAATCTATCATCTCTATCATCTCTCTCTCTCTTTCTCTCTCTTCTCTCTATCTATCTATCTATCTATATCTATCTATCTATCTATCTATCTATCTATCTATCTATCTATCTATCTATCTATCTATCTATCTATCTATCTATCTATCTATCTATCTATCTATCTATCTATCTATCTATCTATCTATCTATCTGACCAGTTCTGGAGCGGAAATTTTGAGTAGTTCAGAGAACCGGTAGTAAAAATTCTGACTGGCCCCACCCCCATCTATTCTCTGCCTTCCAAGTCTCACCTCATCGGGAAGAAATGGGGATTTTGCAGTATCCTTCCCCAGAGTGGGGTGGGAATGGAGATTTTACAGTTTCCTTCCCCTGCCACGCCCACCAAGCCATGCCATGCCCACTAAGCCACACCCACAGAACCAGTGGTAAAATATTTTGAAACCCACCAATGTCTCTCTTCAATCAATAATATCTATCTATCTATCTATCTATCTATCTATTTATCTATCTATCTATCTATCTATCTATCTATCTATCTATCTATCTATCTATCTATCTATCTATCTATCATCTCCACTCACAACTTTGGAGCAGCTAATTACAGAAAATGAAAACAATATAATAAAATATTACTCATACGAAAACACAAAACTGAAGTGAACAGTAACTCAAGCACCACAAAATTCAATCCACATCACACCTATGCTGGGGTCATCTGTCATTTTGATCCAACCTGGAGAACAAGCCAAGTCTTCTCAACCTTCTTGAAGGACACAGGCACCATGATAGAGAAGACACAACTCCTTGGTTTCACAAAGTGACATTGACTAATAAAGTGGGCCTGGAATGCACCCGCCTTATCAGATGTGTGGGATGGGCAGAAAGAGATCTAAAGATTACCTTACAGATAGCTAATCCCATGATTTTCCATCACTTTGTGTGGTGCTCTTGAAAGAAGTAAATATACATGAATAATTGATGCTGAATGAATGTGGACTGAAGACCAAAAAATGTGTGACTATTCATAAAAATAGACTGAGGTGGTTGTAGAGAGAAAATGAATGAGAGTCTAATTTTAAAACAAATTGAATGTATGTATGTATGTACTGTATGTATATTCCCCTGGTAGAGCTGACAAAGTGAGGAGAACCTGTGGCTTAGAGGTTAATACATCCGCCCAATATGCAAGAAAGCCCAGGTTCGAATCCCAGAAAGGTATGACTAACTGATGAGAGCTAAATAGCTTGAAATAGATCTATACTAGTCTCCCTTTATTTCTTTGTCAGTAAATATAAATACACACACACACATATACATACACACACCCTGTATTTTTTGGACTATAAAACGCTCCAGATTATAGGACGCACATCAGCTTTAAAGGTGGGAAGCAATAAAAAAAAATCTGCCTCTGCAGCCCATTCACCGTGGCCCATTTGCTACGGACCATTCGCCATTGTGTATATACACACATACACACTCACACATACATATGTGTGCGTATGTGTGTGTGTGTGTGTGTGTGTGTGTGTGTGTGTATGTGTATGCGTATATGTATGTTTTTAGCCTTAGTCATTACAGGAGGTCACATTCCCAGAACTCAGGATGTTTCCACACAGCCCATTAACCAGGTCGTTACAACACAAAAGACTAGGACCACACCCACACAGGATGCTACGAAAAAGCCAACTAATTTGCAAACACCCACTCCATCTACCAATCAAGATGCAACCACACAGCCAACCAACCCGCTTACAGCAACGCTCCCCACCTCCCCACCAGTATTCCCACATCTGGAAACTATCCTTAGTCAACAAACGAGTCCCAGCCACGAAAATTGACACCGGACCCAGGATAACACACGATGCCACCACCAATCATCCCCACCAGATTCAAACCCAAACCCATCCCACAGACGAAACACAACCGCCATCCAGAAGCCACACCATGCTGGCATCACCAGCTGCTGCGCCCCCCTCCGATCCCCACAAAATGCAAGCTGACGTACACCAGGAACACATGACAAGACCTCAGACTCGGAGCCAAACCAAAACCCGGGATGCTGCATCCTAGCCATCTGTTCAGGACATCACATCACAGAACTCCAGAGGCCACACCACCAAAGCTCAGGACATTACAACACAACCTACAACCAGGATGTTACAGCACAAGACTCAGGAGGTCACATTCCCAGAATGCAGGACATTTCCAGGAAGCCCATTACCACTACAGGAGGTCACATTCCCAGAACTCAGGATGTTTCCACACAGCCCATTAACCATGTCGTTACAACACAAAAGACTAGGACCATACCCACACAGGATGCTACAAAACAGCCGACTAATCTACAAACACCCACTCCATCTACCAATCAAGATGCAATCACACAGCCAACCAACCTGCTTACAGCAACACTCCCCACCTCCCCACCAGTATTTATAGAGAGATAACAGCTCCGACCACGCTTTGCTCGCACGAGCACGAAACCAAAAGCACCAGCCTGAAGATGATGAGTGAGATCTTGTCGAAACGTCGCCAAGATACTCTCAACCTTACACAGGAAAAGACCCGAATATGCCAAGACCTACATACCTATACCCGTAAAAACCTACAAAAACATATATGTATATATAAAGGGGTCACATGAGGTTCAGTCTCTTAGTAGGAGCCCATAAATTCTTTACTTGTGGCAAATTGGTTTTACCTCAGTTACTATTTTATGCCTTGATATTTTATATTATATCTTCATTTTAAATGCTGTTAGCAACCCAGAGAGACTACAGTGGTTACATAAATGAAGTGAATGAATGAACGAATGAATGAACGAATGAATGAATGAATGAATGAAAATACTGAATGGTTCAAGAGAACAAAGAAACCGAGAAATTCATGGTTTCTTCAGCTGCTTAAGGAACTGGTAAATGCGACCTCTCGGAATGTCATCTCAAATTACTGACAGTAATCTTTGAGCGTTTCTGAAGTACAGCAGAAGTGCTAGAAGACTGGCGAAGAGCTAATGCTTTCCCATCTTTAAGGAAAGGAAACTACAGACCAGCCAGCATGACATCAGATCCTCAGAAAAATCTAAAGAAGATAAACAAGCAGTGGATTTGTAAGCATTTAAAAAGGAACGCAGTAATTACTAGGAACCAGCATGGGCTTGTTAAAATAGCTTATGCCAGACAAACCCTACTGCTTTTTCCATTTGACAAAGCGGTTTTTTTAAAATTTGAATTTATATCCCACCCTTCTCCGAAGACTCAATGTGTTAAGCAATAGTCTTCATCCATTTTGTATATTATATACAAAGTCAACTTTTATTGCCCCCAACAATCTGGGTCCTCATTTTACCTACCTTATAAAGGATGGAAGGCTGAGTCAACCTTGGGCCTGGTGGGACTTGAACTTGCAGTAATTGCAAGCAGCTGTGTTAATAACAGACAGACTTAGTCCGTTGAGCCACCAGAGGTTAAATTAAAAGACCAAGAGAATGATGATCATGTCACATAAGGCATTTGATCAACAGGTTGATAATATATAATATATAACAACAGAGTTGGAAGGGACCTTGGAGGCCTTCTAGTCCAACCCCCTGCCCAGGCAGGAAACCCTACACCATCTCAGTCAGATGGTTATCCAACATCATTAACATGGAACAACGTGGGGGCTGAAGTCTCCTGAATTTATAAAGCCTTAGTAAGGACCACACCTGGAATACCGCGTCCAGTTTTGGTCACCACATTACAGAAAAGATAGTTGAGACTTTGGAAAAAATGCAAAGAAGAGCAGCTAAGATGATTAAAGGCCTGGAGACTAAAACATATGAAGAAACAGTTGCATGAGTTGGGTTTGGCTAATCTAGGGAAAAGAAGGACTCGGGGCGGTGGAGGGGGGCATGATAGCAGTGTTCCAGTATTTGAGGGTCTGCCACAAAGAGGAGGAGGTCAGTCTATTCTCCAAAGCACCAGAAGGCAAGACAAGAAACAATGGATGGAAACTAATCAAGGAGAGAAGCAACCTGGAATTAAGGAGAAACTTCCTAATAGTGAGAACAATTAACCAATGGAAGGGCTTGCCTTCAGAAGTTGTGGATGGTCCATCACTGGAGGTTTTTAAGAAAAGACTGGATATCCACTAGTCCAGGGGTCTCCAACCTTGGCAACTTTAAGACTTGTGGACTTCAACTCCCAGAATTCCTCAGCCAGCAAACCAAAGCTGAGGAACTCTGGGAGTTGAAGTCTACAAGTCTTAAAGTTGCTAAGATTGGAGAGCCCTGCACTAGTCTGAAATAGTATAGGGTCTCCTACTTTAGAAGGGGGTTGGACTAGAAGACCTCCAAGGTCCTTTCCAGCTCTATTCTGATTTTTTTAAAATTTGCATTTATATCCCGCCCTTCTCCGAAGACTCAGGGCGGCTTACACTGTGTTAAGCAATAGTCTTCATCCATTTGTATATTCTATACAAAGTCAACTTATTGCCCCCCCAACAATCTGGGTCCTCATTTTACCTACCTTATAAAGGATGGAAGGCTGAGTCAACCTTGGGCCTGGTGGGACTTGAACCTGCAGTAATTGCAAGCAGCTGTGTTAATAACAGACTGTCTTAGCAGTCTGAGCCACCAGGGGATTGATTGATTGATTGATTGATTGATGACTGATGAAAATCTTTGGGAAGAGCCACATCTACCTTGATGAACATATCTTTTCTTTTATGTACACTGAGAGCATATGCACCAAGACAAATTCCTTGTGTGTCCAATCACACTTGGCCAATAAAATTCTATTCTATATCTAATGGCTAACTAAAACCAATCTGCACTTTACCCTGGAATTAAGGAGAAACTTCCTAACAGTGAGTACAATTAACCAGTGGAAGAGCTTGCCTTCAGAAGTTGTGGGTGCTCGATCACTGGAGAATTAAAAAAAAAATTGTAATTTTTTTTATTTTTTAAAGGCAAACATACAATGCATTTTTTTCTGAATAGAGTATTGACCGAGTCAAAATTCATACAGCTTATTTTCCCCAATTTTAATTTTTATAATTTAATTTCTGCCATTATATTTTTTCTATTTTTCCCTTTTTTCATCTGTATTTTATATTTAAAAATACTGTATATGTGAAAGGGAGAAATAAAAGAATGAAATTAAAGGAGATTAAGATTCGGAGGTTAGGGCGGATTGTAATTTTGATTATATATTAAATATAAAATAGAGATGAAAAAGGGGGAAAAATAGAAAAAACTGGAGGATTTTAAGAAGAGACTGAACAGTCGCTTGTCTGAAATGATATACTGTAGCATCTCCTGCTTAAACAGGGGCTGGACTAGAAGACCTCCAAGGTCCCTTCCAGCTCTATTCCGATCAAATTCTTTAGCTCTTTAATTTTATAGGTTGACTCAGCCTCCCATCTTTTTGAGATTGGTAAAATGAGCATCAGGGATGAAATGCTGCCGGTTCACACCGGTTAGGGCAAACAGGTAGTGGCTGCGGCTGGTGGTTCAGAGAACTGGTAGCGCGGCGACGCAAGGTTCTGCCCACACACCCGGATGTCATTATTTCCTGGTTTTAACCAGGAAGTAACCTGTTTTTTAACCTCTGTGCATGCGCCGAAGGCTTTGCACATGCTCAGAGGGTCCAAAATAGCATGTGACATGCACAGCTCGCACACTTCCAAACTGGTAGGGAAGGTAAGTAGATTTTACCCCTGATGAGGACTCAAATTGTTGGGGACAATATGCTGACTCTGTAAACCGATTAGAGAGGGCTGCAAAGCACGGTGAAGCGGTATGTAAGTCTAAGTACTATTGCTATAATTAGGGTTGGTTAGATTGCACTCTCGGTTCAGAATAGCTTCTCTTTTTGCAGTTTATGTCAGTCCTATAAATTTTTGTCTTGCTCTTTTAAAGCTGTAATTGATAGTATCGAAAGTAAAGCTGACCTCTGGGCCATTTCTGCACTGGTGACTTCATGTTTCTTGGTGTCATCACCTGGCCTTTGTTGAAGTGATGTAAAGCTTGTCCTTACCACCGTTATTTTGGCACAGTGATGTTTGGATGACTCTAAAAGATGCTTTCAGCAGAAAAATAATTACAGCTTCAGGCTGGCTGGGGGGGGGGGGAAACATTTATAACTTATAAACTTTAATGCAGGCACACTGAGGTGAAACCAAAGGGCAGACAAGAAAGTTAAACGAAGCCAAGGAGCCCGGTGTTTTAAACTCTAGTTTGGTCTTGTATTGTTGATAAGATTTTCCCCAAGGTTAAACATCTTCGTTTTATTCAGTGCTGCACGATTTGTGGCATCAGCATTTTAATGAGAACTAACTTTGGCTGGAGTATATGGAAATGCTATTCATTCATTTGTTTGAGGCATGGTGGCACAGTGGTTAAAATGCGGTATTGCAGGCTACTTCTGCTGGCTGCCGGCTGCCTGCAATTTGGCAGTTCAAATTTCTCCAGGCTCAAGGTTGACTCAACCTTCCATCCTTCCGAGGTGGGTAAAATGAGGTCCCAGATTGGTGGGGGCAATAGGCTGACTCTGTAAACCGCTTAGAGCAGGGGTGTCGAACACAAGGCCCACAGGCTGCACCCGGACTGTGATGTGGTCGGATCCGGCTGGCGGGGCTGTCCTGGAAAATGTAAGGGGCTGTTCACATCGCTTCACCCTGGTCTACCCAAGTTCGAAGAGGAAAGATCGGGCCAGTGTGGCTTCGGC
This sequence comes from Ahaetulla prasina, assembly GCF_028640845.1. NCBI lineage: Eukaryota > Metazoa > Chordata > Lepidosauria > Squamata > Colubridae > Ahaetulla > Ahaetulla prasina. The sequence goes on from NC_080541.1 coordinate 8,138,653, forward strand.
CCAGTCTACTCAGTGCAAACAGGAAACATGCCAGTAGTTTGGGGCGTGGTTTCAAGGTGGCCATGCCCACCCAGTCGGCCACACCCACCCAGTTGACCACGCCCAGTGAGTGGCGTCAAGCTGTCCATATCCACTCAATTGACCACACCCATCCAGTCGGCCATTCCTGCCCAGCCCCCCGAAGTCAACCACAGCCCTGATGCGGCCCTCAGTGAAATTGAGTTTGACACCCATGGCTTAGAGAGAGCTGTAAAGCACTTTGAAGAGGTATATAAGTCTAAGTCCTAAGTTTGCTTTTTCTTTTTTTATAAAAATAATTTTATATATATATATAAAAAACCAGCACAAAAAACCCCCCAGCCAATCAGAGCACAGCCAAGCTCCCACCCAATCAGTTCAAACCCCCACTAGCAGTTAAAAGGAAGAAACAGCTGCGATCACACATTGCTCCCAGAAGCACGAAGCTGAAGCCTGAAGATGACGAATGAGACTTCGTCGAAACGTCGCCAAGACACTTCCAATTTTACGCGGGAGAAAACCCGAATAACCAAAGATCTACATACAAACACCCGCGAAAACCTCAGAAAACATATATATATATATATATATATATATATTTATAACACACAAAGACAAACGCGTCAAAATTACATTACTTGTAACAGCTTTTCCTACATCGGTATCTCTTATCCTATTTAACCTCTATATGCAGATTCTACTTCTAAGTATCTCTCTAAACCAACGTTCTTATTTAAATTATTTTAACCTCTATTTAGAATTCAGTCTCATGACAAAAATCTCCCTTAAGTTTTATGTTTACTCTCCAGCCAGGAATGCCATCTATTTCATATTCGATAGTACTCAGTATCTTCCCTCTCCTTCATTTCCATCGATCATCCGTCCATTTCTGTACAACCATATATTTTTTTTATTATAATTTGATCCGGTGGGATATCCGGATGTTTCCAATTCTGTGCTATCATAATTCTACACACTGTCAATATATGTAATATGATATATTATATATTTCTTTCCATTTTCCCTTCCAGAATGCCCAATAGGAATAGTTCCATTTTTTTTCTATTTTCTGCCCTGTTATTTCATCCAGCCAGATTTTTATCTTCCCCCAAAATTTCGCTTTTTAATTCATTCGAATTTACACAATTAACATTTATAATATGTGTGTTATTTTCAGGAGGGGAAGAAAAACATAATATTCAGATTAAAAAAAAGCCTTTCATTGATAGTCCTCAATGTACGACGCCAGTGGAATCCAAAATTTCTGTTGCTAGTTGTTAAGTGAATTTTGTACCATTTTACAACCTTTCCTGACACAGTTGTTCAGTGAATCACTGAATAGTTAGGTCATTAATACTATTGTTAAGTGAATCTGGTTTCCCCATTGACTTTGTTTGTCAGAAGGTCGCAAAAGGAGGACCCCATGCCCCCAGGTCACTGCAACCGTCATAAATATGAACCAATTGTCAAGCGTCGGGATTTCAATCTTGTGATCACAGGAATTCTGCAATGGTTGTAAGTGCGAAAAATGATCATAAGTCACTTTTTTCAGTGCCGTTGTAACTTCTAACTGGGGTGAAATGCTCCTGGTTCGGACTGGATCGCCCAATTCGGTAGCGATGGCAGGGGTGGTGGTTCAGAGAACCGGTAGCAAAAATCCTTGCCCCGTCCATGCCCAGCTGAGCCACGAGATCATCAGAGGGTTTTTTAAAAAAAACTTTTAAAAGCATTTTTTCTTCGGCCGAAAAAATGCTTGTAAAAGTAAAAAAAAAAAGCCTTTGATGATCGAGCAGCAGAGCTGGGATCCTCTTGGGCCAAAGAGGTTGTAGAAAAAATGCTTTTAAAAGGCTCCTCTGACGATCCCAGCTGAATTGCCTGATCGCCAGAGGCTTTATTTTCTCTTAAAGGCAAAAAAAAAAAAAATGCTTTTAAAAGAAAAGAAAAGCCTCTGACGATCAGGCAACTCAGCTGGGATTGTCAGAGGAGCCTTTTAAAAGCATTTTTTCTACAACCTCTTCGGTCAAAATTTAATTTTAAATGCTTTTAAAATAAAATAAAAATAAAAAAAGTTGGCTACGCCCACCCAGTCACATTACCGCCACCACCACCAAACCACACCCACAGAACCGGTAGTAACAAATTTTACATTTCACCCCTGCTTCTAATGGTCACTAAATGAACTGCTGTAAGTCGTGGATTGCCTGTAATTGGGTCAATTTTTCCAACATAAATGCTCAGCGGAAAACAAACAAACCCACGCCTGTTGCTGTTTTGCTAATGTACCAGTTCACAACATTTTCCCGTAATAGGATTATTATTACCTCTCAAAACGGATCTCCACATTTGAAATATTTGTAAAAGTACCAACAAAGACCTTCGTTCCTTTTACGCTTTGATTTGACAATCCGGAGTCTGTTGTGGCAGGGATGTAAGAAGAGATGAGACCTATTCTGCCCCCATCCTTGACAAGAAGAAAGTCTGGGAAGAAAAGATTACACAAATATCAATTGCCGGGAAGGCATCAGCATAATTTCTTCTGTCATCTTCTGTCTCAGGATTCAGAAGACTGGAAAGATATAGTTATTAGAGAGATAGGGAAATATCTAAAGGTTTCGTAAACGCCTGTTAAAACAGTGCTGCTTGACCGCTTCCCTTGCGGTTCTGTTTATTTAAGAGTTGGCTGTCTGTCAAAAGTTGATTTACAACTCATTCATAGCCTGTTGTGGTCAAAAAGGACAGAACGAAATCTCAACGCTTCCGGGATTTGATCGATGGTGGGACTGTTTACAGTGTAATGTGCAGATTGATTTTTAGTGAGCCATTAGATTTGGCTCTTCCCAAAGGTTTTGATCAGTCATCAATCAATCCATCCATCCATCAATCGGAACAGACCTGGAAAGGACCTTGGAGGTCTTCTAGTCCAACCCATTGCTCAGGCAGGAGACCCTATCCCATTCCTGACAAATGGCTGTCCAGTCTCTTCTTAAAAACTTCCAGTGTTGGAGAATTCACAACTTCTGGAGGCAAGTTGTTCCACCGGTTAATTGTTCTCACTGTCAGGAAATTTCTCCTTAGTTCTAAGTTGCTTCTCTCCTTGATTAGTTTCCATCCATTGCTTCTTGTCCTGCCTTCAGGTGCTTTGGAGAATAGTTTGACTCCCTCTTCTTTGTGGCAACCCCTGAGATATTGGAACACTGCTATCATGTCTCCCCTGGTCCTTCTTTTCATTAAACTAGACATACCCAGTTCCTGCAACCGTTCTTCATATTTTTAAAAAGTTTTTTATTAATAATTCAAATTTAAAAACAATGGGCATTGTTTGACATCTCTGGTTTCTAACATTTACATCTAATTCAAATTAATAAGTAATACATTCCTCGATCTATATACAAATTTACATATATCTTACTTCATTACATGTCAAGTATACAACATAGTACCTCCTAAATAGCTATACCCATATCCAATAAACCTATATCTCACTCACTGTTTAATATACATTGATATATACATTTCCAGACATTCACTACACCTTCCTGGCATTCTTCCTCTTGTCTAACCATTCATAAAATTTAATCTAGATTTCATAGTACGTTGATTCATATGTTTTTCATATGTTTTTGTCTCTAGGCCTTTAATCATCTTAGTTGCTCTTCTCTGCATTTTTTCCCCAAAGTCTTAACATCTTTTTTGTAATATGGTGACCAGAGTTCTAGGTGTACAGTATTCCAGTATTAGGATATATATATTTTATATATATATAAAACTATATTTTAAAAAGGACACTGAATGAGAGAGAGAAAAAAACTTCTTTGGAAATATATATATTTTTTTTATAGAATGCAAAAAAGTTTGTTTTCCAGATTTCTTTTTTTTAAAAAAGGCTAAAGTAAAAATAAGATTGGATCAGTGATGAAATCCAATTTTTTTAATACCGGTTCTGTGGGCGTGACTTGGTGGGCGTGGTGTGGCTTGGTGGGCGTGGCAGGGGAAGGATACTGCAAAATCTCCATTCCTTCCCCACTCCTGGGGGAAGAATATTGCAAAATCTCCATTCCCACCCCACTCTGGAGCCAGCCAGAGGTGGCATTTGCCAGTTCTCTGAACTACTCCGCTACCGGTTCTCCAGAACCTGTCAGAACCTGCTGGATTTCACTCCTGGATTGGATGGATCAAGGGATGGATCAGTTGAGTCCTGGTAACTAAACTTCTTTTCTAGTTGAAAAGTTTTGCTGCTCATCCAAGTACCTGGATAAGCTGATAAACTGAAGAGCCTCCTTTCTGATCAGCAGCGAAACATTTCAAACCAAGAACTCCAGTTGCCATGACTCAACTTCCCAACAACTCTATCTGGATGATGGAGAATTTTGATCAGTAAGAGGTGGTCCAGCAATATCTGTTTTGTTTATAAGTGCAAACTGCTGGAACGTAACTAGGCCTAAACAATATCAATGCGACTTTTAAAATTATCTATAGCATTGATGGTTATTCTGATGTCATGAATTCTCATCTGAGCTCTGATGTTCAAGTTCCATTTTGCGTTCAAGATTTTTCTTTGCTGCAAACCAAAGCAGTATTGGTTCTGCTGAGGAAAATATATGCATTTATTTAACATTACTCTGGCTGCCCATTCAATGTAGAGAAAAGTAAAGTTCTACACTTAGGCCAGAAAAACCAATAAGTACACATATAAACTGGGGGAAACGAGGCTTAATAGCAGTAACTGTGAGTGGGATCTTGGAATCTTAGTGGACAACCAGGTAAATATGAGCCAGTAGTGTGCAGCGGCAGCCAAAAAAGCCAATGCAATTGTAAGTTGCATTAAGAGAGGGATACAATCAAGATCAAGGGAGGTACTAATATCACTCTATAAAGCCTTAGAAAGACCACACCTAGAGTACCGTATCCAGTTTTGTCACCACACTATAAAAAAGATGTTAAGACTCTAGAAAGAGTGCAGAGAAGAGCAATCAAGATGATTAGGGGACTGAAAGCTAAAACATATGATGAATGGTTGCAGGAACTGGGCCTGGCTAGTCGAATGATGAGAAGGACCAGGGGAGACATAATAGCAGTCTTTCAATATTTGAAGGGCTGCCACAGAGAGGAAGGGGTCAAGCTATTTTCTGAGGCACCTGAAGATCAGATAAGGAATAACGGATGGAAACTGATCAAGGAGAGATTCAACCTAGAAATAAGGAGAAATTTTCTGACAGTGAGAACAATCAACCAATGGAATAGAAGTTGCCTTCGGAAATTGTGGGAGCTTCATCACTGGAGGCTTTCAAAAAGAGATTGAACTGCCATTTGTCAGAAATGGTGCAGGGTCTTCTGCTTGGGTGGACTAGATGACCTACAAGGTCCCTTCCAGCTCTGTTAATCTGTATCTATCTTCCCACTTCAGAAAATTCCAAAATGGGCATGTTAAACAGAAATGAATTTTCCCTTAATTAAATATGGGCTGCTTTGACACTGAGTGTACTTTTTCTGTTGTTGGCGTGATCTTGCTTGAAGATTTTTATTTATTTATTTATTTTGTCACACAATATATATAAGCATAAGCATGAAATAACTATATAATGTATAAGCATATATATAAGCATAAGTATGTAATAACTATATTAATTGGATATAATGGAAGGAAACAATAGGACAGGAATGGTAGGCACGCTTGTGCTCTTATGCACGCCCCGTACAGACCTCTTAGGAATGGGGTGAGGTCAATAGTAGACAGTTTTTGGTTGAAGCTTTGGGGATTTTGGGAAGAGACCACAAAGTCAGATAGTGTATTCCAAGTATTAACAACTCTATTACTGAGGTCATATTTTCTGCAATCAAGATTGGAGCGGTTCACATTAAGCTTAAATCTATTGTGTGCTTGTGTATTGTTGCAATTGAAGCTGAAGTAGTCTTCGACAGGAAGGACATTATAGCAGATGATTCAATGAGTTAAACTCAGGTCATGTTGAAGGTGGCGGAGTTCTAAATTTTCTAAACCCAGGATTTGAAGTCTGGTGGCATAAGGTATTTTGTTGTATTCAGAGGAGTGGAGATCTCTTCTTGTGAAATATTTCTGGACATGTTCAAAAATATTTACCTTTGGTAATTTGGCTTTTGCATTTCGGATAGTTTTATTCATTTGATTGTACCTTGGGATGTGTTTGTGTGCATGATTGCTTAGTCCAGTGGTTCTCAACCTTTATAGTGCTGCGACCCCTTTAATACAATTCCCCACAATGTGGCGACCCCAACCGCAGAAGGGGAAAAAAAGCGGCAAACTGTTTTTTTGAATTTATTGCGCCTGAAGCCGTATTGGCTAGCGATCTGAACTGCTTGCGATTGCCCTGAGGACAGAGGCATTAAAGCGGAGACTCCTCCCCTATTAAATTTATCCCTCCTGAAGCCAGATTAGGCTAGCGATTGGGAGTGATTGCAGCTGGCTTGAGTGGGAGACATCAGAGCAAAGATTTCTCTCTTTTTTAATTCATCGCACCTGAAGCCGAATTCGGCTAGCGATTTGAAGAGCCTGCAGCTGGCTTGTGGAGTCAACCATTGGAGCACGATTCTTCGACTCACAAGTATACTTCCCATATTTCTGATGGTCTTAGGCGACCCTTGGCAAATCGTCATTTGACCCCCCAACGGGGTTGCGACCCACAGGTTGAGAACCGCTGGCTTAGTCTGAAAGAAAAGGAACTTAATGTATGACATACGTTTATTTACAATAATTAAACTGAATTATGTGTTAGTCCAAAACCTTTTTCTCCAGTCCAGCATTTCTCAACCTTGCTAAGGCTTAATTTTAAGACTCAATCTTTTTTAAATTTAAAAGATTAAATCAATCGCCACGATTTAACCTTTTAGATCAGGGGTCTCCAACCTTGTCAACTTTAAGACTTGTGGACTCCAAACTACTCAAATTTCCACTACTGGTTCTCCGAACTGCTCAAAATTTCCACTGTTGGTTCTCCAGAACCTGTCAGAACCTGCTGGATTTCACCCCTGGATAGAATCAAGATCGTGTGAAGTGTTATTACCATTTTATAATGCCTTGGTAAGATCACTCTTGAAAATACTGCATCTAATTTTGGTCGCCATGATATAAAAAAGATATTGAGATTCTGGAAAGAGTGCAGAGAAGAGCAACAAAGATGATTAGGGGTCTGGAGGCTAAAACATATAAAGAACAGTTGCGGGAATTGGGTATCTTTAATTTAAGGAAAAAAAGGATGGGTGGGGGGAACATGACAGAAGTCTTCCAATATCTGAGGGGCTGCCACAAGGTAGACAGAGTCAAGCTATTCTCCAAAGCACCTGAAAGCAGGACAAGAAGCTACGAATGGAAAGTGATCAAGGAGAGATTCAGCCTAGAAATAAAGAGAACTTTTCTGACAGTGAGAGCAATCAATCAAGGAGAGACGCAACGTGGAATTAAGGAGAAACTTCCCGATAGTTATTTATTTATTTATTTTATTCGATTTTTATACCGCCCTTCTCCTGAAGGACTCAGGGCGGTGTACAGCCATTTAAAATACACAAAATACACATTAAAAACAACAGTTAGAACAATTAATCAGGGGAACAACTTGCCTCCAGAGGTTGTGAATGCTCCAACACTGGAAGTTTTGAAGATTTTGGATAACCATTTGTCTGAAATGGTGTAGGGTCTCCTGCCTGAACAGGTGATTGGACTAGAAGACCTCCAAGGTCCCTTCCAACTCTGTTATTCTATTCTATTTCTAAAGCTATGGAAAACAGTAGTTGTTCTCCTGCAGGAGAACCAGAACATGATGTTGTTGTTGTTGTTGTTGAACATGTTGTTGTTGTTGTTGTTGATGATGATGATGATGTGTTTGACTCTTGGTAATTCTATAGGGCAGGTCTTTCCACATCTTCCAATCTTGTACTGCTTCTTCGAATTGGCTGGTGTCATCTTTGATGGTGTCCAGCCATTATGTTCTTTGGTGGGCTCGTTTCCTTAAGTTGATATTTTGGGGATTAGAATTACACATAAATGCCAGGGATGCAGTGGCTCAGTGGCTAAGATGCTGAGCTTGTTGATCGAAAGGTCGGCAGTTCAGAGGTTCGAATCCCTAGTGCCGTGTAACAGGGTGAGCTCCCGTTACTTGTCCCAGCTTCTGCCAACCTAGCAGTTCAAAAGCAAGTAAAAAAATGCAAGTAGAAAAATAGGGACCATCTTTGGTGGGAAGGTAACAGCGTTCCGTGCACCTTTGGCGTTGAGTCATGCCAACCACATGACCACGGAGATGTCTTCGGGCAGTGCTGTCTCTTCGACTTTGAAATGAAGATGAGCACTGCCCCCTAGAGTCGGGAACGACTAGTACATATGTGCAAGGGGAACCTTTATTTTCTACTTTTATTACACATAAGTAGTTAAGACATCAGAGGAACAAGAAGCGTATATATATTCCCAGCAGATTGCACTGGGAATAATGCTGATATTTATAAGAACGGGACTAAAAATGACATGGAATGGGAAAGGCAGGATGAGACAAAGAGGGAACTGGGAGAACGAGGAGCTGAGGAGAAATGTTGGGTGCATGCTTCAAAAGAATTTGTAGAAGTTGGGTTCCTATCACAATGAAAACCTAAGAAAGATTTACAGAGGAAGGTTAATTAGTTGATGGACCAATTAGAAGAAATGGTAGCATAAAATAGGAGTATAAAAATATATCCGTCCTTTCTTGAGGATGAATTAGCTACGGGCAAATTAGCTAACAAAGGTTTCCTTTGCTTCGCTCAGTCCTATCAATGGCCAACATGTCATCACTTATTACTCAGTGAAAGCCCAGGAAAACAAATTGTCGTGTCCTACTCCCACTCTGACGAACGAGTCAAGGAAGTCCGTAACAAACTTGGGAATGAAGCCTTTGCAGCTTGCCAAGTTCCTTCGAGGTTTATCAGGGCAGGCAGGAGTCCAAGTTGTGACTTCAGCGATAGAGTCCGATATCAGCAAACTAGAGAAGACTTTGCTTGACTCAAGGTTGGAATGCCAAAAGCAGGTCCTTTATATAGGCTGTGGGGTGTGGCTCCATGACTCAGCATTTATCCAGGCCTGCTCCACCCGTCCTTCGGCTGGCGTCGCCTCTCAGATCTCGGGAAGCGAGGGTCCACCCACTGGGAAAGGGAGGAGTCAGAAGGAGTAGGCCCGAGCAATTCCAATACCGGGCTGGCTTCCTCTGACGGCTGAGCCAAAGGAACAGACGCCGTATGAGTGAGGTTTATCGGGCTTGTTTGTTCACTCCTGGAATCCTCTCTGGGCATGGGGCCAGGGCCGGGGGCTGGAGGCATGACAGGCCGTTCATCTTCATTATCAGACTTGGAGTCTGATAAAAGGTCCGGTTGGAGACGGGAGGGGCCCGGCTGAGGAGAGGAGGGAGGACGAGTCACAACACAAATCTCCCACTTTTTCCTATTAATACTATAAAAAAAGGATACGATTAAGTCATACAATTAAGCTTAGGACTTGATTAGGATTCATTTAACAGCTTAATGATCTTTGTACAATTGTGGTCATAAGTCAAGGACTACCTGTATAGGGAAAAACTGTCACAGGGGTTGCAGGACACACAATAATTCGTTATTTTAGTATTGTTTCACCTTTACCACTGCAATCAACGTAAATGTGAGTCAGTTGCAAAACATCTGAATGCAAACGGAGATGTTGCAGCGGTCTCGTAAGTGTGAAAAAAAGTTCCTAAATGTTCACTTTTTTCAGCGCCGTTGTAACTTGGAACGGTCACTAAGGGAACGTGTTGTAAGCCAAGGACGGCCTGCATTCTAAAATTCCAAATTTTTCATCTGAGTTCCGTCAGAGTCGCTGCTCTAAGAAAGTTTAAAACGTGACTTGAGAACGAATGGGGAAATTCTTCTGAATCACTCTGCCCTTATCTCCGTGGTTAGTAGCATTTGCAATTTGCCCACCAGTGCTCTGACTGAAAAGGAGAAGAACATTTATTTCTCCCAGTGTGACTGGATGTGACACTGTCTGCACGTTTAGGGTTCTGAAGAAGTTGAACACTTCCTTTTTTAACTTAAAATCTAGGCTAGTAACCGACCCCTGGAGAATGTAGATGAGAGACATCATCCATTTAAATTATTGATTAATATGTCTCTATTCCTGAAAACTTGGGCTGAATCCTAGATAGAGAGAGAGAGAGACAGCTAATGTGGGATTCAGACCAAAAAACATTAGACGTTCTCAGGAAAGCAGAGGTGGGTTTCCGCAGGTTCTGACCAGTTCTGAAGAACTGGTAGTGGAAATTTTGAGTAGTTTGGAGAACCGGTAGTACAAATTCTAACTGGCCCCGCCCCTATCTATTCTCTGCTTCCCAAGTCCCAGCTGATTGGGAGGAAATGGGGATTTTGCAGTAACCTTCAAGCCACCCCCACAGAACCGGTAGTAAAAATTTTTTTGAAACCCACCACTGCAGGAAAGCAAGATTAAAACTATAAGAATAGAAGCAAAGCTGCTTTTTTTCCCCCCTCGCAGGTCCTTTAACAACAATATGTATTAATAATCAATGCAGGTTGTTTGTATGACAAACAACTGAGCCCAGCATTTCGGTTGCTAATCGAGACATTTGTTAAGTGAGCTTTGTTCCATTTTACAACCTTTCTTACCATGGTGATTAAGTGAATCACTGTGGTTGAATAATAATAATAATAATATCAGAGTTGGAAGGGACCTTGGAGGTCTTCTAGTCCAACCCCCTGCCCAGGCAGGAACCGTACACCATTTTAGACAAACTATCCAACATTTTCTTAAAAATTTCCATTGTTGGAGCATTTACAACTTCTGCAGGCAAGTCGTTCCACTGATTAATTGTTCTAACTGTCAGGAAATTTCTCCTTAGGTTGCTTCTCTCCTTGCTTAGTTTCCACCCATTGCTTCTTTTTCTACCCTCACGTGCTTTGGAGAATAGTTTGACTCCCTCTTCTTTGTGGCAATCCCTCAGATATTGAAACACTGCTATCACGTCTCCCTTACTCCTTCTTTTCATTAAACTAGGCATACCGAGTGCCTGCAACCGTTCTTCATATGTTTTAGCCTCCAGTCCCCTAATCATCTTCGTTGCTCTTCTCTGCACTCTTTCTAGAGTCTCAACATCCTTTTTACATCGTGGCGACCAAAACTGAATGCAATATTCCAAGTGTGGCCTTACCAAGGCATTATAAAGTGGCATTAACACTTCACGTGATCTTGATTCTATCCCTCTGTTTATGCAGCCCAGAACTGTGTTGGCTTTTTTGGCAGCTGCTGCACACTGCTGGCTCATATCTAAATGGTTGTCCACTAGGACTCCAAGATCCCTCTCACAGGTACTACTATTGAGCAAGGTGCCACATATACGGTACCTGTGCATTTTGTTTTTTTGCCTAAATGTAGAACCTTACTTTTTTCACTGTTGAATTTCATTTTGTTAGATAGCGCCCAATGTTCAAGTCTGTCAAGATCCTTCTGTAACTTGAGCCTATCTTCTGGAGTGTTGGCTATTCCTGCCAGCTTGGTGTCATCTGCAAATTTGATGAGTTCCCCATCTATCCCCTCGTCCAAGTCATTGATGAAGATGTTGAAGAGTACTGGGCCTAAAACAGAGCCTTGGGGTACTCCACTGCATACTTCCCTCCATGTGGAAGTAGTCACTCTCAGGCCATGAGCTAATTGTCACTGAGCCATGTGAGTGGCAAGCCAGTGGGATTCAAATAATTTAACAATCGGTTCTCTGCCCTAATGGTTTCTTCCAACAACCAGTTCACCAAACTGCTCAGAAAGTTAACAACCAGTTCTCCTGAAATGGTGTGAATTGGCTGAATCCCACCACTGACTGCGCAGCCCCATTTGCGCAAGCCTTTTTGTGGGCGCTCATGGCCCCACTCATGTGAGCCTCGTTGTGGCCACTCCTGGCCCCGTTCACGCTCCCATTGCTGTGAACGTCACTGGTGCTCACTCCCCTGCATGCCCACACACATACGCTTGCGTCTCCCACAAAATCATCCCCTCTTTCCCCTCCTCCCCCTGCTGTGGGCCGCCAACCCAGAAAAGTTGGGGAATTCTGATTTATGTAGTCCAACCTTGTGTTGTGACCCAGGCCCAAGTAGGTAGTAGTAAACTCAGTCTGTGGAAAAACAAACTTTATTCGAACAGCTGGGAATTACTTCATTCCCAGCATCGTTCAACTCAAAGTAAAACAAATGCCTCCCAACACAAATTCCTCAGTTATCTCACAAACCTTAGTCCAATTAGGCAACCTGCCAAAGGCCCTTCCTGGCAAATGTCCAGAAGCCACACAAACAAAGATGTACATGAAGCAGAGGACGAAGCAGAAGATGCAGCTACAACGTTGTTTTCTGGCAAAGCTGAAACACCGGTGCTGGTTTGTTTTAAGCCTTATGGGAGGAGCCAATCATCTCTTGGCCCTACTCCCAAGTTGTCCTCTCTGCTTGAGCGGCTCTTGCCTTCTGGCAGCTCTTCTCATGTGTGCATTAGGAACAGGCTCCTCCTGTTCCTCTGCCTCACTACTATCAGTCTCTGGAGGCTCTGGAGTCTGCACATCACTTCCCAATGGCCCTGGCCTCACCTCAGCCTCATCACTGTCTGACTCCGTTGCCTGCTGATGGACTACAACACCTTGTCTGTGAGCCTGGGAATAGTGAAGCATGCTTTTTATGAGGTTGCTGCTGGCAGTCTCCCCAGGGCTTGTATGTGTATTTATGCAATTGATAGGGCCACTCAACTTGGATCTGGGCAACTTAGAAAAGAAAACAACCACAATAAATAGTAATATATGACTGGCTCACATGCTTACCTCTCCCCCCCCCCCCGCAATGAGAGCGTGCGCGACATGCAGATAGCAATTGTGGAAATAACATTTGGAGCAATGAGCAATGAACCAATTATTTTCCAAGCATCCCTATTGATAGCTGAGACATTCCTACAAGTATTACTACCAGAGCGCCATGCTTTGCTTTGTAGCAAGTCAGCTGTTTGAATTTTTTTTTTTAACAAAAAAAGTACTAAAAAGAAATCAAATAGGGTGTGTTGAGTTCAATAAGAACTGAGAGGATTTGAATCAACAACTATTATTTATTCTCGGAACGCTCTCTAACAGGCAACGAACTATTCAACAAGAACTTCTGACAGGAATGAATCTCCCTCTCAGCAGACCGCCCACTTAAACAACCTTGCGAACTGTCAGATGGGAAGCCAATCACAATGCTCCCGGCTTCCCGCTTCTTCTGTTGCTTGCATCTCAACCAATCAGACTGAGCGGTGCTCGGATTGGCTGAGACGCAGGACACAACAGGGTAGGGCAGTGATGGTGAACCCCTTTGGCCAAACTGGAACGTGCCTGCAGGGGCGTGCATGTGCACAGCCTGGAGCATCAGGAACCCGAAAACCAGCTGGCTGGTACTCACATGCATGTTTTTTTGACCGTTTTTGGGGCTGTTTCCCAGCAATTTTCTGGGCCATTTTCTGGGCCCGGAAATGGCCCCAAAATGGCCTGAAAACAGCCTGAAAAATGCCCCCCCCCCAGGCCCAGAAATGGCCCAAAAGACATTCTGTTTTTTGGCCATTTTCAGGGTGTTTTTTGGTGCTCCTGCACCCGGAAAAAGTAGCTGGTGATGGCGCGTGTGCCCACAGAGAGGGTTCTGCGTGCCACCTTGGGAAGCATGCCATAGGTTCGCCATCACGTGGGTAGGGCCCTTGTCAGATACCAAGGAAGAGGTTTGCAAGAATAGTGGTATTAATATGCCTCTGTTTGATTCCAGCTTTTCATTCTGCTATTCCTCCTAGTCTTCTATTTCTCAGTTAATTTCAGGAAAGGGCAGAAACAGAGACTGTCATCTGAAACACTGATAATCAATCAACCAATCAGATTAGAGATAGAAAGGACCAGGGTTGAAATGCTCCCGGTTAGGACCGGCTCGTCCGAACCGGTAGCGATGGTGGTCACCGGTTCGGAGAACTGGCGGCAAAAATCCCTGGCCCCGCCCTTCTGCCTCTGCTGAGCTGCACCATTAGCAGAGGTTGTTTTTTTTTTACTTTTAAAAGCAGGTTTTTTTTAGCCGAAAATATGCCTTTAAAAGTAAAAAAAAAGCGCGGGTAATAGAGGGAGTAACTCGAGGCTCCCATGTAACACCTCTCCTGCGCAAGCTGCACTGGCTTCCGGTGGTCTTCCAGGTGCAATTCAAGGTGTTGGTTACCACCTTTAAAGCGCTCCATGGCATAGGACCGGGTTATTTACGGGACCACCTGCTGCTACCAATTGCCTCTCATCGACCCCTGCGCTCCCATAGGGAGGGTCTCCTCAGGGTGCCGTCAGTCAAACAATGCCGACTGGCGACCCCCAGGGGGAGGGCCTTCTCTGTGTGGGCTCCTGCCCTCTGGAATGAGCTGCCTCCGGGGATACGTCAACTCCCTGACCTCTGGACCTTTCGACGCGAGCTAAAGACTTTTTTGTTTCATCGCGCAGGGCTAGCTTAATGTAGTTGTAACGGGGGTTTTACTATAGTTTTAGTCTGTTTTGGCTTGATCGAATTAGTTTTTTAATATGTTTCTTAATTTTTGTGATATTTGTTTTTATTTGGCTGTAAACCGCCCTGAGTCCTTCAGGAGAAGGGCGGTATATAAATTAAATTAATAAATAAATAAAATAAATGAGGCCAGGAGGCAAGCCTCATGGGATTGTCAGAAGAGCCTTTTAAAAACTTTTTTTCCTCTGGCAATCCCAGAGGAGTTTCCTGATCCTCACAGGCTTTTAAAATCATTTGTAACAACCTCTTACAACAGCCCCCACCCAGGCCCACCAATCCCCCTTCCCCACTTACCTTATTCCTGCTCCTTTCGGGCTGGCAAAGCATCAGCAATACAGGCAGTTTCAGTTGCTAGCAGATTCAGGCAGATGAATATGCCTGTGTAAAATCCATCTGCCTGAATCTGCTAGCAAATAAATAAAATAATTAATATTAGAAACATATGTATAAAAGATACATTAGGATTAGGGAGAAAAAGTATAAGTATTGGTTACCGACGTGAAACTGTTGAAAAGAAAAAAGTGTTAAAATTTCTTTTTGTTTTAAAAAAAACGTTTAATAAAAATATTTTTTTAAAAAGAAAATGTTATGAATTAAAGTTTAATCCATAAAACATTTTCTTTTTTTAATTAATCTAATTAATTAATTGAATGAAATACATTTCATTAAAATGCATTCATTAAACGTATTAATTAAAGAAAAAAGAAAGAAAGTTGGAAGGGACCTTGGAGGTCTTCTAGTCCGACCTTCTGCTCAAGCAGGAAACCTGACAACATTTCAGACAAACGGTTGTCCAATGTCTTCTGAAAAACCTTCAGTTGTGGAGCACCCACAACTCCTGGAGGCAAGTTGTTCCACTGATGAATTGTTCTCACTGTCAATAGAATAGAATAGAATAGAATAAGTTTATTGGCCACATGTGATTGGACACACAAAGAATTTGTCTTCGGTGCCTAAGCTCTCATTGTTCATAAAAGCTATAAGTGATAAACCATGATCAGTCATCGTAAAAATACATTCATCATAATATGTAGAATTTTTATTGGCCTGTTATAGAAAACTTACGTCTTAAAGCGAGGAGACAAGACCACGAAGGATTTGAGAACAAGAATTAATTTATTATTTGCGCAAATAGGACACAGACCCCCACTCGGGTGGAAAACAAGGGTCTGAGCCTCGAGCAAGGCTCAAGCATAATCTTTTATACCTTTGGTTATAGATATCACATAATATCTGTTAATTGTTAATTGTAACATTAATTGTTTTAATGTAGGCTGTACACCGCCCTGAGTCCTTCGGGAGAAGGGCGGTATAAAAGTTTAATTAATTAATTAATTAAATAAATAAATAAATAAATAAATAAATAAATAAGAAAAAGAAGAAGTTATCCTAATTGGTTGTCACAGACAAAAGCCCATATATGAACTACCATTATCATATCACATATAGTTACTGGAACAGGTTACAAAGAACAACATGTAGAAATATTCCTGTGCTTTACAGAAAGCTTGCAACACCACACCTTTGCCAAGCAATATACTTCCGCTTTTATGTGACACGTCGACTTCTATTTCTAATACATCTTGTTATAATCCTAACAAATAAACATAAAGCACTTGTATTATAAAGCATTGGGGTCCTGCTTCAGGCCAAGTGTGATTGGACACACAAGAAATTTGTCTTGGTACATATGCTCTCAGTGTACATAAAAGAAAAGATACCTTCATCAAGGTACAACACTTAAGATGCAACACTTAGTGATAGGATCAACCTAAACTGTTCTAGGAAACTAAATAAAACAATATAAACCATGAAGATAATAGTTGTAAGTGGAATAGGAGGTAGGTAATAGGAAAGATGAGAAAAATTATATTAATACAGTCTTACTAAATAGTTCAACAGTGTTTTGGGAATTGGTTGTTTAGAAGAGTGATGGCATGGGGGAAAAACCTGTCTTTGTGTCAGAACTTGGTTCCTTTTTAATCCATCTCCGGAAGGAATCTTTTAGATAAGATTTCCAGCTTTTTGTAAACCCTGCTTATGTTCCTGCTTCATCTTTAAGTAATAACAACAGAGTTGGAAGGGACCTTGGAGGCCTTCTAGTCCGACTCCCTGCCCAGGCAGGAAACCCTACACCATTTCAGACAGATGGTTATCCAACATTTTCTTAAAAATTTCCAGTTTTGGAGCATTCGCAACTTCTGCAGACAAGTTGTTCCACTTATTAGTTATTCTAACTGTCAGGAAATTTCTCCTTAGTTCTACGTTGCTTCTTTCCTTGATCAGTTTCCACCCATTGCTTCTTGTCCCACCTTCAGGTGCTTTGGAGAATAGCTTGACTCCCTCTTCTTTGTGGCAGCCCCTGAGATATTGAAAGACTGCTATCATGTCTCCCCTAGTCCTTCTTTTTATTAAACTAGGCATCCCCAATTCCTGCAACCATTCTTCACATATTTTAGCCTCCAGTTCCCTAATTATCTTTGTTGCTCTTCTCGGCACTCTTTCTAGAGTCTCAGTATCTTTTTTACATCGTGGCGACCAAACCTGGATGCAGTATTCCAAGTGTGGCCTTATCAAGGCATTATAAAGTGGTATTAACACTTCACATGATCTTGATTCTATCCCTCTGTTTATGCAGCCCAGTACGGAAGCTTCAGCCTAATCTCACAAGGCAAGGAATGAATATTGCACACACAAAAAATGGTTCAATTCCAACATGAGATGAGTTTAATAGAAAAAATGCTCACAATTTTAAACATTGTTAAGGGGAGAGAAGTGAATCGGAGGGACTCTAGAAAGACCTCATAAAACCTTACGAATTGCTAGCTTAATGGCTGTTATCCTTCAGCGTAAAGGAGATGCAAGCCTTCCCAACCTGAAGGAGGCAATTTAAGCAAATGACACAAGTAAAAATGTTCCCAGTGAGTTATGGGCCTCTGGGTTCCAAAACTCCTGGATGATGGTTGGTTGAACTGATCCATTCACAGCATGTCAGAATATTAGAAAGGTGAAGGAGATGCAGGACATTACTCTGAAGAAAACAGAGATGCCACCGACTCTGGTTAAAATAGAATAGAATAGAATTTTTTATTGGCAAAGTGTGATTGGACACACAAGGAATTTGTCTTGGTGCATATGCTCTTGGAGTACATAAAAGAAAAGATATGTTCATCAAGGTACAACATTTACAACACAATTGATGGTCAATATATCAATATAAATCATAAGGATTGCCAGCAGCAAAGTTACAGTCATACAGTCATAAGTGGAAAGAGATGGGTGATGGGAACGATGAAACGATTAATAGTAGTGCAGACTTAGTAAAGAGTTTGACAGTGTTGAGGGAATTATTTGTTTAGCAGAGTGATGGCCTTCGGGAAAAAACTGTTCTTGTGTCTAGTTGTTCTGGTGTGCAGTGCTCTATAGCATCATTTTGAGGGTAGGAGTTGAAACAGTTTATGTCCAGGATGTGAGGGATCTGCAAATATTTTCACGGCCCTCTTCTTGATTCGTGCAGTATACAGGTCCTCAATGGAAGGCAGGTTGGTAGCCATTATTTTTTCTGCAGTTCTAATTATCCTCTGAATTCTGTGTCTTTCTTGTTGGGTTGCAGAACCAAACCAGACAGTTATAGAAGTGCAAATTGAAATATTATTAGTCCAACTTGACTTTCCAGATTGTATTCAGATCTGACACCTCCTTAGAGGAGCATTTTGGGAAGTAGTAGAGAAAATACAAGGAAAAAAAAATAGGCGTTAATAATAATGCAACCTTCTTTTGTAACGTCAAGGGAGAAATGAAGTAAAATTTGCATGGGGTGAGATGGAAAAGAATAGTCTCATTCAAACACCAGTGCAGGGAGAGAGAGAAAACCCTCTTGTTCTATATATATATATATATATATATATGTTTTCTGAGGTTTTTGCGGGTGTTTGTATGTAGGTCTTTGGTTATTCGGGTTTTCTCCCGCGTAAAATTGGAAGTGTCTTGGCGACGTTTCGACGAAGTCTCATTCTTCATCTTCAGGCTTCAGCTTCGTGCTTCTGGGAGCAATGTGTGATTGCAGCTGTTCTTTCCTTTTTAACTGCTAGTGGGGGTTTGAACTGATTGGGTGGGAGCTTGGCTGTGCTCTGATTGGATGGGGGATTTTTTGTGCTCTGATTGGCTGGGGGTGTGTCCTGTTTGGGTGGGGGCTTGGTTGTGCTCAGATTTGTCTGAGTTGCAGGGGGATTTGAGCTGGTGAGCTTCATTGCTGTTGTTTGGCTTCATGTTCGTGGTCGTGCTACATCTTAATAGTGGGTATCAGTCTGCTGCATGTATGGATTGGAGGGGTTTGAAATGGCTAATGTTGCAGCTGCGGTCTGGCTTCTGGTCCTTGGTCGTGCTTCATGATCAGTGTGGGTTTGGGTCTGCTTTCTGGGTGGATGTGCGGTGGTGACATCCTGTGTGGACCTTGTGAGTGTGGGTCTGGTGTCATTCCTCGTGTTAGGGACTCATTTGTCAATAAGGGCGGGTTTCCAAATGGCTGGTAGGCGGGAGGTATCATCTCGTTTGTTCATGCTGTGTGGGGGTTTTTCTATCTCAATGGCTTCTCTGATTATTCTGTTGTTAAAGTGTTCAGTTTTGGCGATAGTTCTGGTCTTTTTAAAGTCAATATCGTGTCCTGTGGCTTTAAAGTGTTGGACCAGGGAAGAAGTTGGTTCCTCTTTTTTGACTGAGTTCTTGTCATTTGGAAACCCGCCATTTGGAAACCCATCATTGGGCTTTGGGTTGTGTTGGGGTGGGGGATTTGAGGGAGGAATTTTAAAGGAATTCAATGTATGCTTCAGGCATCGGTTCTGTCCCTTAAACCAGGGGTTCCTAGCCTACGGGCTGCGCCATGATGGGTTTGCAACCGGGTTGTAACAGCCAGCGAGGAGTGAGCAGAAGATGCACACCGCTCACACAAATGGAGCTCCATGCACACGTGCTTGCTGCCCGCTCACACGGAACTATCCCAGGGGTGAAATCCAGCAGGTTCTGACAGGTTCTGGAGAACCGATAGGGGAAAATTTAAGTAGTTCGGAGAACCTGCAAATACCACCTCTGGTTGGCCCCAGATTGGGGTGGGAATGGAGATTTTGCAATATCTTTCCTCCTGGAATGGGGTGGGAATGGAGATTTTGCAATATCTTTCCCCCGGAGTGGGGTGGGAATTGGGATTTTGCAATATCTTTCCCCCGGAGTGGGGTGGGAATGGAGATTTTGCAATATCTTTCCCCCAGAGTGGGGTGGGAATGGGGATTTTGCAATATCTTTTCCCCTGGAGTGGGGAGGGAATGGAGATTTTGCAATATCTTTCCCCCTGGAGTGGGGTGGGAATGGGGATTTTGCAATATCTTTTCCCCTGGAGTGGGGAGGGAATGGAGATTTTGCAATATCTTTTCCCCTGGAGTGGGGATGGAATGGGGATTTTGCAGTATCCTTTCCCTGAAGTGGGGTGGGAATGGACATTTTGCAGTATCCTTCCCCTGCCATACTCACCAAACCACACCATGCCCACCAAGCCACGCCCACAGAACTAGTAGTAAAAAAAATTGAATTTCACCACTGAACTATCTCCTCTCTTGTCCCCGCCAGTCCGCAGAGCCGGAAGCATTGGGGAAGTCTGCCTCAAACTCTTCCCTAAATGGTTGAAAAATCCACTTAATGGGGAGGAGGGAATTTGAAGAGATTTAAAGAGGTGAAAAAGATACTGTAAGCTAACTTTGAGGTATCCCACGTTGGCCCAACTCCACCCTCCCCAATAAAGTTTATGGGAACATTTTTTGGTGCTTATAGCTCAGGATTGAAACGAGGCATCCTTGGTGCTCTCTGAACTTGGTTGTTTTCTTACATACGTTTCATTATCCTACTAGGTAACATCATCAGTGCTATCAGGGAGTGGGGTGTGTGGAGGAGGGAGGAGGGAGGAGGAGGAGGGGGAGGACCATGGAGTTGTTGGTACTCTCTGACTGCTTGGAGACTGTTAACCAACTAGGTAACATCATCACTGCTTGAAGGGGAATGGGGTTTGTGGAAGGGAAGAGGAGGAAGAGCGGAGGAGGAGGTGGGAGGAGGACTGTGGAGTCATTGGTACTCTCTGATTTGGTTATTGGCTTGGAGACTTTTCTATTTAAGCAACTAAGAAACATCACCAGTGCTCGAAAGGGAGCACTTTGTGGAGTGGAGGAGTAGGAGGTGTGGGTGGAGAAGGACCGTAGAGTTGTTGGCACTCTCTGACTTGGTTATTTGCTTGGAGACTTTTTGTTAACCAACTAGGTAATATCATCTGTGCAAGTGAAAAGAAGGACTAGGGGTGAGATGGTAGCAGTCTTCTGATATCTCAGGGGCTGTCACAAAGAAGAGGTAGTCAAGCTATTCGCCAAAGCCCCTGAGGACAGGCCAAGAAGCAATGGGTGGAAACTAATCAAGGAGAGAAGCAACTTAGAACTAAGGAGAAATTTCCTGACAGTTAGAACAATTAATCAGTGGAACAACTTGCCTCCAGAAGTTGTGAATACTCCAACACTGGAAGTTTTTAAGGAGATGTTGGATAACCATTTGTCTGAAGTGGTGTAGGGTTTCCTGCCTGGGCAGGGGGTTGGACTAGAAAAGGGGTCTCCAACCTTGGCAACTTTAAGACTTGTGGACTTCAACTCCCACAATTCCTCAGCCAGCAAAGCTGGACTAGAAGACCTCCAAGGTCCCTTCCAACTCTGTTATTCTATTCTAAGTGATGATCAGTGATGACCAGCACTGATGAATTTACTTGGTCTCATGATGAAAAATCTGCAAGTAAACAACCAAGCTCAGCAAACACCAAGGACTCCCGATTAGTGGTTTTATCTAGATCCCTGTGGCTGGTCCACTTTTATAGATAGAGTGGTTAAATGTAGTATGCTGCCCAGGCAACCTTATAAGATGATGATGATGATGACGATGACGACGAAATGCATTCATTTTAATCTTCTGGGCTTCCGTTGCAATGTTAGAAAAAGAACTTATCATTTCAGCTTTCCTTGAATGTTAACGTTTGAGGACGGTCTCTTTATTTTGCGCTTCAAATACAGGAAAAATGGGCAGAAAGCAACCCTGGATGTTTGCGAACCTTCTGTTCCTTAGCAAAATCAATATTTCTCAATGTGCCCAGAGCATTATGAAGAACATAATGGAACATGGATCACTTTCCTACAAACGTGACTTTTGCCCCCCTAATAATAGTTTTGTAATGTATGAGTAAGAGATGAGTAAAGAGTGACTAAGGAGACAAATCGGGAAAGGGATGAATGAAAAACAGGTATCCTATTTCATTTACATTTCTTGCTTGATATCGACCAGTCAAGAGAAGGTAATAGGGTCCAATAGGAATCATTTTTTTTTCTTTTGAGGATCACATTATTCTGGGGGTAATCTTTGGGGTCAGCATGCCACAGCTCCAGCTCCAGCCCCTCCTTTCTCCATTTATTGGCCTGTAGTGGTATGTGTGAATGACCTTGGGAAGCAGGAGGAAGAACTGCAGACTAGGCAATAGTCAGATAAGATGTCAGCATTCCAGAAAACCCCCTCCTGCAGAAAAGACTCCGAGGCAAACATCTTTCAAAGTTCTTTTACTAGCATAGGTAAGCTGACACAGTTGGATAAACTCCGAATCTGGAGATCCGGGTTTTTCCTCAGTAGTACAAAACTCCAGACCACCTCCCCACCTTGACTGCTCTGCCGATCACGTGCTCCAATCACCAACTGTCCCATCTCGAGGCATCACTCCGACCACTCCTTCTCCAGATGCAGTCTTGGCCTGACCTTGACCGCCAGGAAGAATGTTGTTATGTCTAATGGCCCCTTGTAGCAACTCCTTCTCCTACTTTCCCACACAGGAGAAAGTGGCAGCGTGTGGAAGTCTTCCGCCTAGTATGGCTTCCAAAGCTGACATAAGAAACACAGAAGGAATAGGGACATGGCAAACATTTATTTATTTATTTTATTTTTATTTTATTAAATTTCTATACCGCCCTTCTCCCGAAGGACTCAGGGCGGTATACAGCCAGAATAAAAACACAGAATATATACAATTAAAAGAATTTAAAATGAACTATTACTATACGGCCGATAATTAAAATATTTAAAATTTAAAATATTATTAAAACCCCAATTTAAAATCAACTATTTATGCCAGTCCTGCTTGAATGAATAAATATGTTTTAAGCTCACGACGAAAGGTCCGAAGATCAGGCACCTGATGTAAGCCAGGGGGGAGTTCATTCCAGAGCGTCGGTGCTCCCACAGAGAAGGCCCTACTCCTGGGGGCCGCCAGCCGACATTGTTTGGCGGACGGCACCCTGAGAAGGCCCTCTCTGTGAGAGCGTACGGGTCGATGGGAGGCATAAGGTAACAGCAGGCGGTCTCGTAAGTACCCGGGTCCTAAGCCATGGAGCGCTTTAAAGGTGGTAACCAGAATCTTGAAGCGCACCCGAAAGACTACAGGAAGCCAGTGCAGACTACGGAGCAGTGGTGTTACGTGGGAGCCACGAGCGGCTTCCATTACCACTCGCGCAGCTGCATTCTGGACTAACTGCAGCCTCTGGGTGCACCTCAAGGGCAGCCCCATGTAGAGAGCATTGCAATAATCCAGCCGAGACGTAACCAGAGCGTGAGTGACTGTGCATAAGGCATCCCGGTCAAGGAAGGGACGCAACTGGCGAACCAAGCGGACTTGGTAAAAAGCCAAGCATATCGGAAGGAACCCTCCCTAGTTTCTTAGGATGTAAAGTCCTTCAGATTTGTAAGGTTCTGCTAAAGCACCTTTAACTTCTGTTAAAGTCTTTGATTTACAGCCACAATTGCGCCCAGAATTCCTGTAGCTAAGGGAGACATTCGTTGAGTGAACTTTGTCCTAATTCACAACCTTTCTTGCCACAGCTGTGAAGTGAATGACTGCGATTGTTAAGGGACTAGCACGGTTGTTAAGTGAATCTGGCTTTCCCCATTGACTTTGCTTGTCGGAAGGTTACAAAGGGTGATCACGTGACCCCGGGACACTGCAACCGTCATAAATATGAACCGATTGCCAAGCATCCGAATTTTGATTACATTAAGTCCTTGCAATGGGCTTAAGTGTGAAAAAACAGTCATCAGTCATTCTTTTTTTCAGCGCTGTCGTAACTCCGAATGGTCACTAAACAAACCGTTGTAAGTCAGGGACTACCTATAATAAAGAAGGGTTCTAGGCTGGCAACATGGAAAAGTTCATTTGTCACGTGACGAAATGGTCACATTTCAGAAAGGTGAGAAACCCCCTCAATCCGACTTTTAATCAACATCGCAATCTCTATGTCAACCTTTGATTGATGACGAAAGGATGCTACCATGGTTTCTTCTCAAATCTGCTGCCATGTGACGTTGGCTAATAGTTGGCCATCAAAGTTGTTCTAGATACTTCAGCTTTCATAGTCCTCGCCTTATTGGCCATGCTAGCTAGGACTCTGTTAGCTGCAACACCAATGTCAACTCGCAAAGCATCCCTTCCCTGCTCTCGAGTTGCCATGGGCCAGGGGGGGATGAGAAACCGGTGAAATGGCACAGCAGCCAAAGGCAGATTCACATTCCACGCTTATCTCTCTCAAGGCTGTATCCCAGGGTTACCTACAGCAGCCAGAGGGGAGTGACCTCTATAACCCACGAAATTGCTCTGTTGGCGAATGTGATTGATGACACTCCCTGGGGGGTGGGGGAAACAGGGTCATAATTGGAGCGTAAATTATGTAGGGTCAGAGCTGGCTTCACTTGGGAATGTGCTGACATGAAGCTCCTAATTAATAACTGGATTTCTTTTGAAGCTTGGCTCAGACTCATGATTTAATTAGGGAATCCGTCAGAACCCTGACAACAAGTCAACTCTGACCCTATGTGATTTACGCTTCAATTATGACCCCGTTTCCCCTGTTTAAGTAGGCTTCAGGAAGGAGCCCCAAAGGTATTTTTTTCAAGAGGCAACTGGAGCTTCCTTTGTTTTTCCTTGAAGATGTTTTGCTTCTCATCCAGAATGGAAGAAGCTTCTTGGATGAGAAGAGAAATGTCTTCAAGGAAAAACAAAGGAAGCCCAGTTGCCTCTTGAAAACACACCTCTGGGACAACCATGGATGACTGAAAATCTCTATAGCCTTTCAGGAAGCAGAGAGCTGAACAAAGTGAAAAAGAGCAGGGCATTTTAACGAATCTTTGAATCTAGACTTTTGACTGATTGAAGAGCCATCAATTCAATTATTATCTAATTCCTACCGCCTTTCCCTGGATAACAAGATGTAATTAGGAGCGATCTGAAGGTCGCTTGAGGTGAAGGGGGAGAGAATCTATAAAAGTGAAGCATTGTTGTTGTTGAGCAACACACAGCAAGGGTTCGGTGATAGGGTTTTTTTGTTGTTGTTGTTGTTGCTGTTTTGTTTCAGAGATTTCTTTCTCTTTCCTATTCGGTAAGCCAACCACAACTAATGCAATCAAGCAATTGATGCCTCTACCCATCCTGTTTTACATAGAATCCAATTTTCCCACTTCTCTGCTTTTAAAACATTTCCCGCGGGCCTGAAGGACTTATACAGCAACGTAGATGAAAATGATAGTGGATCCAAACCAGTTTTCCTGAATGTTATTGCTTGCCAAGGCAGTTGTTGAAACTTCTTTATGAACACTTAGAGAAGCTTTGGTTTCTGCTGGCTTGTCAGACCGTGTTCCTTGCTCGGTTGGAATTAGGGTGGAACGTAGAACATCATCAGAGTTGGAAGGGACCTTGGAAGACTTCTAGTCCAACCCCCTGCTCAAGCAGGAGACCCTCTACCCACTGGTGAAATCCAATTTTTTTTTAACTACCAGTTCTGTGGGTGTGGCTTGGTGGGTGTAATGTGGCTTGGTGGGCATTGCTTGGTGAGTATGGCGGGGGAAGGATACAGCAAAATCTCCATTCCCACCTCACTCCAGGGGGAAGGATGCTGCAAAATCCCCATTCCCTCTCCACTCTGGGACCAGCCAGAGGTGGTATTTGCCGGTTCTCCGAACTACTCAAAATTTCTGCTACCGGTTCTCTGAACTGCCCAAAAGTTCCGCCTCCGGTTCTCCAGAACCTGTCAGAACCTGCTGGATTTCATCCCTGCCTATACCCATGATGGTAAACCTATGGCACGTGTACCACAGCTGGCACACAGAGCCCTCTCTGCGGGCACGCGAGCCGTTGCCCCAGCTCATGTCCACCTCGCATGTGCTTACACCTTCCGCCGGCCAGCTGGTTTTTGGGTCTCTGCCACACATGTGCGGGGGGCGGGATGCATATGGGAGATGCGCATGCATGCTCAGAGGGCCTGGAGGTCTCCCGTACATGCATGTATGGGGTTGTGCGCACATGTTTGTGTGTGGATGGGGCACATGCAGGGGGTCCCATGTGCATGCATGGGGGGCAGGGGGAACACGGGGTTCACGTGTGCACACGTGGGGGTACAGTGAGAGCATGGGAGGCGTTGTGCACACATGCACGGGGTGGGGTGAAACATGGGGGATGACATGCACATGCGGAGGGGGCAGGGGGCATGGGGAGGGGTTGCACGCACACTTTCAGCTAGATGATAGATAGATAGATAGATGGACAGACAGACCAGTGAGTGGTCCAGAGTGAGAGGTCCTTAGTGCTCCGTGAACTTGGTTGTTTTTTTGCAGACGTTTCATTACCAAACTAGATAACACCATCAGTTTACAGTACATTCTAGTGTATGGGTGTCAAACTCGATGTATCGTGATGGGTTTTTTGCCTTTGCGGAGCCGGGGTGGGCGTGGTCCGTGCGTGATGCATCCGGCTCTCAGGCCACCAGTTTGATAGGCCTGTTCTCGTGGCTTGCCCTGTCATTTTTAGTGGGAGCGGTCTTGATTATTTGGTTGGGCTGTTCACTGAGAACATGTTTTGCCAGTTCCTCAATTCTGGTATTGTTTACTTCTTGATGGTCGGTCTTCTGTAAATCTTGGAGTGAATTTATGCCCATCTGAAGTGGTGGGATTCAAATTTTTGTACTACCGGTTCTGTGGGTGTGGCTTGGTGGGCGTGGCAGGGAAGGATACTATAAAATCTCCATTCCCACCCCACTCCAGGGGAAGGTTACTGCAAAATCCCCATTTCCTCCCAATCAGCTGGGACTCGGGAGGCAGAGAATAGATGGGGGCGGGGCCAGTCAGAATTTTTTACTACCGGTTCTCCGAACTACTCAAAATTTCCGCTACCGGTTCTCCAGAACTGTTCAGAACCTGCTGAAACCCACCTCTGCCCATCTGCGGGCTGATTGCTTGCAGGGAAGTGTGTTGCTTTTGTGCGTAGTAAAGGCAGCATGCAGTAAATGGATGAGACGTGCAGAGATGGTAAAACGCAGGGCAGGCATTGAGTTTTCCAGAGTTAGCAGTGCAGTTCGGGGGAATTTTTTTGGGGCTATTTATGGCAGAGTGTTCAACAAGGAGGCTATTCTGGCTTGACGTCAGACTCTTGACATTCGATGGCAGAAGAGGCTGGAACTCACTGCTGCCGTTCAGTCCAGTCTTGGTCCCTTGGGTGGTGGCCGTACCTGACATACCCGCTTGATTAAAAGGATGGAGAACCGTTTCCCGAAACTTTGATTTTCTTTCGATTTAGATTCAACCTTGCCAAACGAGATCACCCTGTACAGGTCAGGAGAGAATTCCTTTCCTGGCATTTAATAAGGACAGGCTGGTTGTCAGAGGAGCTGAATTATGACTGAAGGGAGGCTGGCTTTCGAAAGGCATTTTTGACAGAGGTCAAGATGACAGCCTGCGCTCCCCGTGTTTGAATGTTGAGAGTGGAACCTGGCTGTTTTGCGAGACTGAATTCTCTCCTCAAGCACATTTATACGTAGCAAACAGATTCCTCCTTCTCTTCTTCCTTCCTCCTCCTCCCTCTCTTCACTATCTCCTCCCCTCCTCCGTCTCCTTCTTCTTTCTTCTTCTCTTTCCTCTCTTTTCCTTTTTTTCCTCCCACACTCTTCCTCCTTGCCCCTCCTCCTTGTCCTCCCTCCCTCCTCCTTCTACCTCTTCCTCCCTCCTTTCTTTCTCCCCCTTCCTCCTCTTCTTCCTTCCATCCCATCCCATCCCATTCCTCCTCTCCTCCCCTTCCCCTTCTCTTCCCCTCCTCCTCCTCCTTCCTCCTTCTTCCTCCTTCCCTTTCTTCTCCTCCTTCTTCTTCCTCTTTTCCTTTCTTCTCCCCCTCCTCCCCTCCTTCCTCCTTCCCTTTCTCCTCCTTCCTCCTTCCCTTCCTCCTTCCCTTTCTCCTCCTCTCCCTCCCCTCCTTTTCCTTCCTCCTTCCCTTCCTCCTCTTCCTCCCACTCCTCCTTCCTCCTTCCCTTTCTCTTCCTCCTTCCCCTTCTCCTCCCCTCCCCCCCCACTCCTCCCCTTCCTCCTCCT
The DNA here is from genome assembly GCF_028640845.1 of Ahaetulla prasina. Classification (NCBI taxonomy): domain Eukaryota; kingdom Metazoa; phylum Chordata; class Lepidosauria; order Squamata; family Colubridae; genus Ahaetulla; species Ahaetulla prasina. Next base: position 8,166,691 of record NC_080541.1, read on the forward strand.
CCTCCTCCTCCCCGCCTCCTCCTCGCTATTTAAATCCTTGATCAAGGCTCTTTCCTAGATTTATCACATAATGGACAATCGGAAGACATTTTCCCCAATATACAAAATTGATATGTTACCTGCTTGTCATGCCTCATTAATGACCAGAAACTGTCTGGCCACATCCTCTGAAGCTTCTTGGATAATATCATTGTGCAGGGGGTATGCACACACACATACACACACACACCTCTTTGTACTTTCAACGGGCCTAGCTACTCCAGATTCCCCTTCCTTTGGAAGAGGTCGCTTGGCGAAGTCATTTCTTACTGACCTGGAAGGGCCACACGCGTACCCAACTAAAGTTTCATAAGCTCCCTTCCCAGTGTTGCTAAAGACGTGACATTCGAGCACAATCTGTCTAGTTGTGTAGTAGAATGGATTAATGGCCTTGAGGAAGAAGGAGAGATGCCACCTAGGAAGGACAGGAGCCCACAATCAATTAACAGTCACAGAAACAAAACAACGAGAAAGGACCCTCCTTAATGGATCGCACACTTAAAAGTGGCAGACAAGAAGTCTCTACTTGCAGACTTGAAAGAGCGATGTCAGCCCCCACTCCCCCAGGTAAACCAGACAAGAAACAAGGACTAAATCAAGTAATTCTACTTCATGATCAGGCTACCATAACTCAATCGTGCAAGTCCCAAACTACAGGGTAGACTTTCAACCATTCATTTAGTGACTCTTCAAAGTTAAGGTAAAGGTAAAGGGTTCCTCCCCTTGCACATTTTTTATTTTATTTATTTTATTTATTTGTTGAGTACGTATTAGATAATATATAGAAGTATAAGCATGAATCGAATATATAAAATGAATACAATTAAAGGGAACATTAGGACAGGGACGGTAGGCACGCTGGTGCTCTTATGCACGCCCCTTACAGACCTCTTAGGAATGGGGTGAGGTCAACAGTAGTCAGTCTAAGGTTAAAGTTTTGGGGGATTTGGGATGAACCCATAGAGTCTGGTAATGCATTCCGGGCATTGACCACTCTGTTACTGAAGTCATATTTTCTGCAATCGAGTTCAGTGAGGTTTACCTTAAGTTTGAATCGATTGTGTGCTCGTGTATTGTTGCGGTTGAAGCTGAAGTAGTCATTGACAGGTAGGACATTGTAGCAGATTATTTTATGAGCTATGCTTAGTTCATACCGAAGGCGGCGTACTTCTAAATTTTCTAAGCCCAAAATTTCACAGTCCGTTTTTGCTCCCAGGGGGAGGTGCAGGGGGCCGAGTGCTGCCTGTCACACACCCTGGCCACGCCCACCCTGGCCACGCCCACCCACCCAGTCATTCAGGCAGAGAACCTGTTGTTAAATTATTTGAATCCCACCACTGGTTGCAGGAATTGGGATGTCTAGAGAAAAGAGGGACTTGGGGGAAGGGAGATACATGATAGAAGTATTCCAGTATTTGAGGGGCTACCACAAAGAAGAGAGGGACGTGGTGGCTTAGTGGCTAAGATGCTGAGCTTGTCGATCGAAAGGTCGGCAGTTCAGCGGTTCGAATCCCCAGTGCTGCGTAACGGGGTGAGCTCCCGTTACTTGTCCCAGCTTCTGCCAACCTAGCAGTTCGAAAGCACGTAAAAAATACAAGTAAAAAAATAGGGACCACCTTTGGTGGGAAGGTAACAGTGCTCCGTGTGCCTTTGGTGTTTAGTCATGCCGGCCACATGATCACGGAGACGTCTTCGGACAGCGCTACCTCTTCGGCTTTGAAACGGAGATGAGCACCGCTCCCTAGAGTCGGGAACATCTAGCACATATGTGCGAGGGAAACCTTTACCACAAAGAGGAGGAGTTCAGCTTATTTTCCAAAGCACCAGAAGGCAGGACAAGGAACAATGGATGGAAAATAATCAAGGAGAGAAGCAACCTGGAATTAAGGAGAAACTTCCTAACAGGGAAAACAAGTAAGTTTTCCTAACAGGGAAAACAAGTAAACGAGTGGAACAGCTTGCCTTCAGGATGTGCCAATTGCCCAGCATCTGAATTTTGATCACGTGACTATAGGGACGCTGCAATGGTCATAAGTGTGAAAAATGCAGTCTGCAGTCTGTTATTAACAGCAGCTGCCTGCAATTACTGCAGGTTCTAGTCCCACCAGGCCCAAGGTTGACCCAGCCTTCCATCCTTTATAAGGTAGGTAAAATGAGGACCCAGATTGTTGGGGGCAATAAGTTGACTTTGTATATAAATATACAAATAGAATGAGACTATTGCTAACAGCCGCCCTGAGTCTTCGGAGAAGGGTGGGATATAAATGCAAATTTTAAAAAAAGTCACTTTTTTCAGGGCTGTTGTAACTGTTACTAAACAAGCAGTCGTAAATCGAGGACCACCTGTGTGTTATTTGTGATGAGTCAAGCAAAAAAGCATTCTTTCCAACCAACTCTGCACCGTGCATGTTGGTTTTGTTTGCACGTATATTTGTTCTATCGCAATAGTTTCCCGGGTGATAAAAACCTTTTATTCAAAGCAGAAGAGAAATAAAGGATATTTGGGACTTCTTTTTCCTTCCTCTCTTCTCCAGCTGCTACTGTTTGCTTCCATGTTCCAGATAGTACTAATCATAATCATAATAATGGCTAAGTAAGGCAGGTGTGTTGAACTTCCTTGCTGTTTTTAAATGGGACGACAGCCTTTGCTTTAAAAGCAATAATGGAAGAAAAATCTGGGAATTTTACCAGGATCCTATAATTGAGTTCGAACAGTTACATTTAGGGCACAAAAGAGAATGCTATTTCTGTGCCTTGCCTCAATAATCAGAATTTATTGATAGAATAATGAGGTTCTGTGTCATAATGTAATCATATTGGATTTGTGCCCAAGTCATTGATTTCTAGGGCTACTGACCTGCGCACTGCAAAATCTAGACAACCGCTAGTTCGAGTTACTGTACTCTCAGAAGAAGAATTTGGGGTCCTAATTCAAGCTGGGGTTGCCAAGTATAAATCAGAATGAAATCCAGACATGTTGTCATGAAAGGAGATTTATTTATTTCCAAAAGCAAAGAGTTTTGCCTGTCGGGGTAACTTCAGAGAAAACGAGGTACAGAGAGGTTGTTTTAATGAATAGAATAGAATAGAATAGAATAGAATAGAATAGAATAGAATAGAATAGAATAACAGAGTTGGAAGGGACCTTGGAGGTCTTCTAGTCCAACCCCCTGCTCAGGCAGGAAACCTTACACCACTTCAGACAAATGGTTAATCAATCAAAATGTCTTGATCAATACCTCCTTTTTTCTGGCTTATGCTTAGGAAACGCTTGACAAAAACATTATGGTGTAATGCTGTTGCCCGTGGCAGCATCTTCTTTGAACATCAAGGATGCTGTTGAGGTTTCTGTAGTTATTCAGTGGAAGGGAAGATGGAAAGTAGCAGATGTCGGTTTAGAATAGAATAGAATAACAGAGTTGGAAGGGACCTTGGAGGTCTTCTAGTCCCATCCCCTGCTCAGGCAGGTAACCCTACACCACTTCAGACAAATGGTTATCCAACATCTTCTTAAAAACTTCCAGTGTTGGAGAATTCACAACTTCTGGAGGCAAGTTGTTCCACATGTTAATTGTTCTCACTGTCAGGAAATTTCTCCTCAGTTCTAGGTTGCTTCTCTCCTTGATTAGTTTCCACCCACTGCTCCTTGTCCTGCCCTCAGGTGCTTTGGAGAATAGCTTGACTCTCTCTTCTTTGTGGCAACTCCTGAGATATCGGAACACTGCTATCATGTCACCTCCCTAGATAATCCACTTTCTCCTAGGTGCTTTATGACTTAAAATAGCCAGCAACGACAGCCTTCGAAAACTGACTTCTGCGTGCCAACTGCGTGCTGTGCTTTTGGGATACAACCCTTTGCAACAGGAGGTATACGACAGCCGAGGTTCAGGATATTTCTCCGAGAAGTGAGCAGTCTCGAGATCCCACATCAAATTCAAATGCTCGTCGCGTGGGAGGCTGGTTGTTTGGGTGCTCCCAAAGATTGATGCTATTTATAAGACGCTCCGTGTGAATTTTGGTTAACGATGGATATTGCTTTTTTCCAAGAGATGTTGCTATGTTATGCTAGGAAGGTGGCGATGTAAAGCAGGAATGAACGACAGCATTCATCATACGTTTTAGGGTTTAGGGAAAGGGGGGCAGCGGTGGGATTTAGCCAGTTCGGGCTGGTTAAATTTAACAGGTATTTAAATAGCTGGTTAGCCCCTCCCCTTTCCACCCCTCCCCTTCCAGGAGTCCCCACGCACCGCATTTTGGCTCCCAGGTAAGTGCAGGGAGGTCTACTAGGCCCAAAATGGAGTGTGTGTGTGCCCCCCGTGCAGTGGTGGGATTCAAATAATTTAACAACCGGTTCTTTGACCTAATGACCAGCTGGGTAGGCGTGGCTTGGTGGTCATGTGACCGTGCGGGCGTGGCCAACTCAACGTCACTCATGTCGATGAGGCGCTTCACCTTAGCTTTTTACAATGCAACAAGGGTTAACCCGAGAGGCAGTTTCTGTAAGCCGGGCAATAAAGATTAGGCTAGAAACACCATCAGAATGTTTCCTTCCTGCCTTCCTTACAGGATTAGCTTCGTAAAGTGGAAAAAAAGGAAAATAAGATTTCTTCCAACAACCGGTTCTCCCGAATAGGTGCGAACTGGCTGAATCCCACCACTGCCCCTGTGGCACGTTTTCACTCCCAGAAGGCTACAGTGAGGCCTACTAGGCCCAAAACAGGGCATAGAGGGGGGTGGGCGCTTCCCCCCCCCCGAAGCCTGTTTTTGCTCCGGGGGGGGGCGTGCAGGAGGAAGAGTGCTGCCTGTCACACCTCCTGGCCACGCCCACCCAGCCAGTCATTAGGGTAGAGAACTGGTTGTTAAATTATTTGAATCCCACCACTGAAGAGGGTGGGTGGGAGTAGACAAAGTTTGAATGGCCCTTTGCACGTAATTTGTTATCTGAGGAACTGAAGATGAGTCTAACCCACCTGCACAGGAAGAAAGGTCACACTGCCAACCTGTTGGTCAAAGGATTTCAGGTGGGCAGGGTCCTTTTGTTCATTGGCACCCAATCTCTGGACCATCATGCCTCCCCCATCCCACCCCTGCAGGTGAGCTAGCAATAGCATCACCCCAAAGGTGCTTTTTCAAGAGGCAACTGGACTGTCTTGTTTTTTTTTTCTTTTGAAGACGTTTCGCTTCTCCTCCAAGAAGCTTCTTCAGCTCTGACTGGATGGTGGGGAAGGGAAGGAGTTACACTATCTTGCAGACAGCTGGTCATTTGCATTCATTTTAGGGAGTCGTTGAGACCACTTGGAGGTTTATCTGTATCAGAGCCACCTGAGTAGTGCAAATAGGTGTGGAGCCTTCTTGGCTGCAGGATGTTTTTCTGCTCTGTGTCCCTTTGCTGTTGAAGATAGGCACGGGCTGTTGGGGATATGTTTGTGTTTCCTGCCTCTCAAACTGAAGCACAAATGTTTCCCCTAGTCTGCAATTTTTATTTATTTATTTATTGTTCACATTTTTATACCGCCCTTCTCCAAGGACTCAGGGCGGTGTACAACATAGATAAAACACAAATACCAAGAAATTTAAAATACAATATATCATTAAAAAACTAATTCCATAAGCTGAATATTTAAAATAAATGGGTAAAATTATAAATAGAATAACCCCCTTAAAAACCCCACTAAAAACCCTCGATTAAAATTTATCTTTAGGCCAGCCCTGCTTGATGAAAAAAGAAAGTTTTAAGCTCGCGCTTAAAGGTCCGAAGATCAGGGAGAAGGCGTAGCCCCACAGGTAGTTCATTCCACAGGGCAGGAGCCCCCACAGAGAACGCTCTTCCCCTGGGGGCCACTAGCTGACATTGTTTGGCCGACGGCACCCTAAGGAGGCCCTCCCTGTGGGAGCGCACAGGTTGATGGGAGGCTACTGGTGGCAGCAGGCGGTCCCGTAAATATCCCGGTCCCATGCCATGGAGCGCTTTGAAGGTGATGACCAAAACCTTGAATCGCACCCGGAAGACCACCGGCAACCAATGCAGCCTGCGCAGGAGAGGTGTTACATGGGAGCAACGAGATGCTCCCTCTATCCCCCACGCAGCCGCATTCTGTACCAGTTGGAGCCTCCTGGTGCTCTTCAAGGGGAGCCCCATGTAGAGAGCATTGCAGTAATCCAGGCGGGAAGTAACGAGGGCATGAGTGATTGTGCATAGAGAGTCCCGATCCAGGAAGGGGCGCAACTGGCGAATCAGGTGGACCTGATAAAAAGCTCCCCTGGTGACGGCCGTCAAATGATCTTCTAAAGACAGCCGTACATCCAGGAGAACGCCTAAGTTGCGCACCGATTCCCTGGTGGCCAACGATTCGCCCCCCACAGTCAGCGATGGAATTAGCTGACTGTGCCGGGACGCTGGTATCCACAGCCACTCCGTCTTGGATGGGTTGAGTCGAAGTCTGTCCGTCCCCATCCAGACCTGAACGGCCTCAAGGTACCGGGTCATCACATCAACGGCTTTGTTGGGGTGGTTCGGGGTGGAAATGTACAGCTGAGTGTCATCAGCATACAGTTGATTTGTTGAAATCTGTTCATACTCCCACACCACTAGAAGGGTGTTTATCCCAAACTGCATAGTGTGGAGATTCTCAGTCATCCAAGTCATGGTTGTCCCAAAGTGGCCTTTCCAGGAGAAAAAGTCCAGTTGCCTCCGGAAAAAGCACCTTTTTTTTATTATTTGAATTTATATCCCACCCTTCTCTGAAGACTCAGGGCGGCTTACATTGTGTTAGCAATAGTCTTCATCCCTCCTTATACTATATACAAAGTCAACTTTTATTGCCCCCCCAACAATCTGGGTCCTCATTTTACCTACCTTATAAAGGATGGAAGGCTGAGTCAACCTTGGGCCTGGTGGGAGTTGAACCTGCAGTAATTGCAAGCAGTGTGTTAATAACAGACTGCATTAGTCTGTTGAGCCACCAGAGGCCCTTTGAGACACCATGACCTAGATCAGAGGTCATCAACCTTTCAGACCTCAGGGACCACTAAATTCATAATTTTAAATCCTGTGGACCAGTAATATGATCTGCCTAATGACCAGCTGGGTGGGTGTGGCTAGGTGGTCATGTCATTGGATGGGCGTAGCCAATTTGATGTCACTCATGTTGAGAGGCACCTTGCCAGTGTCTCGCCCCTCCCCTTCCACCCACTCCTCGCCTGGCCGCCTGGGCTCCTTAGGAAGCAGTTGTTGGAGCTAAGCAGCCACCAGGAGAAAGAGTTGGCAAAACAGCTTAGTTCAAATTGGATCTGACCAAGAAGGAGGCTCAGTAGAAAACACCTCACTGAGGACTATAAGCAGAGGGAAGATCTGCAGGAGTGCAAGGCCAGGTACCGGTGCCTGGAGGCTCAGCGGGCTGAGATGGTCAGCCAGTTCCAGACCATGATGCAGTCCCACTGGAACAAGGCCCTCTGGCTCTTCGCCACCAGTGGCACTTCCCTCCAGCTTTCACCCAAAGCCTTGCATCAGGAGGCTGAAGCAGACCCTGAATCAAAATTTCTGCCCCCCTCTGACCCACACAAAAAGTCCCCAAAGGGGGAGACTCTGCAGCAAGTGTTCATTGCACATATCTGGCCCAGGGGCCGCAGTTTGAGGAGTCCTGATTTAGTGCAATATAAAAATTGCAAATAATTTTTCTGCGGACCACCAAAATTTTCTCGTGGACCACTAGTGGTTCACAGACCACCAGTTGGTGACCGCTGACCTAGATGACTGAGAACCCCCATAGAACTTCAGTGATGGAGCACCCACAACTCCAGGAGACAAGCTATTCCACTGATTAATTATTCTCACTGTCGGAACATTTTTCCTTACTTCTAGAAAATTCCCTTAACAAGCTTCCAAATATTATGTCTCTAGAGATTCTCAGTCCTCCAGGTCATGGTTGTCCTAAAGGTACTTTTTCAGGAGGCAACTGGACTTTCTGATTTTTTTCTTTGAAGATGTTTCGATTCTCCTCCAAGAAGCTTCTTCAGCTCTGACTGGATGGTGGGGAATGGAAGGATTTATTCTCCTTGCAGACAGCTACATCCTTTTTAGAGAGACGTTGAGGCCACTTGGAAGTTTATCCACACCCATTTGCACTACACTCAAGTGACCCTGAGGACACAGATAAACCTACAAGTGGCTTCAATGACTGTCTAAAAAGAATGCAAATGACCAGCTGCCTTCAATCTTTTGGTTGTTTGGAGAGACTATGCTGGCCAGAATTTGCTGTCCCCATTCCTACAGGAATGTTTAGTTTGTCATAAATTCACAACAGAAGCTACTTGTCAGTGATCCATTAGTCCTCCATTCTAATTCTAGATCTTCTCCAGCTTATCAGGTAGTTCTCCGATTTACCTGAAAATGTCATGGATGTATAACAATTCTTCCAACGTCTCCGATTGCCAATGTTTCATGCATTGGAAATTTTCTAAAGAGATGCAACAATAGTCCTTATTTATTTATTTATTTGATTTTTATACCGCCCTTCTCCCGAAGGACTCAGGGCGGTGTACAGGCAACAATAAAATACAGAACACCACAATATACCATTTAAAATACGAATTAAAAAACTTATTATAATTAGCCTAAAACCTTAAAATTTATAAAACCAAACCCCATTTAAAATTAATAGAGAATTTAAAATCGATAAAATTTATGTAATTTAAAATTTAAAATTTAAAATATAAAATTTAAAATTTAAAATTTAGGCCAGCCCCGCGCGAATGAAAAGATATGTCTTCAGTTCGCGGCGGAAAGTCCGAAGGTCAGGTATTTGACGTAAGCTTGGGGGAAGCTCGTTCCAAAGTGTGGGAGCCCCCACAGAGAAGGCCCTTCCTCTGGGGGCCGCCAGCCGACATTGCTTGGCGGACGGCACCCTGAGAAGTCCCTCTCTGTGAGAGCGTACGGGTCGGTGGGAGGCATGTGGTAACAGCAGGCGGTCCCGTAAGTACCCAGGCCCTAAGCCATGGAGCGCTTTAAAGGTCGTAACCAACACCTTAAAGTGCACTCGGAAGGCCACAGGTAGCCAGTGCAGTCTGCGCAGGAGCGGTGTTACGTGGGAGCTACGCGAAGCTCCCTCTATCACCCGCGCAGCTGCATTCTGGACTAACTGAAGCCTCCGAGTGCACTTCAAGGGGAGCCCCATGTAGAGAGCATTACAATAATCCAAGCGAGAGGTAACGAGCGTGAGTGACTGTGCACAAGGCATCCCGATCAAGGAAGGCGCAACTGCGAACCAGGCGAACCTGGTGGAAGGCCCTCCTGGAGACGGCCACAAATGATCTTCAAACGACAGCCGGTCATCCAGGAGGACACCTAAATTGCGCACCCTATCCTTTGGGGCCAATAACTGCTTCCAACAGTCAACCGCGTTGCAGTTGACTGAATCGGGATGCCGGCATCCACAGCCACTCCGTCTTGGAGGGATTGAGCTTGAGCCTGTTTCTCCCCATCCAGACCCGACGGCTTCCAAACACCGGGACAGCACTTCAACAACTTCATTGGGGTGGCCGGGGCGGAAAAGTACAGCTGGGTGTCATCAGCGTACTGTTGGTATCTCACCCCGAAGCCACTGATGATCTCACCCAGCGGCTTCATATAGATGTTGAACAGCAGGGGCGAGAGAATCGACCCCCGCGGGACCCCACAAGTGAGGCACCTCGCGGCCGACCTCTGCCCCCCTGTCAACACCGTCTGCGGCCGGTCGGAGAGATAGGAGGAGAACCACCGATACACGGTGCCTCCCACTCCCAATCCCCCCAACCGGCGCAGCAGGGTACCATGGTCGATGGTATCAAAAGCCGCTGGGAGATCTAATAGGACCAGGGCAGAGGAGTACCCCTGTCCCTGGCCCGCCAGAGATCATCCACCAATGCGACCAAAGCTGTTTCCGTGCTGTATCCGGGTCGAAGCCGGACTGGAACGGGTCTAGATAGACAGTTTCATCCAGGTATTGGGGTAGCTGTCGCGCCACAGCACTCTCTACAACCTTCGCAACGAAGCGAAGGTTGGAGACTGGACGATAGTTACCCAAAATAGCTGGGTCCAGGGAGGGCTTCTTGAGGAGGGGTCTCACCACCGCCTCTTTCAAGGCGGCAGGGAAAACCCCTTCCAACAAAGAAGCGTTGATAATCCTCTGGAGCCAGCCTCGTGTCACCTCCTGAGTGGCCAGTACCAGCCAGGAAGGACACGGGTCCAGTAAACATGTCGTGGCGTGAAGCCTCCCCAACAACCTGTCCACGTCCTCGGGAGCCACAGGGTCAAACTCATCCCAAACCGGTTCAACAAGACGTGTCTCCTCTCTCTCGCTTGGATCATCCCAATTTCGGTCCAGACCGTCCCGGAGCTGAGCGATTTTATCGTATAGATAACCACTAAACTCCTCGGCACGTCCCTGCAAAGGGTCATCCCGCACCTCCTGATGAAGGAGGGAGCGGGTCACCCGAAACAGGGCGGCCGGGCGGTTATCTGCCGACGCAATGAGGGTGGAGGCGTAGGAACGCCTCGCTTCCCTCATTGCCACCAGATAGGTCCTAGAATAGGACCTAACTAGTGTCCGATCAGCTTCGGAACGACTGGGCCTCCAGGTGCTCTCTAGGCGGCTTCTCCGGCGCCATCTCCCTCAGCCCCTCAGAGAACCAAGGGGCCGGACGAGATCTGCGCCGGGTCAGAGGTCGCAGCGCGACACGGTCCAGGGCCCCAGCCGCGCCTGTTCCCAGGCCGCGACTAGTTCCTCAGTCGTGCTGGCCAGATCCTCAGGAATGGCCCAAGCTCCGTCCAGGAACCTCTCAGGGTCCATCAGGCGCCTGGGACGGAACCAACATATAGGCTCCGCCTCCGCGGTGGTGAGTGGCGGTCCGGAAGTCTAGGCGAAGGAGAAATGATCAGACCATGACATAGGTTCTGTCACTAAATCACCTAACTCCAGATCATTTAGCCACTGTCCAGAGATATAAATCAGATCCAGCGTGCCTCCCCCCATGTGTGTAGGGCCATCATTTACTCGAATCAGGTCCAAGGCCGTCATGGAAGCCTGGAACTCCCGAGCTGCAGTCGATAACAAGCCGGCTGATGGTAGGTTGAAATCCCCCATGACTATAAGTCTGGGGGTCTCAACCGCCACTGCGGCAAGTACCTCCAACAGCTCAGGCAGGGCTGTGGTCACGCAGCAAGGAGCCAGGTACGCGATCAACAAGCCCAACTGATTCCTATGGCCCCACCTCACATAGAGGGATTCACAGCCGGCAATCTGAGGAACAGTGACCTCCCTCGGCTCTAGATCTTCCTTAATGACAACCGCCACCCCCCCACCCCTACCTTGGACCCTCGGCTGATGAAATGCTCGAAACCTGGAGGCAAAGCTCAACAAGGGGAACCCCCTCTGAGCCCAACCAGGTCTCCGTAATGCCCATAAGGTCCGGACTCCCCTGAATAAGATCGCAGATCAGGGAGCTTTGTTAGCCACGGACCGGCATTACATAGCATCAACCAAGATCCAGGCTCTGAGGATCATGGCCTCCTGAGGAACGGGTAGGAACTGAGGGCCGGAGCACGTGATCGCCTTCAGACATCGAACACGTGCTCCCAACTCTCGACACCCCCCTCCGCCATATCTGCCTCTCCCACTAACCACACAGATGGGACCACACTTATCGTCAGGAACTTCACCCTCCCCCAAAACCTTCGGGCCTAAAACCCCGCCCCAAACACGCGCAGTGACTGGCCCCTCCTCGGTGGGCTACCCCAGCACCCGCCTACCCTCCCCTTTAAAATTCCCTATCTAAAAATCCCCACAAGTTCTTTCTACGCCAAGATGCCACCTCTGTGGATCCCAAGACCCGTCATTGAGGCCGGCCCTTGGTAACATAGAGGGCCATTCCTGCAGGCGGGGCACTGCAGGCGCAAGAGTTCAATTGAGGAATATCGCATAATAAAATCGGCAAAAACTAGCTCCATCTCGAATTGGCTAAGATGGTGATATAAAATAGTCCTCAGTTAAGGACGGACTATAATAGTCCGGTCAATGGACAGTCATGATGAACCTCCTGGTCTGTATCCAGGACCCAGATCTTAGTTTGGTCCAATAAATATAAGTTCTTAAATCCAGGATAGGTAGTCCAAAGCCAAAGTCCTAAACATGAGGAAAACAGGGTGGGGTTGGTGTTTCGCCCACTGATGAAATTTGCTGATCCTGGACAAGTCTCCTCTCAGTTCAGTTCCTGATAACCCATGAAAACATGGTATATGGCCATAAGGATCGCAAAAAGGCCAGGGAACTGTCAATGATATCCCAGTATCAGGGAGAAGAACAAGCCAGGAAACAGGCCATGATACCTCCATTGTCTCACTCTCTGCCGGCCTCAGGCAATCCTCCAATAACCGGCTCCAGACCCATCCAGTCCAGGCCCACCAGGGGTTACTCCATCTCCACCACCAACACCCCTGGGAAGTCCAGGTCCGGATCGCTCCAGAAGCCAGGTCTCTCCCGGTCTCTCCAAGATCCCTCCAAGAGGCCTCACAAAAAAGCAAGGCCTCCCCCGAGGGGCCGAAGGACGAGGAGGAAACAAGGACGCCCAGATGAAAATAGCGGCCGCAACAGGCCATAGCAGGCCGCAAAAGGCCCCCAGGATGAAGAAAGGCCGCAGAGAAATGAGTCAACGAAGCCTTCATGGCCGAAGCCTTCATGGCCAAAGCCACATAGGGAAGCGACAGCAGCGAAGATGGAAAAAAAGAGGCAGAAGCTGTCCAAACGCCAAATAAAACCGCTGCTGTTCCAATTCGCCACTTCCCCTCCGCTGCAGTTCGCATTCACAGCCGAGGGAAAGGGCCCAACGTCCCGACCAAGGTAGAAACAGGCCGGCTCACCACCCTCCCGGCGCCACAAACATGGCCGCCGCCATCCGCCGCTCACCTTCCCGGGTCCGTTCCTGGCAGCCGTGGGGCTTAAGAGGCCCGAAAACCTCTCTCATGGCTGCCTGAAACTCCAGATCTTCACATCGGGGGATGAGCGGTTAAGCAGGCGGCCAGGAGCGCTGCCATCCTGTCGGAGATAAGAAAACCGCCGACGCCGATCCTCAGGGCGTCGCCATCTTGCGCATGCGCAGAACTTTTGACTTACCATCATTCATTCAGGGACCATCCTCGACTGCCGGTAGTGATTAGTCCTTGACTTACAACCATTCATTTACTGACTGTTCGAAGTTACGATTGTTGTGACCCAGGCCCAAGTAGGTAGTAGCAAACTCAGTCAGTTTCAAACAAACAACCTTTATTAGAACAGCTGAGAATTAAATCATTCTCAGCATAGTCCAAACTAAATCAAAGCAAACGCAATTCAAATTGTGTTCTTCCCAATGCAATTCCTCAGTCTTATCACCAGCCTTGGTCTAAATAGGCAAACTGCCAAAGGCCTTTCTTGGCAAAAGTTCAGAAGACACCAATACGAAACAAATGCAGCAAGACAAAGCTATCAACATTGTTTTCCGGCAAAGAGCCCAAATGCTCTTGCTGGTCTTTTAAGCCTTATGGGAGGGGCCAATCATCTCTTGGCCCTACTTCTGAGTCACCCTCTTTGCTTTAGCTGCTCTTGCCTTCTGGCAGCTCTTCTTATGTGTGCATTAGGAATAGGCTCCTCCTGTTCCTCTGCCTCACTACTGTCAGCCTCTAGAGGCTCTGGAATCTTCACATCACTTCCCGACGGCCCTGGCCCCATCTCTGCCTCTGATGCAGAGCCCTCATCCGGGCCTTCCCCAGCCTCCAGAACTGGCCCATGTTCTTCCTCAGCCTCATCACTGTCTGACTCCGTTGCCAGCTCGTTGCCCGGTATGTGGGGCCAAATGATTGTCGGAGCTACTGGTTCGCCCGAACTGGCCTGAACCAGCTGAATACTACTTCTGATGGACTATCTGTACATCGTCCTTCTCCAAAACCTTCCTCAAAGTCTATCTAATTGCATATGTTATTTGTCTTTATTTATCTAGCTAGCTTTTGATTTACCTAGGCCCGTGATTGTGAACCTATGGCACGCATGCCTCAAGTGGCACACGTAGCCATATCAGTGGGCACATGCACATGCGCACACTGGCCAGCTGATTTTCGGGCCTTCTGGGCCCACCGGAAGTAGGGAAACAGGCTGTTTCCTGCCTCCAGAGGGCCTGGGAAGGCCCGTTTTTCTCTCTTACCTGGCTCCAGAGCCTCTCTAGGAGTCTGGGGGAGTGGAAAAACTGCCTTTCCCACCCCTCCCCAGGCCCTCCGGAGGCCAGAAACAGCCCATTTACCAATTTCCAGGAAGTGACATTTTTTGCTGTCCCCAGCCTCCCCAGAGCCTCTCTAGGAGTCTCCCCAGACTTCTAGAGAGGTTCTGGAACCAGGTAAGAGAGAAAAACGGCCCTTCCCAGTTTTACTGGGCCATCACGTGTCAGGGGAGGGGAAGAGTTGTGTGCGCATGCGCGGGGGTGGGGCACATAGAATTATGGGTGTGGGCACGTACACGCGTGACCCCCCCCCGCTCCCTCCCTTTTTGGCACGTGATGGCAAAAAGGTTAGCCATCAATAACCTAGGCTACCGCAGCTCAAACGGTTTTGCATATTTTCCCTCCCCCTCTCCAGTTATCTCAATTTTTTTTTTCTTGGTTAAAAGCAATTTGATTTTCAGTTCAAAGGAAGGACACTGAGTTTTTGAAATTGCTTTCTTGCATTCAAGCTTTCAAATATCCTTGAGACAGAGTTGTAAGTAGGAAAAGGGGTCCAACTCATTTCGAAAGAATACATTCTCTTGATGGTTGGATTAGAGCAGTGGTTCTCAACCTTTGTAGTGCTGTGACCCCTTTAATACAATTCCCCACGATGTGGCGACCCCTTTAATACAATTCCCCACGATGTGGCGACCCCAACCATAAAATTATTTTCGTTTTGAATTTATCGCGCCTGAAGCCGTATTGGCTAGCGATCTGAACTGCTTGCGATTGCCTTGAGGACAGAGGCATTAAAGCGGAGACTCCTCCCCTATTAAGTTTATCGCGCCTGAAGCCAGATTAGGCTAGCAATTGGGAGTGATTGCAGCTGGCTTGAGAGGGAGACATCAGAGCAAAGATTTCTCTCTTTTTTAATTCATCGCGCCTGAAGCCGAATTCAGCTAGCGATTTGAAGCTGGCTTGTGGAGTCAACCATTGGAGTGCGATTCTTTGACTCGCAAGTATACTTCCCATATTTCTGATGGTCTTAGGCGACCCCTGGCAAATCGTCATTCGACCCCCAATGGGGTCCCGACCCACAGGTTGAGAACCGCTGGATTAGAGGAAGCATTCCCTTTCAGTATTTGAGATGGGAAAAAAAGCAAAGAAGGCAGAATGAAATAACCATAGCAAATATATGGTCTAGCTTCTATAGCAGGTGTGGCTCACCCGCAGCTGCAGCCCAAGTGAGCCAGCTGCTCTTCAGCTGCTTCAGTTTTTAATTTCAATCCATAGAAGGGCCCAGTTCTGGTTTTTTTTTTAAGCTTTTAGCTTTAAGCAAACCTGAGAGAATTGCTTTTGCTCAGATGAAATTCAAAAACCTAAACGAAAGAAAGCAAACTAGGCTTCAAACCTCGGATTGGATCACAGGCAGGCAATAAAATTAAATTTTGGTTTTAATCCTACTTGGGATCAGACGAATTTAAGTCTTATTGATCGCAACAGTTCTGTTCTAAGCACGATGAAATCTCTTTTCTTTTAGACCTGTTTTCTCCACTCCTCCCTTTTTTTCCCCTTTTCCCATATCTTAATGGTATCCCTCCAGGGCCAGACCTTGCTTAGATCAAAAGCTGAAAAAGTCTAGTATTGCTTGATTTAAAAAAAAAATGCTGAAGTACAATGCTGTCTCCCTTGGGGTAGCTATAACTTAGCAGAAACAACACAGAGTTTCATAAGATTTTGCAGTCTATAGTTTATAATTTGCAGCCTATCGTTTTTGCAGTCTGTTACAGAGGTGGGTTTCAGCAGGTTCTGACCGGTTCTGGAGAACCGGTAGCGGAAATTTTGAGTAGTTCGGAGAACCGGTAGTAAAAATTCTGACTGGCCCCACCCCCCATCTATTCTCTGCCTCCCGAGTCCCAGCTGATCAGGAGGAAATGGGGATTTTGCAGTAACCTTCCCCTAGAGTGGGGAGGGAATGGAGATTTTACAGTATCCTTCCCTGCCACGCCCACCAAGCCACACCCACCAAGCCACACCCACAGAACCGGTAGTAAAAAAATTTAAAACCCACCACTGGTCTATTATTTATAAATGGTCCACAATGTAGCCCAGAATCAGCAGGGGTGTGTGTGTATGTGTGTGTGTGTGTGTGTGTGTGTGTGTGTGTGTGTGTTTGTTTTGCCAAGTGGTGAAATCCAATTTTTTTTTACTACCAGTTCTGTGGGCGTGGCTTGGTGGGCATGGCAGGGGAAGGATACTGCAAAATCTCCATTCCCTCCCCACTCCTGGGGGAAGGATATTGCAAAATCCCCATTCCCATACCCTTCTGGGGCCAGCCAGAGTTGGTATTTGCCAGTTCCCTAAACTACTCAAAATTTCCGCTACCAGTTCTCCAAAACCTGTCAGAAGCTGCTGGATTTCACCCCTGGTTTTGCCTTATGTTTATTTTATCACAAGGGTTCATGAGGACTAGTTCATCAGCTTGAGAGTGTTTCATCCTTAGAGGCTTTCAGGTACAAGGTGAGGATTTTTGCCTTGGGCAGAATTGGATTAAAAAAACCTCCAAAGTCGTCCTTGATGCTATAACTCCAAAATTGTATGTTTGGGTAAAACAAACTACTTTAATAAAGGAGAATATTTGTAGCTCAAGGTTGACAGGAGGGATCCTTGGTTCTCTTTGAGCTTGCTTGTTTTCTTGCAGACTGTTGTGACCCAGGCCCAAGTAGGTAGTAGGAAACTCAGTCAGTGAAAAAACGAACTTTATTCCAACAGCTGAGAATTACTTCATTCCCAGCGTAGTTCCACTAAATTAAAGCAAATTCCTCCCAACATAAATTCCTCAGTCCTCTCACCAACTTTGGTCCAATTAAGCAAACTGCCAAAGGCCTTTCTTGGCAAACATTCAGAATTCACCGATACAAAAATAAATGCAAGAAGACGAAGCTACCAATGTTGTTTTCCGGCAAAGCCCAAATGCCGTTGCTGGTCTTTTAAGCCTTATGGGAGGGGTGAATCATCTCTTGGCCCTACTCCTGAGTCGTCCTCTTTTCTTGAGCTGCTCTTGCCTTCTGGCAGCTCTTCTCATGCGTGCATTAGGAACAGGTTCCTCCTGTTCCTCTGCCTCACTACTATCAGTCTCTGGAGGCTCTGGAGTCCACACCTCGCTTCCCGATGGCCCTGGCCCCACCTCAGCCTCCAACGCAGAGCCCTCATCCGGGCCTTCCCCAGCCTCCAGGACCGGTCCACACTCTTCCTCAGCCTCATTGCTGTCTGATTCATTGCCAGCTCTGCAGCTCTGCAGGCTTCTGGCAGACCACAACACAGACGTTTCATTACCCAAAGTAGGTAATGTCATCAGTGATATCTAGCACTGATGATGTTACCTAGTTTGGGTAATGAAACGTCTGCAAGAAAACAAGCAAGCTCAGAGAGCATCAAGGACCCCTGTTGTGTCCCACTCCCCCTCCGACGAACGAATCAAGGAAGTCCGTGGCAAACTTGGCAACGAAGCCTCTGCAGCTTGCCAAGTCCCTTCGAGGTTTATCAGGGCAGGCAGGAGTCCAGGTTGTGACTTCAGCGATAGGGTCCGGTATCAGCAAACTCGATAAGACTTTGCTTGACTCAAGGTTGGAATGCCAAAAGCAGGTCCTTTATATAGGATGTGGGGTGTGGCTCCATAACTCAGCATTTATCCAGGCCTGCCCCTCCCTTCCTTCTGCTGGCGTTGCCTCAGATCTCTGGAAGCGAGGGTCCTCCCACTCTGAATTGTCTTCAGCTGGATCTGCTGGCAGCTTCTGGGAAAGGGAGGGGTCAGAGGGAGTAGGGCCGAGTAATTCCAGCACCTGGCTGATGTCCTGCTCTGACAGCTGAGCCAAAGGAACACGCTGTATGAGTGAGGTTTATCGGGCTTGTCCTCCCACTCCTGGAATCCTCTCCGGGCATGGGGCCAGGGCCGGGGGCTGGAGGCATGACAGGCCGTTCATCTTCATTATCAGACTCGGAGTCTGATAAAAGTCCCGGTTGGAGACGGGAGGGGCCCGGCTGAGGAGAGGAGGGAGGACGAGTCACAACAACCCCTCCCAAACTACTTTTGGCATGCAGAGTCTGGATATTAAACCAGGTTCCTGATGTACTGATTTCCGTATCACGAATAAGCTTCTCCATTAGGTTCACTTCATTTTTTTATATCCAAATTTTAGACTTAGAAGACTTCGAGGCTCAGTGCAATTAACCAAATCCACCCTATATTTACACAATGACTTAGTTTACAGCGCACTTTCAGCGTGAAGCTGTCCAAAGGATGATCGATGGAGACCAATAAAGTCAATATAATCCCCCAATAAAATTAGCACAGAGAGGCTGCAGCTGAAAACTAATAACTTCAGTTAAGCCGTAAAATTCAACAAGCGGTAACATATGGTCAGATTTGGTTATTCATTTCATATTTTTTCCCCTGGTAGTGAGTAGATTGGAAGAAAAAAACCCTTGAGTTTTTTTTTCTTAGAAAACAGTGAGAAAATTGATAAATCACTTTGTGTTTTGCATCTGGAGGAAGTAATATGCCAGATATCTAAAGTGGAAGAGGCTGGATGGTTTTGTCCCATCTAGAAGCATAATTACAGGTAGTCCTCAACTTATGAATGTAATGGGACCTGCCCATCATGGTCATAAGTCATGAAAGTTGCTGAATGATGGAACTAAATGCTGTTTTTCAGCAAAACTATTGTAAAATGAGGGGATAGATAGATAAATAGATAGATAAATAGATGCTACTTCTGTTGACTGACGGCTGCCTGCAATTTGGTGGTTCGAAACTCACCAGGCTCAAGGTTGACTCAGCCTTCCATCCTTATAAAAAAAAAGTGATTTATGACCATTGAGGTGGGTAAAATGAGGACCCTAATTGTTGGGGGTAGGATGCTGACTCTGTAAACTACTTAGAGAGGGCTGTAAAGCACTGTGAAATGGTATAAAAAAGTCTAAATGCTATTACTAAAGATAGATAGATAGATAGATAGATAGATAGATAGATAGATAGATATAGATAGATATAGATAGATATAGATATAGATATAGATAGATAGATAGATAGATAGATAGATAGATAGATAGATAGATAGATACCCTATTTCCCCGAAAATAAGACATCCCCTGATAATAAGCCCAATCGGGCTTTTGAGCACCTGCGCTAAAATAAGCGTCCCCCGAGAATAAGCCCTTCCTGAAAATATTTAAACGCAGAGCTGGAAATCAGGTAAGATGGCAAAAGGAGCCCCATCCTGCTCCATACACCCCCAAAATAATAAGACCTCCCTGAAAATAAGACCAAGCGCTTATTTCAGGGTTCAAAAAAATATAAGACAGGGTCTTATTTTTGGGGAAACATGGTAGGTAGGTAGATAGATAGATAGATGATAGATAGATAGATAGATAGATAGATAGATAGATAGATAGATAGATAGATAGACAGACAGACAGATGATGGATGGATGGATGGATGGATGGATGGATTAGAAAGGCAGTGTTAGTGGTCCTTGGTGCTCTCTGAGCTTGGTAGATTTTTTGCAGATATTTTGTTACTCAGTTAGGGAACATCATCAGCGCTAGAAGGAAGTGGGGTTTGCTCTTTCTTTATATTCTCGTGGCTTGCCCTGTCAGCGTTGGTGGGAATCATCTTGGAGATTCTTTGGTTGGGCTGTTCACTGTTGGCTTCTTTGGCAATTCCTTGATTGGGGTATTGTTTACTTCTTGATCATTGGTCTGATGTTAATGTTGGTATTCATCTATGTGCATCTGAGTGTTGATTGCTGGTGAAGTGTTTCGGTCTTTTTGTTCCCTTTTTGCCTTAGTGATTGTCTCTTTTTACAGTATGTAGATGTTGTTTAGGTCTATGTGTCTATCGATGGTCAATTTGTCAGGTTTCCAGGAATTCTCTAGCATCTTTGGACTTGGCTTGGTCTAGGATGGTCACAGTTTTCCATTTGAAACTATGACTCTGTCTGTCCACATGTTGTAAAATTAAAGCATTTTCATCGGACCGGATCTCCTGATCTGGTAGCGATGGCAGCAGGTGGTTTGGAGAACTGGTAGCAAAAATCCCTGCCCTCCCCATGCCTAGCTGAGCCGCGTGATCATCAGAGGGCTTTTTTACTTTTAAAAGCATTTTTTGTTCGCTGAAAAAAAGCTTTTAAAAGTAAAAAAAAACTGATTATCGCGTGGCTCAGCTGGGATTGTCAGAGCCTTTTAAAAGCATTTTTTCTACAACTTCTTCGACTGAAGAGGTTGTAGAAAAAATGCTTTTAATGGGTTCTGACAATCCCAGCTGAGTTGCCTGATCGTCAGAACCCTTTAAAAGCATTTTTTCTACAACTTCTTCGGCCTAAGAGGTTGTTGAAAAAATGATTTTAAAAGGCTCTGGCAATCCCAGCGGAGTTGCCTGATCATCAGAGGATTTTATTTCTTTTAAAGGCAAAAACAAAAAGGTTTTAAAAGAAAAGAAAAGCCTCTGACAATCAGACAACTCAGCTGGGATCGTCAGAGACTTTTAAAAGCATTTTTACAACCTCTTCGGCTGAAGAGGTTGTAGAAAAAATGCTTTAAAAGGAAAAAAAAGTTGGCCATGCCCACCCAGTCACATTACACCCCCCCCACCAAGCCACACCCACAGAACTGGTAGTGACAAATTTACATTTCACCACTGGTCCAGGCACAAGGATTTCCTCGATGGCAGCTGTTTCTTCAGTTCTTTAAGTCTTCTCCATTTGGAGAGTACAGAAATACAGACCCTGGAAGCACATGTATAGAGGTAGTTCTCAATTTACAGCAGTTCATTTAGTGACCTTCAAAGTTGCAACAGCACCGAGCCTTTTGGAATAGAATAACAGAGTTGGAAGGGACCTTGGAGGTCTTCTAGTCCAACCCCCTGCTCAGGCAGGAAACCCTACACCACTTCAGACAAATGGTTATCCAACATTTGCTTAAAAATTTCCAGTGTTGGAGCATTCACAACTTCTGCAGGCAAGTCGTTCCACTGATTAATTGTTCTAACTGTCAGGAAACTTCTCCTTAGTTCTAAGTTGCTTCTCTCCTTGATTAGTTTCCACTCATTGCTTCTTGTCCTGCCTTCAAGTGCTTTGGAGAATAGCTTGACTCCCTCTTCTTTGTGGCAGCCCCTGAGATACAGGTATTGGAAGACTGCTATCATGTCTCCCCTAGTCCTTCTTTTCATCTTATTTATTTATTTATTTATTTATTGTTTAAATTTCTATACCGCCCTTCTCCCAAAGGACTCAGGGCGGTTTACAGCCAAAGTAAAACAATTACTACAAAAATTAAAACCAGTTTAAAAAGGAAAATTCAAATTGGCTGAACATTTAAAACCAATAAAAACTCCATTTTTAAAACCCCATTAGGCCAGTCCTGCGCGATGGAACAGAAATGTGTTCAGCTCGCGTCGAAAGGTCCGAAGATCAGGGAGTTGGCGGATACCTTATGGTAGCTCGTTCCAGAGGGTTGGTGCCCCCACAGAGAAGGCCCTCCCCCTGGGTGTCGCCAGCCGACATTGCCTGGCCGGTGGCACTCTGAGGAGACCCTCCCTATGGGAGCGCACTGGTCGATGGGCGGTTGCCGGTAGCAGCAGGCGGTCCTGTAAATAGCCCGGTCCTATGCCATGGAGCGCTTTAAAGGTGGTGACCAACACCTTGAATTGCACCCAAAAGACCACCGGAAGCAAGTGCAGCCTGCGCAGGAGAGGTGTTATATAGGAGCAACGAGTCGCTCCCTCTATCACCTGCGCGGCTGCATTCTGAACCAGTTGGAGCCTTCGGGTGCTCTTCAAGGGGACCCCCATGTAGAGAGCGTTGCAGCATCCCCAAACTAGACATACCCAGTTCTTGCAACCGTTCTTCATATGTTTTAACCTCCAGTCCCCTAATCAACTTGGTTGCTCTTCTCTGCACTCTTTCTAGAGTCTCCACATTTTTTTTTACATCGGGGGCGACCAAAACTGAATGCCGTATTCCAAGTGTGGCCTTAGCAAGGCATTATAAAGCAGTATCAACACTTCACACTTAACAACCGTTGCAGCATCCCCAGGGTCACGTGATCAAAATTCAAGCGCTTGGCTCATATTCGTGGCAGTTGCAATGTGCTGG
This sequence comes from Ahaetulla prasina, assembly GCF_028640845.1. NCBI lineage: Eukaryota > Metazoa > Chordata > Lepidosauria > Squamata > Colubridae > Ahaetulla > Ahaetulla prasina. The sequence goes on from NC_080541.1 coordinate 8,189,085, forward strand.
CGCCACGTGATCTGACAAGCAAAGTCGACGAGACCAGACTCATTTAACAACCGTGTCGCTAGCTGAACAACTTCAGGGGTTCACTTAACAAGAAAGTGGCAAGAAAGCAGGGGTGAAATGTAAAGTTTGCTATTACCGGTTCTGTGGGCGTGGCTTGGTGGGGGCGGGTGTAATGTGACTGGGTGGGCGTGGCCAACTTTTTTTTTTTTTTACTTTTTAAAACCATTTTTTTTCTACAACCTCTTCAGCCGAAGAGGTTGTAAAAAAATGCTTTTAAAAGGCTCCGATGATCCCAGCTGCATTGCCTGATTGCCAGAACTCTTTTAAAACATTTTTTTAACAACCTCTTCAGTGGAAAAAATGCTTTTAAAGGGTTTTGATGATCCCAGCTGAGTCGCGCTATCATCAAATGCTTTTTTTGTTACTTTTAAAAGCATTTTTTCGCCCAAAGAGAAGTAAAAAAAAAACCTTTGATGATCACACAGCACAGATGGGCATGTGGGGGGCGGGCAGGGATTTTTGCTACCGGTTCTCCGAAACATCCGCCGCCATCGCTACCAGATCGGGCAATCCGGTCTGAACCGGGAACATTTCATCCCTGCAAAGGTCCTACAATGGGGCAAAACTCGGTTAACCATTTTTCACTTCTCAAGAGAATTTTTGGGCTCAGTTGTGGTCATAAGTTCAGGGCTTCCTGTATTGCATATTCATAGTGAAAATTAAGTCAGATCCTTTGCCAAGAGTCCGACACAGGTTGCTGCAGCTCACTGCAGGAAAAGACGAAGAAGAACCAATATAGTAACAGATCTGATTAATGATCTTTAAAACCTCATTTACTGACCAGTTAATTAAGCAAAGAAACGAGGGGGGGGGGGACACGCTGCTGCTGCTGCTAATAATGCCACTTAATTACGAGAATAATCAGTACTATGAATTGTGGCCAATGCTTGCACGTTTGCTGATTAAGGAGCTGGATTTTAAAGGATTGCCTAGGGTGGGTGGTAGGAAGAGTGTTTGATTAAAAATGATGATTCAAATGAAGAATGCAAGGGAGGGCTCTCTGGTTAAAATATATTTACAGACCCCTCACATCCTTTACATAAACTGTTTCAACTCCTACCCTCAAAACGAAGCTACAGAGCACTGCACACCTCAGAACAATTAGATACAAGAACAGTTTTTCCTGAACGCCATCACTCAGCTAAAGAAATAACTCCCTCAACACTGTCAAACTATTTACTAAGGCTGCACTACTATTAATCTTCTCATAGTTCCCATCACCCATCTCCTCCCACTTATGAGTGTATGACTGTAACTTTGTTGCTTGTATCCTTACGATTTATATTGATATTGTTTCCTGATTGCTTATTTGTACCCTGTGACTATCATTAAGTGTTGTGCCTTAGAATTGTTGATGAACATATCTTTTCTTTTATGTATACTCAGAGCATATGCACCAAGACAAATTCCTTGTGTCTCCAAGCACACTTAGAAAATAAAAAAATTCTATTCTATTCTAAACAGCTTGCAAGCTAATAATTCCCTCCATTTTATTTATCTTATTTTGGATTTTTTTGGGGGGGGGGGGTTCCCGTCTTGGTAATTTTGAGTCATTACGTTTTTTGAGTTATTTTCTTCGTTGAGTTATTTTGGTTATTTTCCTCCTTTATTATTATTTTATATATTGAGACTTTGGAAAAAGTGCAGAGAAGAACAACTAAGATGATTAAAGGCCTGGAAACTAAACCATATGAAGAAATAGTTGCGGGAATTGGTTAGGTCTACTCTGGAGAAAAGAAGGACTAGGGGTGACATGAGAGCAGTATTCCAGTATTTGAGGGGCTGCTGCAAAAAAGAGGGGGGTTAACTTATTTTCCAAAGCACCTTAAGGCAGGATGAGAAACAATGGATGGAAACTAATCAAGGAGAGAAGCAACCTGGAATTAAGGAGAAAGGAATTGAAGAGAACAGCATGAACCTTGGAGAAATAGCTTTCCTTCAGAAGTTGCATCATCACTGGAGGTTTTTAAAAAGAGATTGGATAGCCAAGGTCCCTCCCAGCTCTATTCGGATGGATTGATTTTTTAAATAAATAAGGCAGCAAACATATCCAATACACCTGCATCCTCTTATTTTCTCTGCAACAGCAACCCTGGGAGGTGGGTTGGATTGACTGGCCCAAAGATATCCAGCCAGTTTACATTCTTAAAGTGGGATTAGAACTCACAATCTCCCAGCTCCTAGCTTGATGCCAAACCAGACCATACATCCCACTTTTCAAATTGCATTTCACTATAGCACAGAGTGGCTATTTTGGATTGAAACTCCAAGATAATAGATTTTCTAGATAAAAAAGAGTAATAAAGTTGTAAGGGATCTTGGAGGTCTTGTAGTCTAACCCCCTGCTCAAATAGGAGACTTTATACCAGTGTTGGCAAACCTTTGGCGTTTTCACGTGCTGGCCCGCATGCCAGAAGTGGCACATGAAACCATCCTGTGCTGAATACGTGGCCTCGCCAGCTCCTGTCATGTTCCTGTGCTCAGATGCACACCAGCCAGCTGGCTGTTATGTGCACAGTGCTGGCGACCCCGGAAGTGTGGCGGTCCATTGCGTATGTGCGCAATGCCAACCCGGAAGGCTGGTGCTGGCTCGCGCATGTGCAATGGACCACTGCGCTTCTGGGGTCCGCTGGCACCATATGCATGACAGCCAGCTGACCGGCACACGTTTTAGTGCAGGAACGCAATGAGGAGCTGGCGAGGCCGCGCATTTGGCCTGGGACGGTTTTGCATGCCGCTTCCGGCATGCATGCCATAAATTCGCCAACACTGCCTTATACCATTTCAGACAAACAGTTGTCCAACCTCTTCTTAAAAACCTCCAGTGTTGGAGCACCCACAACTTCTGGAGGTAAGTCGTTCCCCCGATGAATTGTTCTCATTGTCAGGATTAATTGGTATGAATTGTATGCATTAATTGTATGCATTAATTGCATAAATTTATTCTTATCAATTGCAATTAATTGGTCTAACTGTCAGGAAAGGACTTTGTAAGACATTTAGTCCAATTCCTTCTCAAGATAGGAATCTACTCAACCATCCCCAGTTGGCAGTATCCAACCTATTTGCAAAACTCCAGTCAAAAGACTCCACGGTTATTTGAGGCAGGCTGTACTACTGCTTAAGTAGTAATTTGTTCTGGCATTAGGATCATTTATTGGAATAGAAGAATATGAGTTAAAAAAAAAAAATCAATACAGTGGCTACAATTGCAATATTGAACCAAATTAAAGAGAATATTTGTAGCACAGCGTTGAACGGTAGAGCGCTTGCCGTTCTCTGAGCTTGGTTGTTTGCTTACAAACATTTCATTATCCAACTAAGTTATATAATCAGTTCTAGAAGGGAGTGGTGTTTGCCAGGGGTGGTATTCACTTATTTTCCCTACCAGTTCGCAAATGTGAGCATGAAGGGGTCCATGCATGCGCATGGCCTTCCGTGCATCTGCTTAGCTCACTCATGTGCCTTCTGCGCATGCGCCCGGCCTCAAAAACATTCCTAACGGCATAGAGCCTGGGCAGCTGGGCAGCTAGGTGGCTGGGCAGCTGGGTGGCTGGGCAGCCGGGCAGGCCCACCTGTGATTTCCACTACCGGTTCGGGCGAACCGACCCAAACCGGCTGAATACCACCTCTGGTGTTTGCTCTCTCTTTATATGCAGTAGCTTGCTCCTTTCCCTTCTAGTACCGAGGAGGTAGCTACTGCTAAAAACAGTGGAGTCTTTGGTCCGCTCTGAGCAGTGGTGGGTTCTAACCAGTTTTACCACCGGTTTGCACCGCTCACTTGCTTTGCGCGCGATCGGTGCGTGCATGCTCGCTTCGCTTGCAAGAGCACCAAAATTGTGTTTTGTGCAAGCGCATTGAGTAAAAAAACAACTGAGGTATCGCAATCCACTCTGCCGCGCCTTACAGCTGAGCTAAAAACAAAAGAATAAAGGTAGGTATAGTGCGGGGGTGGGCGGGAGGGCCCAGCTGACATTAGGAGCGAACCGGTTTGCTCTCATATCAAGATTTCCGCTACCGGCTCTCCCGAACCGGGGAGAACCGGTAGCAACCTACCACTGGCTCTGAGCCTGGTTGTTTTCTTGGAGACATTTCATTACCTAACTAAGTATCATCATCAGTGCATTATTACCTAGTTGGGTAATGAAACATCTGCAAAAAACAAAAACAAAAAAACTAAACTAAGCAAGCTCAGACAGCACCAAGGACCCTATAATACTGAAGCTCAGTCATTTTAATTTACATGCATTGCACATAAGCCATCATATAACGATGGATAGTTAGAATTGCAGAAAAAACAATGTCTACCAGCCTGCCTTCTGTTCAGGATCTGTATACTGCACAAGCCAGAAAGAGGGCTGTGAATATAACTACAGACCCCCTCACATCCTGGACATAAACTGCTTCAATTCCACCCCCCCAAGACGATGATATAAGGCACTGCATGCCAAAACAACTAGACACAAGGACAGTAGTTTTCCCCCATGCCATCGCTCTGCTAAACAAATAATTCCCTCAACACTGTCTTATGCCCTGGGATCAGTGGTGGGATTCAAATAATTTAACAACCGGTTCTCTGCCCTAGTTATTTCTTCCAGCAACCAGTTCATCAAACTGCTCAGAAAGTTAATAACCGGTTCTCCTGAAGTGGTGCGAACTGGCTGAATCCCACCACTGCCTGGGATGTCAAACCACTTATTAGGGCTGTATTACTATTATCCTTCTATATCTTTCCTATTACATATTTCCTTAGCTTCTTATGAGTGCTTGTATCTTATGATTTATATTAATTGTTTTATTTAGCATCCCATTAGTATGATTTATGTTGACTGCTTATTTAGTCTCCCAGGACTATCACTGAGCGTTGTGTCTTATGATTTATGTTGAAGTTATTTTATGATGACTATGATCATAATTTATCACTTGTTGCTTGTATGCACACTGAGAGCTTCTGCACCGGGGACAAATTCCTTGTGTGTCCAATCACACTTGGCCAATAAAAAATTCTATTCTATTCTATTCTATTCTATTCTATTCTATTCTATTCTATTCTATTCTATTCTATTCTATTCTATTCTAAAAGAAGGCTTTCTATTCTATATTGACTTTTTTTTTTGCTCCACACTACCATGGATACGGGGTGAGCTCCCGTTACTTGTCCCAGCTGCTGCCAACCTAGCAGTTCAAAAGCAAGTAAAAAAAGCAAGTAGGAAAATAGAGACCACCTTTGGTGGGAAGGTAACAGCGTTCCGTGCACCTTTGGCATTGAGTCATGCTGGCCACATGACCACAGAGATGTCTTCGGACAGCAGTGGCTCTTCGGCTTTGAAACAGAAATGAGCACTGCCCCCTAGAGTTGGGAATGCCTAGCACATATGTGCAAGGGAAACCTTTACCTTTTACCTTTATCATGGATCAGAGGTGGGTTTCAGCAAGTTTTGACCAGTTCTGAAGAACTGGTCGTGGATATTTTGAGTAGTTCGGAGAACAGCAAATACCACCTCTGGCTGGTCCCAGAGTGGGGTGGAAATGGAGATTTTGCAGTATCCTTCCCCTGCCATGCCCACCAAGCCATACCCACAGAACCGGTAGTAAAAAAAATTGGATTTCACCACTGCTGCAGTGGATAGACAACGGCTAGAATAATGATGACTTCCGAAGGTGATATATGACTCAGAACAGGCAGCCAATATATGGGAATCGACCAAATCATCTACCCTCTAGAACAGGGGTATCAAACTCACGGCCTGCGGGCCGGATGTATCACGTGCTGGCCACGCCCACACCTGGTTTAACGGAAAAAGTCGTGATACATCATGTGACATGTCCGTGATGACTCAAGTTTTGACATCCCTGCTCTAGACGTTTGGCAGGTCTCTACCCGCCTAGCCTTCCGTAAAGTTTTGAAGACTTGGCTATTCCCCCCAAGCACTGGGATATGGTTGCATAACTGTCCATTAGAAGGCGGACTTGGTACCAGGTCCTGGTTGTTTTGCCCATTTTTATTGTGTCTAACTTTATAGTTTTATTTTATAGTCTTCTCCACAGTTTTATAGACTTGTTTTCTGGTAGTTCGACTCTGAACTTGCCCCAACATTTCCAGATCCTTCTTCATCTGTAGCATCCAGAACTGAACAGAGTCCTTCAGGACTTAATTTGTCACGTTTCATTAGAATTTTTGGAGCCGGCAAAAATAGAGGCCGTTTACCAAAAGCAACCAGTGAGACAGAAGGACTTGGAGCAGAGAAGCTTTTCCTTGTTTTGATGGTCTACTAGATCAGAGGAGGCCAAGCTGAAGCCCCTCGGTTGCAAGTCCTCTGAGTTTTCTTCAACTATGCTGCTGATTTTTTTTTTTTTGTGGAAAAAAACTGCCACAAATCAACAGGGTACTATAATCGTTCGCCTGCTGTATTTTAGACAAGCGTCTTTATGTGAGGTGGCTTCTACTTTGGTTTAAACAAAAAGAAGATTTTAATGAAATGGGTGGGTGGGTGGGGGGAAGACTGGCAGATTGGGATGCCTCAATGCAACGCTTTAAGGTGCTGTGTCGTAACCCAAGTGTCTATTCTAATTGGTAGTGAACCCCCAAGATTTCATGAAGTGTTTCCACCAAATTTGGTGATCTGTACATAGTGTCGGCCTGCATTTAAGCCACCATTCTTCATTTAAGTTTGTTCTTCAATCCTCAGAGTAGAAATTCGCTAAATCATCTCCAACAGGTAGCCCTCCAGATAGTTTGAAACACTCTAGGGACTGGAAAGGAAAGGGAGAGTGGGAAAGGGAGAGGGAGAGGGAGAGAGGAAGAAGGAGAGAGGAAAAGGGAGAGGGAGAGAGGAAAAGGGAGAGGGAGAGATGGAAAAGGAGAGGGAAAGAGGGAAAGGGAAAATAAGAGGGAGAGAGGGAGAGGGAGAGGAAGAGAGGGAAAGGGAGAAGGGAAAGAGGGAAAGGGAGAAGGAGAGAGGAAGAAGGAGAGAGGGAAAGGGAGAGGAGAGAGGAAAGGAGAGAGAGAGGAAAGGAGAAGAAGAGGGAGAGTGGGAGATGGAAGGAAGAGAGGGAGAGAGAGGGAAAGAGGGAAAGGGAGAAGGAGAGAGGAAGAAGGAGAGAGGGAAAGGGAGAGGGAGAGAGGAAAAGGGAGAGGGAAAGAGGGAAAGGGAGAAGAAGAGGGAGTGTGGGACATGGAAAGGAAGAGAGGGAAAGGAGAAGGAGAGAGGAAAAGGGAGAAGGAGAGAGGGAAAAAGAGAGGGAGAGAGGGAAAGGGAGAGGGAAAGAGGGAAAGGGAGAAGAAGAGGGAGAGAGGGAGAGGGAGAGTAAGAGAGGGAGAAGGGAAAAGAGGGAAAGGGAGAAGGAGAGAGGAAGAAGGAGAGAGGGAAAAGAAGAGGGAGAGAGGGAGAGAGAGAAGGGAAAGAGGGAAAGGGAGAGGGAGAGAGGGAGAGGGAGAAGGGAGAGAGGGAGAGGGAAAGAGATGGAGGGAAAAGGAGAGGGGGGGGACAGAGGCCGAGCGAATGCCAAGAAAGCTTGTATTGCAGCCAAGAAAACTACATGGAGACCTTCATGGGGATCTTCACCAAGAGTTCTGCTCGAGTCGAAAGAGGCTTTCCAAGTCTAATGCTGATTCTCTGTGAGAAGAAATGATAACTGAAGAGCACCAGATGTGCACACGGTTGAGCAGGAGTCCTATGGCTGTGAACCATGGAGGTTAGCCAACCTTCGTTTAGCTTTCGTGGATAATGGATGCATTTGGTTTAAATTTCCACTCTCCTCAGCAGTGGATGTGCCGAACAGAAAATAGAAACGCGAACCGTCGGGGAGTGACTTCATCTCAGCGCTTAAACTTTATCAAACAAAATGTTTTCCCCTTCGAGGCAAGAATAGATCATGCAGCAAAGGGGAAAATGCAAAGCTCGGGAGAGTTTGGGTCAACCCCATCTGGTAAGCCTTTTCAGGCTCCTCCTTGACCCCCAGAAACATGAGTCCCAAAACAGGTTTTTTTAAACTGCGAGCCCTGAGGGGATGTGGCAGGGAGAGAACATCCAGACGAAGAAGAATCTATTCTGATGGGGGGGAAAGGCAAAGCCAGTGAACTTTCATTAATGGAAAGCTCTTGTTTCTTTTCTTTTTTCTTCTTCTTTTTGGGAAAAAAAAGAAGTAATAAAGGTTTTTGTCACCATTTCAGAGGGTGAGAAAAAAGGGACAGGGACTTACCAGTTACTGACTCCGGAACAAAATTCCTGTTGTGCCTCGTCCTCCCTCCTCTCCTCAGCCAGGCCCCTCCCATCTCCTCCCGGGCCTGCTATCAGATTCGGAGTCTGATAATGAAGATGAACGGCCTGTCATGCCTCCAGCCCCCAGCCCTGGCCCCCATGGCCGGACAGGAAGTCAGGAATGAACAAACAAACCTCACTCTTGCAGCGTGTGAGCAGGGACCCAGCCACGTGCTGGAATTACCGGCAGCAGATCCAGCGGAAGAGAATTCACAGTGGACGGATCCCCGCTTCTGGAGATCTGAGAGGCGATGTCAGCAGAAGGAAGGGAGGGGCAGGCCTGGATAAGTGCTGAGTCATGGAGCCACACCCCACAGCCTATATAAAGGATCAGCTTTAGTCAAGCAACTTTGAGTCAAGCAAAGTCTCATTTAGTTTGCTGAAGTCACAACTTGGATTCCTGCCTGCCCTGAGAAATCTGAAAGGAACGTGGCAAAGCTGCAGAGGCTTTGTGGCCACGCTTGATACGGACTTCCTAGACCTGGTCGTCGGTGAGGGAGTGGGACATGAGAATTCCTTTCTAGGACATTATTGTTATTGATAGGATCAGGGGTGGGTTTCAATTTTTTTTTACTACCAGTTTTGTGGGTGTGGCTTGCTGGGTGTGGCTTGGGGAAGGATACTGTAAAATCTCAATTCCCTCCCCACTCCAGGGGAAGGATACCTTAAAATCTCCATTCCCACCCAACTCCAGGGGAAGGATACTGTAAAATTGCCATTCCGTCCCCACTCCAGGGGAAGGATACTGTAAAACCTCCATTCCCACTCCACTCCAGGGGAAGATTACTGTAAAATCTCCATTCCCATCCCACTCCAGGGGAAGGATACTGTAAAATCTCAATTCCCTCCCCACTCCAGGGGAAGGATGCTGTAAAATCTCAATTCCCGCCCCACTCCAGGGGAAGATTACTGTAAAATCTCCATTCCCATCCCACTCCAGGGGAAGGTTACTGCAAAATCCCCATTTTCTCCCGATCAGCTGGGACTTGGGAGGCAGAGAATAGATGGGGGCGGGGCCAGTCAGAATTTTTACTGCCGGTTCTCCGAACTACTCAAAATTTCCACCACCGGTTTTCTAGAACTGGTCAGAACCTGCTGAAACCCACCTCTGGTTAGTATGCTTTTAGGTGGATAAGTTGTGCGCATTCCCAAAAGACAAAATGGACTTGGCTTGACAAACAATACATATAAACCAGGGATGTCAAACTCAATTTCATTGAGGGCCACATTAGGGCTGTGGTTGACCTTGGGGGGGTCGGGTGGGCACATGGCCAATTGGGTGGACATGGCTGACTGGGTAGGCGTAGCCAGACTGACATGCTGGCATGTTTCATCTTCGCATTGGGTAGACCAGGCCGAAGCTACATCGGTCCAATATTCCCTCTTCGCACTGGGTAGACCAGAATGGGCCTTGAATTTGATACCCCTGATATAAACTATTCCAGATGGGATTTATCTGCGCTGCTCCCTCCATCCTTGATTTAGACAGGGTCTGTTGGTCCTTTCTCTCCCTGACTGGATTATATTCTTGGGTGGCATTGTTGTGGTTGTGGTTGTACAGTCATGTTGTGTCTTGCAGGGCTGTTGTGTCCTCAGAGCAGCCGGGGCCTTCTTACCTGCTCCCGAACACGGAGGAATGTATGCCTCCCGGCCCAAGTCCTGGCTCCATGCCCACACAAACTGCAGAAGAAGGAGCATCTCCCTGCCCCAGCCCTGACTCCAGGCCCAGGCAAACGGAGCAGCTAGACCCCTCCCCCTCCTCCACAGCAGGTGAGCCTGAGGAGGGTTTACTCCCAAGAACAGCTGATTGGAGTAATCCTCGCATCAGAAGATTGGATAGGCGGAGGCAACAGAAGGAAGGGAGGGGCAGGCCTTAATGAGTGCTGAGTCATGGAGCCACACCCCATGGCCTATATAAAGGATTTACTTTCTGGCAGTCTCTGAGTCAGGCAAAAGTCGAACTTATCTTGCTGAAGTCACTTACTGGTCTCCTGCCTGCTCTGAGGACTTTGCTAGGACTTTGGGCAGAGCTGCAGAGGCAAGCCTGATTCGGATTTCCCTGACCCAGCTGTCAGCGGAGGAGTGGGACACGACAAGTCACTAAGTCATGTCCGTCTCTTTGTGACCCCATGGACCATAACACACTAGCCCCAGGGGTGGGTTCTACTTACTTTTACTACCGGTTCGTATCATGCCCGTGCACTCGCTTGTTACACTCACGCAGAAGCTTCTGCACATGCGCAGATCACTTTTGATGATGTTTGGGTCAGTGGGCAGAGCCTCCTGCCGGTTTTACTACTGGTTCTATAGAACCGGTCCGAACCGGGGGCAATCCACCGCTGACCAGCCCTCTCTATCCTCCACTGTCTCTTGTTGTTCCTGTGCATGCCCTGTGCACATATCTCCTGGTGGGCTACCATAAAATGATAAAACAAAATTATAAAGCAGATTGGGGGGAGGAGGGATCAGTAGTGGGTTTCAATTTAGTTTGCTATCGGTTCGCTCGTGCGTATGGTCATGCGTGCGTGTAATGCTTTTGCACATGCATAGAAGCTTTTGCGCATGCACAGAAGCGTTCAGGCATTTGGGCGGAGCCTCCTGCCACCGCCGCTACTGGTTCATCTGATTCGGGGTGAACCGGTAGCAACCCACCACTGGGAGGGACGGAAGTAACAAAATGCATAGGGAGGTACTGTGGTTAATTCCCCCCAACTACACAGAACAACGAGCAAGATCTGGAAAGGACGTTCCGTATTTATGGATTTTGTGTTCCCCAGAATGCGAACTGAAGCGTGTCAACGTCCTTGCGGGCAAAAGACTTGGAATGGTTTTTTTTTGGGGGGGGGTTGCTTGTTGCCTTGACAGTGTAAGTCATAACTTAACAATAAGAAATGCAGAAGTGTAACTTCCTCTACATTTGCAAATCAATACGCTGTCGTAAAATGTCAAAGACCTCAGGCATTGGAGGAAAAAAATACACGGAACAGTCAATTATCTTTAAAACAGTCGCTGATTCTTCCCATAAAGGCCCAGGTAATTCTCTGCAGAGTGTTTTCTGTCTCTAAGTAGTGGGTGTCGAGTTGAGCGGCGAGAAAATGCTAAATTTTGCCTAGCCAAAAAGATCTTTTGAGAAATGTTGGCTCGGATTTCGCTTATTTCTTCTTCTTCGTATAAATGGGCTTTGGGGATAATTATTATTTCTTATTTGTCTAGCACATCTATATCCCACAAGAGGTGCCTTCCTATTTTAAGATGCTAAAAGCAAGTGACTCTTGCACAAAATATATCAGTGTTGTTTTGATCAGAGCTAAAGACCCTTTGGGAGCTGATGGCACAAACAAATCGGTTTAGTTCCTCGGTTGGTCATTTGGGGTGAAGATCTACAAATGAAACTGACCCAGAATTCTTGATAATCCGTATAGGAAGGGATACCTCGCCTCCAGAACTGAACATTCTCAGATCAGAATGTCCCAAGTCCATTATGAGATGAACTCAGACCACTATGTGGTCCGTTTGAATCATTTATTGGCAACATAGTGTTCTCCCCCTTTCCCGATACATACATGAAAACCAGTTGGAAAACCTCCAGCCAGGCAGAGAGGTGGGGGTCAAGCAGGGAACTAGCCTTGAATCCTTGTGCAGCTGCCTGAACCTCCCTAAAACTCATGGAACCTTATCTGGTTAGTCGCAAGGGGAATGCTAAGAGTCTGGGACAACTCTGGCAATGTAGGCAGAACACAATAGAGCTGTTGGCTTGGACCGTTCACAAGTGGGTCTGGTTTGCTTGTGTCTGACAACCTCTGCAATTTAGTGATGGGGGAACCATTACCAGTCAAAGACCAAGGCCGCGGTGTGGCTCAGGCTGTAAGAAGCCTGTTATTAAACACAGCTGCTTGCAATTACTGCAGGTTCAAGTCCCACCAGGCCCAAGGTTGACTCAGCCTTCCATCCTTTATAAGGTAGGTAAAATGAGGACCCAGATTGTTGGGGGGGCAATAAGTTGACTTTGTATATAAATATACAAATAGAATGAGACTATTGCCTTACACAATGTAAGCCGCCCTGAGTCTTCGGAGAAGGGCGGGATATAAATGTAAAAAAAAACACCAAAAAACAAAAAAACAACAACAACAACCAGATGTTCCCATTTTAAATTGTGGAATTTAGAAATCAATCCTCCTCCTCTTCCTCCTCCTCCCCCTCTTCTTCCTCCTCCTCTTCTTCCTCCTCCTCCTCCTCTTCTTCCTCCTCCTCCTCCTCTTCCTTCTTCTCCTCCTCCTCCTCCTCCTCCCCAACTTCTTCCTCCTCCTCCTCCCCCCTTCCTCCTCCTCCTCCTCCTCCTCCTCCTCCTCCTCCTCCTCCTCTTCCTCCTCCTCCTCCTCCTCCCACACTCCAACAACCTTGTGAGTTGGGCTGAAAAACATTGCTTAGCCCTAAGTCACCCAGTGAGCGGTCATGGCACAGAGTGGTCTTGAACCTAACTCTTTCCTATCCTAGTTCAAAAGCTTCACTACCATACCACACTGGATCCTTCAAAAAACAGAAGATGTGAATGTGGAAGAATCAAATTAGGAAGAAAAGTAGATAGGGTAAATGGAAATGACACACTTGGGCATATTGTACAATGTTCTGCCGAAGGAACAAGATTGGATGATGTTTGGCCAAAGCTTCTAAGAACCCTGGGAAATATGGTAGAGATGGATTGATATATAAGTTCTTGATATATAAGTTCTTGATATAAGTTTGGAGTGTTTTCATGTTTTTGTTTCAAAGCAGGGTGATTAGCAGGGAAAAGATGGGGCCCAGATTCAAATGAAAATGCAAAGTATGACTGTTGTCAGGGCAAGGACAATGGAAAGCTTCTAGTCACATTGAGCATAAGTTTTCCTTTCTTGCTTGTTAAGTGCAGTCCAGTGGTGGGTTGCAAACTGGTAGTAAAACCGGGGGTAAGCTCCGCCCACCGACCCCAACCTCATTTTTATTTATTTATTTATTTATCAAATACAAGAGTATATATAAGTATAAGCATGAAATAACCATACAAATTGGATACAATCAAAGGGAACGTTAGGACAGGAATAGTAGGCACGCTTGTGCCCTTATGCACGTCCCTTACAGACCTCTTAGGAATAGGGTAAGGTCAATAGTAGACAGTTTTTGGTTAAAGCTTTCAGGATTTTGGGAAGAGACCACAGAATCAGGTAGTGTATTCCAGGCATTAACAACTCTGTTACTGAAGTCATATTTTCTACAATCAAGATTGGAGCGGTTCACATTAAGCTTAAATCTGTTGTGTGCTCGTGTATTGTTGCGACTGAAGCTGAAGTAGTCTTCAACAGGAAGGACATTGTAATAGATGATTCTATGAGTTAAACTCAGGTCATGTCGAAGACGGTGTAGTTCTAAATTTTCTAATCCCAGGATTTCAAGTCTGGTGGCATAAGGTATTTTGTTGTGATCAAAGGAGTGAAGAACTCTTCTTGTGAAATATTTCTGGACATGCTCAATTGTATTAAAGTCTGAAATGAGGTGTGGAAATCAGGAAGCTTCTCCACATGCACAGAAGCGGGTGTGCGCAAGGGAAGCGAGCGCACGTGATCCCGCTGCAAACCGGTAGTAAAGGTAGGTAAAACCCACTCCTGGTGCAGTTTATGTTTTTCTGATGTCACCAGGAAGACGAATGGGACCTTCTGAGCCAAGATTATCCTTCCCTAATGCATTGAATCTCTTTGATATTGGAGGGATTTCCTTCTGGCCGAGCCTCTGAATTCAGAAAAAGATTGCCTCTTAGCAGGTGCTGAAGTATTATTAGCAGACTCATAGCTGAGCTGGCAGCTAAGGATAATTTGGGACTAATGGTGAATGAACGCAGTAATCTAAGGTGGCCATTATCACTCCAGAAAAGACATAGGTCATGACTGTAATTGCTTAAATAATAGGGAGTAGACACCAGCCAGAGCATAGAACAACTCAACGAAGCAGGGCAGAGATCGGAAGAAGTGGAGAGGCTCGGCTCATAGTATCACCAAGAGTCAGACACGACTGAATGGATAACATGGTCAGACATGTATGAAGAAGTTTCTCCCTGGCTAGCTGAGACCTTGCACTGGGGTGGAAGTACGTCTGAAGTATTTGACCTGAATATTTCCATGCCAACTACTGAAGAGGGTTTAGAAAACTTAGAACTCCGCCGCCTTCGACAGGACCTGTGTTTAACTCATAGAATCATCTATTGCAATGTCCTTCCTGTTAAAGACTACTTCAGCTTCAATCACGACAATACAAGAGCAACCAATAGATTTAAACTTAATGTTAACCGCTTCAATCTTGATTGCAGAAAATATGACTTCTGTAACAGAGTTGTCAACGCTTGGAACACACTACCTGACTCGGTGGTCTCTTCTCAAAATCCCCAAAGCTTCAACCAAAAACTGTCTACTATTGACCTCACCCCATTCCTAAGAGGTCCGTAAGGGGCGTGCATAAGAGCACAAACGTGCCTACCGTTCCTGTCCTATTGTTTCCTTTTTATCCAATTAATATAGTTATTACATACTCATACTCATATATATGCTCATATATTGTATAATTATTTCATGCTTATGCTTATATATACTGTTGTGACAAAAATAAATAAATAAATAAATAAATAAATAAATAAAAAAAAGAGGCTCATTTCCATCGAAACCGATATGTTAATAACGACACTGTGAGGTTGATTGTTTATGATGATGTCTAAAGCAGTGGTCACCCACCAGCGATCCGTGGAGAAAACGTTGGTGGTCCGTAGAAAAATTATTTGCATTTTTATATTGTACTAAATGCTATTTATCTTTTTTAAAAAATCATATTAACATAACATAATAACAGAGTTGGAAGGGACCTTGGAGGTCTTCTAGTCCAACCCCCTGCCCAGGCAGGAAACTCTACACCATTTCAGACAAATGGCTATCCAACATTTTCTTAAAAATTCCCAGTGTTGGAACATTCACAACTTCTGCAGGCAAGTTGTTCCACTTATTGATTGTTCTAACTGTCAGGAAATTTCTCCTTAGCTCTAGGTTGCTTCTCTCCTTGATTAGTTTCCACCCATTGCTTCTTGTCCTGCCTTCAGGTGCTTTGGAGGATAGTTTGACTCCCTCTTCTTTGTGGCAATCCCTGAGATATTGGAAGACTGCTATCATGTCTCCCCTAGTTTTTCTTTTCATTAAAGTAGACATACTGAGTTCCTGCAACCGTTCTTCATATGTTTTAGCCTCCAGTCCCCTAATATTAGTGGTCCGCAGGATTTAAAATTATGAATTTAGTGGTCCCTGAGGTCCGAAAGGTTGGGGACCCCTGGTCTAAAGCATCAGAAGACAAGACAAGAAACAATGGATGGAAACTAATCAAGGAGAGAAGCGATCTGGAATTAAAGAGAAACTTCCTAACAGTGAGGACAATTGACCTGTGAGGAACAGCTTGCCTTCAGAACTTGTGGGTGCTTCATCACTGGAAGCTTTTAACCAGGGGACCAGGGGTCTCCAACCTTAGTAACTTTAAGGCTTGTGGACTTCAACTCCCAGAGTTCCTCAGCCAGCAAAGCTGGCTGAGGAACTCTGGGAGTTGAAGTCCACAAACCTTAAAGTTATTAAGGTTGGAGACCCCTGGACTGAACAACCATTTGTCTGAAATGGTATAGCAGGGGGTTGGATTAGAAGACCTCCAAGGTCCCTTTCAGCTCTGTTCTGTTCTATTTTCTTCATGAAGATGTTTGAGGTCCATCTGATAAACGGCTTTCAAGATAGCAGGACCCATAGATACCATTAACTTGGTTAGTTCTGTGTATGATGTGCTAG
Organism: Ahaetulla prasina; assembly: GCF_028640845.1. NCBI lineage: Eukaryota > Metazoa > Chordata > Lepidosauria > Squamata > Colubridae > Ahaetulla > Ahaetulla prasina. The sequence goes on from NC_080541.1 coordinate 8,205,244, forward strand.
CATCCATGAGAAGTTGTGGGATACAGCCCTAATCTTAATACTAACATTGATTCAGGAGTAGAACTAATTTTTCCTAACATTGCTGTTAGTCTACTTTTCAAACCAGAAAGCATTCGAATTCCAAAATAATCGGACCTATAATCACTAATCTCAGAAGTCTAACATGTCCTTTAACTCTAAGTTTGTAAGAATCTTTATTGGTAGGAACTAGTCCATGGCCTGTTAGGAACCTAGCCCCACAGCTGGAGGTGAGTGGTGAGCAAGCAAGCCAAACATCTGTATTTGCAGCTGCTCTCCAGAATTAGCATCACCACCTCAGCTCCATCTCAGATGATATGACATTAGATTCTCATAGGAGTGTGAACTGTTCTGTCCTCACTACACCTTAGTCCGTTTGCAGCTCGGCATGCAACTAAACCCACCCATCCTCCAATAAAACAGACCATGTGCATAGATCTAAAGGCTTTATTGAAAGAACAGGATGTGGTGAAACTGGGGAAAACAGGGATACATACACTGAGAACCAAATAGACAGTACTGAGTTACTGCTGAACATAACAATTAATAAATACAATAATTTAAATCTCACCAGCGATGCTCTGTGGGTGGGACATGGGTTTGTCCTTGGATGACCATGTGCCACAGATTAAGATGGATTCTCCTTGTGCTTCTGCCTTCTCCAAATGCTAAAGGAAATGGAGTCTGGCTTCTCAGCGTGCACTTTTGAGAGTGCAGACTGATGAGTAAAATGGGTTGGGTCAGCTTCAAACAATATACTTGGTATTTTGTCCCTCTGGCCGTTTGATGGGGCTAGAGCGCAACAGCAGTATATAAAGATCGTATGTTAGGGCATATTTGTCCCTCCGGTCACTAGATGGAGCTAGAGAGCAACAAGAGTCTATAAAGGTAATATGCTGGGGCATGACACGAACCCTACTGTAAACTGTGCATACAAGGGATGTAGGTTGTGCTCTCTTCCTCCCCCCCCTCCTGGTCCATGGAAAGTCCTAATACATCACATGACGCTGCCATGACGGTGCGAGTTTGACACCCTGATGTAAAGGATCAGATATTTCTGCCCTCCAGCAAAACAAAATATTGTTTGGGGTGCGATTGTATTGCATTAAGTGAGATATTTTCCCTTGCACTGTTCAAAGTCCTGTTGCAGTATTGCCTTGATCCAGTGGTGAAATCTGAACCGGTGTACCACCGGTTCGATGGCTGCGCATGCCCTCTGTGCACCAAATGCGCTCTGTGCGCACACAGGCACAATACTCACCACACACCAAATGCGAGGTGCGCATGTATGCTAGCGCAGTTCACGCCAAAAGAAGGCATGGGAAGGAAGGTAAGTAGAACAGCGCGCGGGGGGTGTGATCAGCTGTGGTGCGCGATCGTCTGAGCCTTTCTTTTTAACCTTTTAAAGCATTTTTTACAACCTATTCCTACCATTCGGGGGGTGGGGGAAAGCAAGCAAGCCGGAAAGAAGCGGCAAGTGGGCAAGCTGGTGATTGGGTGGGCATGGGTGGGGGGGGAAAATTTTTGCTATTGATTCTCCGAACCACCCGCCGCCATCGCTATCGGATTGGCTGATCTGGTCCAAACCGGGAGCATTACATCCCTGCCTTGATCGTTATGAATCTTTCCTATCTGTTAAGTGCATTTAATTTCCTAAAATGCTCAGGATGAGTTGGGATACGAAAGAGACATTCCTATTTTAGAGAAGGGATATTTTCTTTATATAAAAAATTAAGGCTAAGTATGGGAATGTGAAAGTTTTGGGAGGGAAATCATCCCCATCCTTGATTGATTGATTGATTGATTGATTGTGTGGCATTAACCCATCATCAACTCTTAGTGACCATATTCATTTTGATGAAAAGAAGGACTAGGGGTGACATGATAGCAGCGTTCTAATATCTCAGGGGTTGCCACAAAGAAGAGGGAGTCAAACTATTCTCCAAAGCACAGCTGCCAAAAAAGGCAACACAGTTCTGGGCTGCATAAACAGAGGGATAGAATCAAGATCACATAAAATGTTAATACTACTTTATAATGCCTTGGTAAGGCCACACTTGGAATACGGCATTCAGTTTTGGTCGCCACGATGTAAAAAAGATGTTGAGACTCTAGAAAGAGTGCAGAGAAGAGCAACAAAGATGATTAGGGGACTGGAGGCTAAAACATATGAAAAACGGTTGCAGGCACTCAATATGTCTACTTTAATGAAAAGAAGAACTAGGGGAGACATGATAGCAGTCTTCCAATATCTCAGGGGTTGCCACAAGGAAGAGGGAGTCAAACTATTCTCCAAAGCACCTGAAGGCAGGACAAGAAGCAATGGGTGGAAACTAATCAAGGAGAGAAGCAACTTAGAACTAAAGAGAAATTTCCTGACAGTTAGAACAATTAAGAAGAGATTGGACAACCATTTGTCTGAAACGGTTTAGGGTGATTGGACTAGAAGACCTCCAAGGCCCCTTACAACTCTTCTCTTCTCTTCTCTTCTCTTCTCTTCTCTTCTCTTCTCTTCTCTTCTCTTCTCTTCTCTTCTCTTCTCTTCTCTTCTCTTCTCTCCTCTCCTCTCCTCTCCTCTCCTCTCCTCTCCTCTCCTCTCCTCATAGAGATAGATCTTCTTCCAGATGACCCCTATCCAACCTGGCTCTCCAAGTCTTTCAAAGGTGTACTCATCATTTCTGTAATCTAACCCACTTACTTTGCTGCCCATTGTCTTTTCCTTTCCTTCCAGCAGTATGGCTTTCTTTAGGGAGCTGGATTTTTGCATACTGTGTTCAAAATATGATAATTGGAACCTGTTCATTGAAGCCTGCCTGAAGTGTCTCTGGATCGATTCATTTTGTTATCCGTTTCTGTGTTTTAACGGCTATGCATGGTATTCTCAGGGGGTTTATCTAACAGCAAAGTTCAAAAGCATCAATACTCTTTGTATCCTACTTCTTCAAAGTCCAACTTTCACTTTATAGAATGTCACTGAGAAAGCCACTGCCTTCATGATTTTGATCTTTTTAAGCGTGGACACCTCCTGGCATCTGAATGTTTTTTCCAAAGCTGTCATTGCTATCCTACCAAGTACTAGTCTGCAGTGTATTTCTTTTATTGTTGATAGTCACTAGAAGTGCCGACCACTTCAACATCTCTTTTGTCACTCTAAGGTTGGTTGTAGTACATGAAAAGAAGGACTAGGGATGACATGATAGCAGTGTTCCAATATCTCAGGGGTTGCCACAAAGAAGAGGGAGGGAAGACCAAGAAGCAATGGATGGAAACCAATCGAGGAGGGAAGCAACGTAGAAGTAAGGAGGAATTTCCTGACAGTGTGAATAATTAATGAGGGGAACAACTTGCCTGCAGAAGTAGTGAATGCTCCAATAATCTCATTTCAAGAAGAGATTGGAGAGCCATTTGTCCAAAATGGTATAGGATCTCCTGTCTGAGCAGGGGTTGGACTAGAAGGCCTCCAAGGTCCCTTCCAACTCTGTTATTCTGTTATCTTGTCATGAGTTTGGTCTTTGCATTTAATCTAAGTCACACTTTTTCAGTGCATTAACACTTCCAAACTCTGAAAAACCTCCAGATTGGGTCCCCCAAAGTATGACCCTACTTTAGTTGTGATGTATCCTACATCGGTCCAAGTATGAAACTAGTCTCTAGTATGAAACCTTCCATCCTGGGGGTATTTCAGAGCGTGTTGAAGACCTGGTTAGTCTTCCAAGCTTTAGGCCAAAGTGGCAGAAACCCCTTACTGGTTTGTTTGTATATGTGCTGTGTTGTTGGCCAGATCTGCCACCTGTTCTTTTATCCTGATTGTTATATTGTGAGACTTCCAGAACTGGTTTGGAGATAGATGGTTCTAGCCTTAATAGAACAGAATATTTGTAGTTCAGGTAGTTGAAATGAGTGGTCCTTAGTCAGGGGTGAAATGTAAAATTTGTTATTACTGGTTCTGTGGGCGTGGCTTGGTGGTGGTAATGTGACTGGGTGGGCGTGGCCAACTTTTTTTTTTTACTTTTAAAAGCATTTTTTTCTACAACCTCTTCGGCCAAAGAGGTTGTAAAAAAATGCTCTTCAAAGCCTCTGGTGTTCAGGCAACTCAGCTGGGATCGCCAGAGGAGCCTTTGAAAAGCATTTTTTTCTAAAAAATGCTTTTAAAAGCCTCTGATGATCCCAGCTGAGCAGTGCGATCATCAGAGGCTTTTTAAAAAACTTTTAAAAGCATTTTTGGGGCTGAATAAAAAATGCTTTTAAAAGTAAAAAAAAAAAAAACAACCTCTGATGATTGCGTGACTCAGTTGGGCATGTGGGGCGGGGGGCAGGGATTTTTGCTACTGGTTCTCCGAACCACCCGCCGCCATCGCTAACGGATCGGGCGATCCGGTCCGAACTGGGAGCATTTCACCCCTGTCCTTAGTGCTCTCTGAGCTTGGTGGTTTTCTTGCAGATGTTTCATTATCAAACCAGGTAATATCATCAGGGCACTAATTTGGTAATGAAACATCTGCAGGAATCTTTGTTGGATTAATTCAAGGAAAGGTTAGTCAGCCATCTTTCTGGGGTAATTTAATTTGGACTCCTGCATGAAAGTACACCTAGAATCCTTGAATTCAAAAGGCCACTAAAGCTATGGAGCAGGGATTAGCCTTCAGAGCTTCAGTAGCCCTTTTGAATTCAAAGATTCTAGAACTACATTCATGAAGCTTTATCCTGTGGATTTTCTCCACTCACACAATAAAGTGAATAACAGAATTGGAAGGGACTTTGGAAGTCTTAAAGTCCAACCCGCTGCACAAGCAGGAAACCCTGTACTATTCCAGACAAGTGGCTATCCAGTCTCTTCTTAAAACCCTCCAGGGAAGATTGGTGTGAACCATAAAGATGCCAATCTTCTAATCCGAAACAAACACATCCTAACTAAGTTTAACACAAACTAAGCTAGCAAGTCAGGGGTGAAATCCAGCAAGTTCTGACAAGTTCTGGAGAACCGGTAGCAGAAATTTTGAGTAGTTCGGAGAACTGGCAAATACCACCTCTGGCTGGCCCCAAGAGTAGGGAAGGAATGGGGATTTTGCAGTATCCTTCCCCTGGAGTGGGGAGGGAATGGGGATTTTGCAGTATCCTTCCCCTGGAGTTGGGTGGGAATGGAGATTTTGCAATATCCTTCCCCCAGGAGTAGGGAGGGAATGGGGATTTTGCAGTATCCTTCCCCTGGAGTGGGGTGGGAATGGGGATTTTGCAGTATCCTTCCCCTGGAGTGGGGTGGGAATGGGGATTTTGCAGTATCCTTCCCCCAGGAGTGGGGAGGGAATGGGGATTTTGCAGTATCCTTCCCTGGAGTGGGGTGGGAATGGAGATTTTGCAGTATCCTTCCCCCAGGAGTGGGGAGGGAATGGGGATTTTGCAGTATCCTTCTCCTGGAGTGGGGTGGGAATGGAGATTTTGCAGTATCCTTCCCCAGGAGTGGGGTGGGAATGGGGATTTTGCAGTATCCTTCCCCTGGAGTGGGGAGGGAATGGGGATTTTGCAGTATCCTTCCCCTGGAGTGGGGTGGGAATGGAGATTTTGCAGTATCCTTCCCCAGGAGTGGGGAGGGAATGGGGATTTTGCAGTATCCTTCCCCTGGAGTGGGGTGGGAATGGAGATTTTGCAGTATCCTTCCCCTGCAGTTGGGTGGGAATGGGGATTTTGCAGTATTTTTCCTCTGCCACGCCCACCAAGCCACACCACGCCCACCAAGCCACACCCACAAAACCGGTCGTAAAAAAATTTGGATTTCAACACTGTAGCAAGCTATGTCAATATATCTGTAAAGGTTTAGTGGACTTGTATAGGCAAGCTGTGTGAATACAGCCCCTTTTGTGTGGGATCATGCACACCCAAGAGGTGAACAGCGGTCAGCTGAGTTCCTTGACTGCTTCCTTGCTTTCCCTCAAAGATACCTTGACCCAGATTCCTTCTTCAAGCACCAGCTTAAATATTTATTCATTCCTTAAAAGCTTCTTTTCCTTTTGCCACAAAAAGAAGAGGAAGGAGCAAGCAAACGCGCTGAGCAGGTGTTTCATGCAACAATAAAATCAACGGAAAATGAGGCAACCCAGTAGTATCGCTATTCAAATCCTACAATCTCCTTTTCTACAAAAGTGAAAAGGTGGTTTACATAAGAGCAACAACAGAACAAATCTCAGAATAAAACACATGAAGGTCATAAAAATCACTCAAGGAAAAACAGACCTATCATGCAATGAAAGACTAGGAACTGTTGATGGGATGGCGAGTCTCCTTCCTATCCTACCTCAATCTTGACGTCCTTCATCAAGTTTGGAATTGAAAACTCAAATGGAGAAAACTTTATAAACAGTGGTGGGATCGTACTGGTTTAACAACCGGTTTGGTGATCATGCGCTTTGCACGCGCGCACGCCAGATGTGCGCTACACGCATGTGCACAATTGAATGGAAAAATCACCTTCCAGATTAGTGCTAGGGAATTAAAACAGCTAAGATGCGGCAATCCGCTCTGCCACGCTAATCAGCTGTGAAAATATAGGTAAGTAAAGTGCATGGGTGGGTGGGCCCAGCTTATCGTCGGAGCTAACTAGTTCACTCCCAGCTGATCTTCGGAGCTACCGGTTCATCCGAACCGGTCCAAACCGGTAGAATCCCATCCCTGCTTATAAGTCTTAGTTTGCTTATTTGAAATTTAGGAACCATCCAACTCCAAACCAGTTCTGGAAGTCTTTGAATGTTCAATCTTGAGAAGAGGATGAGATATCCTTCTTTAAATAATTCAAGACGGTTTCCTTTCACTCTATTGCAAGAAAGCCCTCAAACACAGAGAGCACCAAGAACCTCACCTTTCTAGTCATCTTCTACTCTCTTACTCTTGAACTGCTCTTTGGATGGTTTTTTTTCCTCAATAGTCAACCGGGAACTGCCTCCCTATGAGTTAATGTTCTTCTTCCATCTCTTCTACCTAGAGCCGTGATGGCGAACCTATGGCACGCCTAGCCATATCAGTGGGCACGCGAGTGTTGCCCTAGCTTAGCTCCGGTGCGCATGCATGCACCGGGCAGCTGATTTTCGGGCTTCTGGGCCCACCGGAAGTCTGGAAACAGGCCATTTCCAGCCTCTGGAGGGTCTCTGGCTGTTTTTGCCCTCCCCAGGCTCCAAGAAAGCCTCTAGAGTCTGGGGAGGGTGAAAAACAGGCCTACTGGGCCCTGCACGTTCATGCCCCCCTGTGCTCCCCCCACTTTTGGCACGCGACAGCAAAAAGGTTAGCCCTCACTGACCTAGAGTGATAGGAAACAGATCTTGAATTATTTAAAGAAGGATAGCTAATCCTTGTGTCTTTATGAGGCCTTATATAATCCCCTGATCTTTGTTGCCTTTTTCACCTGTTCCAGGTTGCCCGAACGTTTCTTAGATGTTCAGAACTGAAACAATTCACGGTGAGGTCTTATAACATTGAATAGCATTAGCACTTAGACTTATATACCGCTTTATTGTGCTTTTACAGCTTTCTCTAAGCGGTTTACAGAGTCAGCCTCTTGCCCCCGACAATCTGGGTCCTCATTTTACTGACCTCGGAAGGATGGAAGGTTGAGTCATCCTTGAGCCTGGGGAGATTCGATCTGCCAAATTGCTGACAGCCGATGATCAGTAGAAGTAGCCTGCAGTACTGTACTTTAACCACTGCGCCACCGTGACTCTGAATGTGGTGGAACTGCTAGTTCTTATGAGGAGTAACAGGTATTCCTTGCAAATACAGAATAACAGAGTTGGAAGGGACCTTGGAGGTCTTCTACTCCAAGCCCCTGCTCAAGCAGGAAATCCTACAGCATTCCAGACAAATGGCTGTCCAATCTCTTCTTCTAAACCTCCAGTAATAGAGCACTTACACTTCTGGAGGCAAGCTGTTCCACAGGTTAATTGTTCTCACTGATAGGACATTTCTCCATAATTCTATGTTGAATCTCTCTTTGATAAGCTTCAATCTGTTATTTCTTGCCCTATTCTCAAGTGCTTTGGAGAATATAGGGAAATAAAGACTATGAGAATTATGTTAATTATACAGAATCAAGCTAATTCTAGATCAGCTTTCATAACATTCTTTTTTTTTTTTTACTTTTCTGATCTCTTTCTAACCTTCCAAATGTCACAACTGCTTAATCAAATGAACATGTTGCAAATATTGGAAAAAACAAAACAAAAGAAAACCCCGACCAGGATTAAAACACAAGTGAAGGTGAATATATGTATCCCAGGATAATGTTGCAGGATCCAAACAGGGTCGGTCACCAGGGACAAGAGCTCTTCTGAGCTTTCCAACTGATTCTGGAGCCCATCTTCAAGGAGTTCCCTGAAGATGGGCTCCAGCAGTGGTGAGATTCAAATAATTTAGCAACTGATTTTCTTCCCTAATTTTTTTTTGCATTTATATCCCACCCTTCTCCGAAGACTCAGGGCGGCTTACACTATGTTAGCAATAGTCTTCATCCTATTTGTATATTTATATACAAAGTCAACTTTTATTGCCCCCAAAAATCTGGGTCCTCATTTTACCTACCTTATAAAGGATAGAAGGCTGAGTCAACCTTGGGCCTGGTGGGACTTGAACCTGCAGTAATTGCAAGCAGCTGCTGTTAATAACAGACTGCATTAGCAGTCTGAGCCACCAGAGACTGGCTGGGTGGGCATGGCCATGGTGGGCATGGCCAGGGGGTGTGACAGGCAGCACTCGACCTTCTGCACCCCCCTGGGAGCAAAACCGGGCCCCGGAGGGCGCGCTGCTCCCCGTGCCCCATTTTGGGCCTAGTAGACCTCCCTGCAGCTCCTGGAAGCAAAAACGGGCCGTGGGGGAGCGTGCCTCACCCCCTCCACACACCCTGTTTTGGGCCTAGTAGGCCTCCCTGCAGCTCCTGGAAGCAAAAACGGGCTGTGGGGGAGCGTGCCTCACTCCCTCCACACACCCTGTTTTGGGCCTAGCAGCGTCCTGAGAGCAAAAATCGGCCCCAGGGGATGCGTCCCCCCCGTGCCCCATTTTGGCTTAGTAGACCTCCTTACAGCCTCCTGGGAGCAAAAATAGGGTGTGTGGGGACTCCTGGAAGGGACGGGGTGGGGAGGGGCAGAGCCAGCCAGCAATTTAACAACCAGTTTATCCGAATTTGGCCGAACTGCCTGAATCCCACCACTGGGTTCCAGCATGAGTCCAAAAGGTCAGGAGACAAAACTTCTGATCCCGGTGACCAATCCAGATTGGGTCCTGCAGAAACCTCTAATGACCTAAAGTCCAGCTGAAGTTTCCAATTGCGGATCCTTTCAGGTGTTATCGACTGAAAGTGCCATAATCTCTGATTATTGGCCATGCAGATGAGGTGGTTGCTTGAGACATTAAAAAGGAAAATGTTTACGCCAAGATTGAAGTAAAAAAAAAACAAACAACAACAGCGATGAAATTTCTTCTCTTTGGTTGTCTTCACCTTGGATCATTTTGCTTTTCTTACCCTTGGAAAATCTTGCCCTCATTTGCTCCACACCTCCACGGAGTCCTGCTGGATCTGGTGATTCACACAGTTTTGCTGATGATGAGACAGTGCTAAATCTGGTGGGGGTGATGTCATGGCAAACTTGTACACCAAAACAGATGTCTCACCACAGGACTGAAGATCAGCGCAAGGTCAAAAGAAGTAAAACGGAGATCGAGAAATCACTTTGGAAAGCAGCTCCACTCTTAAGGAGACAAAAGGTGCTAAAATAGTTCATGCCTTTGCATTAAATTTTCAAATTTCTTTTTTTTTTAAAAAAAAGAGATGAACGTTTCATTTTTTTGATTGATCCAAACGTAAGGCGAAGTGTGGAAAAACATTCTGTCAGAATTTGTTGCAGCACACACAATCAGACACACAATTAAATCATTCTGCAGGATTCATCTACATAAGACAATTTCTTTATGTACAATACCATACAGCAGAAGTCAGCATACAAAATCAGGAACACAGAAGCAATATTCACAGAAGCTAGTCATTAAGATATAGAGGCTAATATTGTACAGAGGCACCAGCGGTGAAATCCACTTACCTTCGCTACCGGTTCGGGAATGGAAGTGCGCGCCTCTTCTGTGCATGTCCCGGTGGGTGGGCAGAGCTTCCCGCTGCCGGCTCTACCGGTTCGGCAAGCTGGATAGAACCAGGGGGATTTCACCACTGAGAGGCACTGATTATAGAGGCCAAACCAACTCTTATATACAGTTCAGCAAGTCTAAGCCACGCCCAGACTTCAAACTGTCTCTTATGGCCCCATACAAACAAATACTACGTTTCAGTTTCCAAACAGTCCCCATTGGCTTATCTGTTGCCATGTCTATTCCAGCTCATAATTACTTATATTGACACATTCCATTCCTTGGGAAGAATACAATTATTTTTACTTAAATGACTTCTTTATGATCCTGTGCCATCACCTTTGGCTTGTGTGGAAAAAAACAGCACGTTTTGGTTCAGAGGAACCATGTTAGGAGCGAAGCTGCACCCTTTTGTGACTGCAGGAGAAGAAGAGTGCCTTTAGGGAGTGTGGTACCTAAACGTACAGGAAGTACAAGGCTATGTACATACAATCATGAGGCTGGAAGGGATCATGGAGGTCTTCTAGTCTAACTCCCTGCTCAAGGAAGAAGATCCCAGTCAAATTTTTGGAAACATCCCATGATGGAGCACTCACAATTGTGGGAGGCAAGCTATTCTCTGGTTTCTCACTGTCAGAAAATTTCTCCTTACTTCAAGGTTGGATCTCTCTTTAACAAGCTTCCACCCATTACTTCTTGTCCTGCTCTCTGGTGTGTCAGGGTTCTGATGGATGCCCTAATTAAATCATGAGCCTCGAGCAAAGCTTCAAAAGAAATCCAGTTATTTATTAGGAGCGTCATATCGGCACGTTCCAAGGGAAGTCAACTCTGACTCCACGTAATTTACGGCCCAGGCCTGACCCGGTTTCTCCCCCCCCCCCAGGGTGTGTCATCAGTCACGTTCGCCAGCGGAGCAATTCTGCGGGTTGTAGAGATCACTCCCCTCCGGCCGCTGTAGGTTTCCCTGGGAGACAGCCTTGAGAGAGAGATGTCTGGAATGCGCTTTTGTTTTTGGATGCCGTGCTGCTTGGCTATTTTCCCATCCCTCTTGCCTATAGCAATTCGAGAGCAGACCAGGTATGCTTTGTGAGTTGACATGATGCTATGGATAATAAGTTGACACACCTCTTCTAAAGACAGCCCCTCAAGTACTGGAAGACAGTTAATATGTCCCCTCTAATCCTTCTCTTTGATAGGTTAGACCTACCTAACTCCCTCAACTGTTCATCATAAGGTTTAGCCTTCATATTCTTTATTATTTTCCTTGCTCTTTCTCTACACACTTTACAGGCACTCAACATTTTTTTTTGCATGGTGGTGACCAGATACATCTGGTCCAGAGGGGACAGGAGGGCACCAAATTGTGACCCAAACATCTCAATTAAAGGAAGCTAAAGTGAATGTCTATGGAGATTCTCAGTCATCCAGCTCATAATGGTCCCAAAGGTGCTTTTTCAAGTGGCAATTGGACTTTCTGGTTTTTCTTTTCGTTTCTCATCCAAGAGGAGCTGAAGAAGTTTCTCGGATGAGAAGCGAAATAATTCAAAGAAAAACAAGTCCAGTTGCTTCTTGAAAAAGCACCTTTGGGAAAGCTAAAGGGAAGTGCTCCAAAGAATAGAATAGAATAGAACAGAACAGAACAGAACAGAACTGTTGTGACCCAGGCCCAAGTAGGTTACAATAGACGCACTCGGTTCAAAAAACAAACAGACTTTATCAGAACAGCTGAGAATTAACTCATTCTCAGCGTAGTCCAAACTAAATCAAAACAAATTCTTCATAACACAAGTCTTCAGTCTTATCAACAATTTAGGCAAACTGCCAAAGGCTTTTCTTGGCAAAAGTTCAAAAACAGAAGACGCCGACAAGAAATAAATGCAGCAAGACAAGGAGCAATTCTATCAACATTGTTTTCCGACAAAGAGCTCAAACTCCATTGCTGGTCTTTTAAGCCTTTTTGGGAGGGGCCAATCATCTCTTGGCCCTACTGCCGAGTCGCCCTCTTAGCTTTAGCTGCTCTTGCTTTCTGGCAGCTCTTCTCATGTGTGCATTAGGAATAGGCTCCTGCTGTTCCTCTGCCTCACTACTGTCAGCCTCTGGTGGCTCCGAAGTCCGCACATCACTCTCCGATGGCCCTGGCCGTGTCTCTGCCTCCAATGCAGAGCCCTCATCTGGGCCTTCCCCAGCCTCCAGGACTGTCCCATGTTCTTCCTCAGCCTCCTCACTGTCTGACTCTGCCGCCAGCTCCACAGGCTGCTGCCGGACCATGACAAGAACAGAATAGAATAATAACTTTACTGTCACTTTGAATGTACACTAACTGGCATACATTAAAATGAAATTTCATTGCATACAACTCTCAAAGGGTCACCACCTCCAATATACACTCCATGAACTTGACAAAATAAATTAAAAAAATGAATGAAAGTTGCAATCCAGAGAATCAAGGATTAGTCAGGATCATCTGGCTTCAAAAAGAAGCTTGTGGGACCTGTCTTCTTCTCCGAGGCAAACTCAGAGTTGTGTTCCAGGATTTGTGTTCAGATATCTTAGTTTTCACAAATTCCAATTCCTTCAGGAATTCATACTGGGGCAGTGTCTCCTAATTATCTCAGGGACTTTACTTCTGACTTACATATTCAAAATTTATCATTTCAGAGCCAACTGAAGTCTTGTAGGGTTTATGCTATCTCAAGCTATTGGAGCCCAGATCCCACCCATCAGATCTGTGCCCCAGCCCCTCCCCCCATAGAATTCTATGAGAGCTTAATATTGGAGACACTGTTTGGATATTCATCAATGCTAAATGCCTCATTCCGTCCTATTGTAATGGGGCATTTGGCAACGCAAGCTACAAGAAGGTTACCCTTTCCCTTGTTTTTAATGAAATTGATTATTAAATCATAAGATTGATGCTTTTCTTTTAATCTCCTTAAAAGGAGGAACAGGCTGCTGTCCTCTGACCACAGCTCTCAAAGCTGCTAGGGCGAGGAGATGATGCTGTGGAGTTTGTTTTCATTTTATCATTGTCATTGCTATGATCACCATCGCTATTTTGTTCCTCACCTTTATTAAGCTCAGGTTGCAGGTGAGTAAATTGCACACGCTACGAAAACTCCGTCTATCTTGGAGGAAGAACCCGCTCACGACAGTCCCTTCCTCTAGGAATATGGTTGGTGGCAGCAGAAATACTACAAAGCCCATCGTCACACCATGGAGGCAGGGAGAGGGGGATAGGTGCAGCCAGAAGGGTTGAGACCCTTCCCATCATACACTACCATGTGCTTCTCCTCTGGCTGACCTCTACAGAACTATATTTGAAGCCCTTGTTGGGTCCACAATAACATCTTCCTTACACGTCTGTGGAGTCTTCCCTGAGTCTTCACATCGCCCGGTTTCAGGACCCTGGACAGCACCCTGGAGCCAGGGGAGCTGGTTGAATTTTTAAAGGCAGATTTCAGGTTAAATGTCAGGGTTCCAAGCAGTGGTGAAATGTAAAATTTATTACTACCGGTTCTGTGGGCGTGGCTTGGTGGGGGGATAATGTGACTGGGTGGGCGTGGCCAACTTTTTTTTTTTTTACTTTTAGAAGCGTTTTTTCTACAACCTCTTTGGCTGAAGAGGTTGTAGAAAAAATGCTTTTAAAAGCCTCTGAGGATCCCAGCTGAGTTGCCTGATTGTCAGAGGCTTTTCTTTTCTTTTAAAAGCATTTTTTTTGCCTTTAAAGGGAAAAAAAAAGCCTCTGACGATCAGGCAACTCAGCTAGGATTGTCAGAGGCTCTTAAAAGCATTTTTTCTATAACCTCTTTGGCCGAAAAGGTTGTAGAAAAAATGCTTTTAAAGGGCTCTGATGATCCCAGCTGAGCTGTGCGATTATCAGAGGCTTTTTTTTTTTTTTACTTTTAAAGCATTTTTTCGGCCAAAGGAAAAATGCTTTTAAAAGTGAAAAAAAAAACACAAAAAACTCTGATGATCGCGTGGCTCAGCTGGGCATGGAGGTGGGGCAGGGATTTTTGCTACCAGTTCTCCGAACCATCTGCCACCATCGCTACTGGATCGGGCAATCTGGTCCGAACCAGGAGCATTTCACCCCCGGTTCCAAGTAACACCCCCAACGAAAGAAGACTCCGAGGCTTAAAGTTTCTCAAAGTTACTTTTTATGAGAGACGTCATATTGGCACATCTGGGAAAACCCGAATCTGAAAACTTCCAGGTTTTCCCCACCCAAAGAAAAGTTCAAGTCCCTGCCCAACACCCACGTGTCCATCACATGGTCCAATCAATGCACCGTCCCAACTGGAGATGCCTCCCAGTTCCAGCCTTCCAGGTGCAGGGCAAGATGTCCTTGACTCTCTGAGAAAGGAATGTTATTATGACTATCTATCACCCATGCTCCGTACAATCCCCCCTCCAAATTTCCCATATGTGGCAGGCCTGAAGGCCCAATGCAAAAGATGGCTTCCAGGCCTGACATTCTCAATCATCCAGGTCATGGTTGTCCCAAAGGTACTTTTTTTCAAGAGGCAACTGGACTTTCTGGATTTTCTTTGAAGACATTTCACTTCTCATCCAAGCTTCTTCAAAGAAAAACCAGAAAGTCCAGTTGCCTCTTGAAAAAAGCACCTTTAGGATCTGGTGGATTATACAAAATGTTTTGAAAAAGAAGATAAAGTTCCTACCGCAATTTTTCTTATTGGGAATTATTACGGACTGTACAGTAATTGAGACCAAGCTGATTTTAAACTTAATAACAGCGGCAAGGCTATTGATAGGACAATACTGGAAGAAAAAAGAGTTACCTACAATAGAAGAATGGATATTGAAAGTTGCTAATTTGGCTGAGATGGCTAAAATCTCAGCCTTTTTGAAAGACAATACGCAAGAAAAATATCTAACTGAATGGAAAAAAATGGATTGAATATACGCAAAATAGGTACCGGATTAAGAGATATCAGATTGCCTTTGAATGATTAGGATGTATTTATCTCTGATTTGTATGGGGGAAGTTAGGATTTGAGAAGAAGGGGAGGATTATAATTTGTGTTAGGGAAAATTTAGCGTATGATTGTTTTTTTCTTTTGAACTATACCTTGTGTTTGTTCTGGGAAGTCGGGGGGGGGGAGGGAGGAGGGTGGTTTTGGAGGGGGGGGAGGGGATGGAGTGGGGGGGAGGCGGGAAAAAGGGGGTGAAAATTTTTGTAAAAACTTTTTCAATAAAAAAAGAAAAAAAGAAAAAAGCACCTTTAGGTCTTCCTTACATGTTTATGTTGTTGGAGATACCAAGAGATAAGCGGCACATTATATTTAATGTGTCCACATTATATTTCAGACTACTTAGAATAACGTTTTCCAACCATGGCCATTTCTATGTGCAGGGACTTCAAATCCCAGAATTCCTCAGCTGACATGGCATTGATGAGAATTCTGGGAGTTGAAGTTCCTGTGCCTGGAAGTTGCCATGGTTGGGAAACGCTATCTTAGAAGCAGAGATTATGCAGTAATCTGTCTGGGATGCTTTAAACTGCATTCCTGAAAAGGATGGAAATAATAGCCTTAGTGGCTCTATAATGAAATGAAATGAAATGAACTCCCAATCAACCTGGAGCACTGATGATGTTACCTAGTCTGGTAATGAAATGTCAGCAAGCTGCCAACCAAGTTCAGAGAGCACCAAGGACTCCCCGACCTGTATTTTGTATGAAGATATCCTTGGTGACGTTAAAAATAAGATATTCTGCAGCTTGGATGAAACTACTGGAACTACTGATATCTGGATCCAGGTTTTCAGATTGACCTAAAGAGCTGTTCTTTCTTTTGTATCTGTCCGTCCATCTGCCTTTTCAGCCTGAATCGTGTTCAAGAAATGACTTTGTCTTTTGATGTAATGTTTAGGAGGTTTGACAGGTGGGCGAAGGAGAAGAGAGAAGTGCTGTTAGAATGTGTTAGTATGAGACACCAGGTCAGGCAAGAGGTGAGCTCTGTAGACACCTGTCCAGCAACCTGAGCAGAGACCAGACCGATGCGGAGGGCACCGTGCTTAGAACAGGCTACACAGTGGTGGGATTCAAATAATTTAACAACTGGTTCTCTGCCTTAATGACCAGCTGGGTGGGCGTGGCCACGGTGGGCATTGCCAGTGGGTGGGACAGGTAGCACTCAGCCTCCTGCAACCCCCTGGGAGCAAAAATGTTTTGGGCCCAGGAGACCTTCCTGAAGCCTCCTGGGAGCGAAAATGGGCCATTGGGGTGGGTCTGCACCTCATTTTGGGCCTAGGAGGCCTCCCTGAAGCCTACTGGGAGCAAAAACAGGCCACGGGGGGACACCACTCACCCCCTGTGCCCCATTTTGGGCCTAGTAGGCCTCCCTGCACTTACCTGGGAGCCAAATTGAGTGTGTGGGGACCTTTGAGAAGGAGCCAAGTCTCAGAGTTCTGATCTGCTTGGGTTCATTAATCGGAGTCTTGATACCTGGACCAGAAGTATCATCCGGGTCAGTCCATTGTAACTTTGAATGGTTGCTAAGCAATCGGCCGTAAGTCGAGAGCACCTGTATGCTGGACCACAACGATAAAAGCTCTTGGGTTCAGCTCAACTCTAGCTGACTCCAAAACTCAGCTACTGTTGTACCTTGTCCTCCTTAGCCAGGCCCCTCCCGTCTCCTCCCGGGCCTGTTATCAGACTCCGAGTCTGATAATGAAGATGAATGGCCTGTCATGCCTCCAGCCCCTGGCCCTGGCCCCATGCCCGGAGAGGAGTCAAGGAGTGAAAACAGAAACCCAATACAGCTCACTCATACTGTGTGTGTTCCTTCGACGCATCTGTCAGAGCAGGAAGTCAGCCAAGTGGTGCAATTACCTGGACCTGCTCCCTCTGACCCCTCCCTTTCCCAGATGCTGACAGTAGAGACAGCTGAAGACAATTCAGAGTGGGAGGATCCTCGCTTCCGGAGATCTGAGAGGCGACGCCAGCAGAAGGAAGGGTGGGGCAGGCCTGGATAAATGCTGAGTCATGGAGCCACACCCCACAGCCTATATAAAGGACCTGCTTTTGGCATTCCAACCTTGAGTCAAGCAAAGTCTCATCTAGTTTGCTGAAGTCACAACTTGGACTCCTGCCTGCCCTGAGAACCCTGGAAGGAATTTGGCAAAGCTGCAGAGGCTTCGTTGCCACGCTTGATACGGACTTCCTCGACCCAGTCGTCGGAGGGGGAGGGGGACACGACATCTACTATGTAGTTTCCTTGGCCATAACATGGAATGTCATTAATTCTTTTCTTCTTTTTTGAGATGTTGACTTCATAGTCCGGCCTACCACTCAGAGATTTCCCAGTATCCTGTCATTCGAGTATAACAAAGCCTGAGTATTTGCTTTTCTTCTTCTTCTTCAAAATCATCAGCCTCAGTTAGATGTTGCGCCATTAACCTGTCAGCTCCATTCAGATCTTGCCTGCCACGTGATGTGAATCCACTCTCACTTTCCTTCATGACGTTCAGACTCATGTGAATTCCTTTCATAGTTGCTGGGTTGCATCAGGGCAGACTTAGATGAGACAAGACAAGACATGAGATACCGAATATATAATCCTGACCTCATTAGCTTCTGCTGTCATTCAACCCTTCCTATATTTATATGGGGAGAAAAAGGCACCAGGAGCTGGGTCCAGTTTGCCCCTTGCGGAAATCTGCCTTGAAGTGTATTCTTAATAATGTCCTTAATCACATCAGTTCTACTTATGTCATCCTCAGAGTTGGCTTGGCCGCACAGGACAACATGTAGATGGAGGCATTTGATAGACAAATATGCATGATGATGTCAAGGCAGATGATCTCATGCCACTTTCAATTTTTCTTGTTCTGCAAATCCTCTGAATACAACAAAATACCTTATGCCACCAGACTTCAAATCCTGGGTTTAGAAAACTTAGAACTCCGCCACCTTCAACATGACCTGAGTTTAACTCATAGAATCATCTATTACAATGTCCTTCCTGTTGAAGACTACTTCAGCTTCAATTGCAACAATACACAAGTACACAATAGATTTAAACTTAATGTTAACTGCCCCAAACTTGATTGCAGAAAATATGACTTCAGTAACAGAGTTGTTAATGCCTGGAATACACTACCAGACTCTGTGGTCTCTTCTCAAAATCCCAAAAACTTCAACCAAAAACTGTCTACTATTGACCTCACCCCATTCCTAAGAGGACTGTAAGGGGCATGCATAAGAGCACAAAAGTGCCTACCATTCCTGTCCTATTGTTCCCTTTCATTATATCAAATTAATATAGTTGTTGCATACTTTTCCTTATATATATATGTTTATATGATGTGTTGTTGTTTTATGTCAATGTTTGCGTATACTGTTGTGACAAAATAAAATAAAAAAATAAAAAATAAAATGGAATTCCATGAATTCCTAAGGGGAAGCACTGTCAATTCCTCTCCATGGAGCCAAATGCATGGATGACTTATTTATTTATTTATTTATTTATCACAACAGTATATATAAGCATAAGCATGAAATAACTATATGATATATAAGAATATATATAAGCATTAGCATGAAATAACCATACGAATTGGATATAATGAAAGGAAACAATAGGACAGGAACGGTAAACACGCTGGTGCTCTTATGCACGCCCCTTACAGACCTCTTAGGAATGGGGTGAGGTCAATAGTAGACAGTTTTTGGTTAAAACTTTGGGGATTTTGGGGAGAGACTACAGAGTCAGGTAGTGTATTCCAAGCATTAACAACTCTGTTACTGAAATCATATTTTCTGCAATCAAGACTGGAACGGTTCACATTAAGTTTAAATCTATTGTGTGCTCTTGTATTGTTGCAATTGAAGCTGAAGTAGTCTTCAACAGGAAGGACATTGTAATATATGATTCTATGTGTTAAACTTAGGTCATGCCGAAGGCGGCGGAGTTCTAAATTTTCTCAACCCAGGATTTCAAGTCTGGTGGCATAAGGTATTTTGTTGTGATCAGAGGAGTGGAGAACTCTTCTTGTAAAATATTTCTGGATACGCTCAATTGTATTAATGTCTGAAATGAGGTATGGGTTCCAGACAGGCGAGCTGTATTCAAGAATTGGTCTAGCAAATGTTTTATATTTGTTGTTGTTGTTTTTAAAAACTTCTTGTTGTTTTAAAAAATGAGTTTATTTTATCTACATCTCAGATTGATCAAACAAATGACCAATGCATTATTTCAGAGTAGAAGAACATCAAACCTGAAGCAACTCGTAATGTAAAGGAGGAACCAGCTGGTTTCCGTAACTACAGTATCCAGTAGTATAACTACTGTAGTAGCATAGCTACGTAACTGTAACATCCAGTTTTGGTCACCGCGTTATGAAAAAGATGTTGAGACTTTGGAAAGAGTGCAGAGAAGAGCAACTAAGACGATGAAGGGCCTGGAGACTAAAAGATATGAAGATCAGTCGCAGGAAGTGGGTATGGCTAGTCTAGAGAAAAGAAGGACTAGAGGTGACAAGATAGCAGTGTTCCAATATCTGAGGCATTCCCACAAGGAAGAGAAGGTCAACCAATTTTCCAAAGCACCAGAAGGCAAGACAAGAAACAATGGATGGAAACTAATCAAGGAGAGAATCAACCTAGAACTAAGGAGAAACTTCCTAACAGTGAGCACAATTAACCAGTGGAACAGCTTGCTTCCAGAAGTTGTGGCTGCTCCATAACTGGAGGCTTTTAAGAAGAGATTGGACCATCATTTGTCTGAAATGCTTTAGGGTCTCTTGCTTAAGCAGGGAGTTGGACTAGAAGACCTCCAAGGTCCCCTCCAACTGTTTTATTCTGTATTCCACAGCTAAACAAATAATTCCCTTAACACTGTCAAACTATTTACTAAATCTGCACTACTATTAATCTTCTCATCGTTCCCATCACCAATCTCCTTCCACTTATGACTGTAACTTTGTTGCTTGTATCCTTACGATTTATATTGATATTGTTTCCTGATTGCTTATTTGTACCCTATGACTATCATTAAGTATCGTACCTTATGATTCTTGATGAACGTATCTTTTTTTTTAAGAATAGAGTGGAATAGAAATTTTTATTGGCCAAGTATGATTGGACACACAGGGAATTTGTCTTAGTGTGTACGCTCTCAGTGTACATAAAAGAAAAGATACGTTCATCAAGAATCATAAGATACGATACTTAATGATAGTCATAGGGTACAAATAAGCAATCAGGAAACAATCAATATTAATATAAATCGTAAGGATACAAGCAACAAAGTTACAGTCATACAGTCATAAGTGGAAGGAGATAGGAGATGGGAACGATGAGAAGATTAATAGTAGTGCAGACTTAGTAAATAGTTTGACAGTGTTGAGGGAATTATTTGTTTAGCAGAGTGATGGCGTTTGGGAAAAAACTGTTCTTGTGTGTAGTTGTTCTAGTTGTACACTGAGAGCATATGCACCAAGACAAATTCCTTGTCCAATCACACTTGGCCAATAAAAAAATTCTATTCTATTCTATTCTATTCTATTCTATTCTATTCTATTCTATTCTATTCTATTCTATTCTATTCTATTCTATTCTTTAAAGGGACATTCGGAGTTTGTAACTGGTGGTGCCTTATTGTCCTAACGATAAAAAAGTTCTTGCGTTCACTTTGATTCTTAATGAGACCCTGAAGACAATGGCACAGTATTTTTTGGTGGTAATAAAGAAATTATTTGTTATATCCCCTTCTGGAGGTGGTTTTGTCTCTTCCCACTGTTGACTGCAGTCCTAATATTTTTCCAAACTACTAAACAGATCTGAACTTACTTAACTTCTCAGCAGGGAGAAAGTCAGCCAGCTGTTGGCATCTTCTACCGTCTCTTCTTTGGTAGTAAGTTTCAGAATTAATTTTTGTTTCGGAGTCATGCAACGTGAAAAACTGGAACTTGGTGATCATCCAATCTCTTTTGCCATTCAGTGAAAAATGAAAACAACGCTTGATTTATTCGCCGTAAATTGTCCACCGCTTGAAGCACACCTTCGCAGAAAAGCAGCCGGTAAAACGGGTGTCAAACACAGTGCCTGCGGGCCGGATCTGTTGTTAAGGGAAATCTGGGTGCACAACCAAGGTTGTGGACTGTTGAGCAGAGTACCCTATGTATGAAAACGACTGAGATTGGTTGTATACAATAACAGTCACTTGCAGACAAACTGGGGTTTGATATTCTTTTACTCTTAGGGAAAAGGCAAAGTCATAGTCCAAAAACAATTCCAGGTCATACACATATAAAACCAGTCAATCAGTCTTCTTACCAACGTAGACTTGCACAACAAACAAGGTCTTCTTTCAGTTCGGCAAAACACAGTTCAATTCACAACAGTCAGTATCACGAGGAATCAGTAACTAGCCATGATCAAGCAACGATCATAAAGCTCAAATATACAGTTGCAGCATGTCATCAGGTTACAATGCTGTAGCGTCCCTGTAGATTCCCCACAAGCCATAATTTAGTAGTCCTTTTATACATTGGCTACAGAGCTCAACCAGTCAGGATGCTTGCAATGATGCAGCACAGCCTTAAAGCAATATCATGCCTTTATATAAACATACATAGTTAGTTTATATATTGCCTGGCCAACTAGTTAGGCAAATAACAATTTCCTGACATCTGTAATTTAATTGTAAATTACAATTAAAATTGCAGTAAATATAGGTCGTCTGATGAATCTCCATGCAGGTTTTCAATGGTTTTCCCGTGTGTCGCATTAACCATGATAATTTAATAGCTATTTTTGGAGGGCCCTTGAGATTGTAAGTTAGGCTTTGGGGCAGGTAAAATTTGTTACTACTGGTTCTGTGGGCATGGCTTGGTGGGGGGGGGTGTAATGTGACTGGGAGGGCATGGCCAACTTTTTTTTTTTTACTTTTAAAAGCAATTTTTTTTGCCTTTAAAAGAAAAAAAAGCCTCTGATCAGGCAACTCAGCTGGGATCGTCAGAAGAGCCTTTTAAAAGCATTTTTTCTACAACCTCTTCAGCCAAAGAGGTTGTAGAAAGAATGCTTTTAAAAGCCTCTGGCGATTCCAGCTGAGCTGCACGATCATCAGAGGCTTTTTTTTACTTTTAAAAGCATTTTTTCGGCCAAAGAAAAAATGCTTTTAAAAATTTAAAAAAAAAAAAAACCACCTCTGATGATCGCACAGCTTATCACTGGGCATTGGGGTGGGGCAGGGATTTTTGCTACTGGTTCTCTGAACCACCCGTTGCCATCGCTAGATCAGGTGATCCGGTCTGAACCGGGAGCATTTCACCCGGCTTTGAGTATTTCCTGTCGCTTTGAATTGTCCAAAGAGGGAATTTCAAATTTCAACTGCTCTCATCTTTTGCAGCAGAAAAAGGAGAAGATGTAATTTTTGAGAAGAATGTGTAGCTGTTTTCATCTCTTTTCTAAATCCTGGGGGACCATTGCACTTGGAATTGTGATAACGTGATCATATTACGTTATCATAGGACTAGCTTGAATGTAGTTTTAAATTGGGATTTTTTAAAAAAGGGGTTTAAATGAGGTTTTAAATTTGTATTTAAAAGTTAGAGCATCAATTGAATTTAACTATCTATTCTTTTAGCTGTTTTTTATGTATTATATGTTTTCTGTTTGTTTTTTTTTTACTGTGAACCGCCCTGAGTCCTTCGGGAGATGGGCGGTATACAAATATAATAATAATAATAATAATAATAATAATAATAATAATAATAATAATAATAATAATAATAATAATAATAATAATAATAATAATAATAATATTCCTTGGTAGGGCTGCATTTCAACTGTTGTTTTTGTTTTGGTTAAAAAGAGTGTTATTACAGATAGTCCTTGACTTACAACAGTTCACTTAGTGACTGATGTCATTTTTCACGCTTACAACTTTTGCAGCATCCCCCCGGGGTCACATGATCCAAATGCAAATGTTTGGCCACTGACTCGTATTTATGACGGTTGCAGTGTCCTGGGGTCATGTGATCCCCTTTGGTGACCTTCTGACAAGCCAAATCAATGAGGAAACCAGACCCACTTAACAACCGTGGGGCCAGGGGCCGTGGTAGCTCAGGCTGTAAGAAGCCTGTTATTAAAACACAGCAGCCTGCAATTACTGCAGGTTCAAGTCCGGTCCAAGGTTGACTCAGCCTTCCATCCTTTATAAGGTAGGTAAAATGAGGACCCAGATTGTTGGGGGGGCAATAAGTTGACTTTGTAAAAATACAAATAGAATGAGACTATTGCGTTATACACTGTAAGCCGCCCTGAGTCTTTGGAGAAGGGCGGGATATAAATGTAAATAAATAATATAAAAAAAACCATGTTACAAATTTGACAACAGCAGTCGTTCTCTTAACAAATGTGGCCATAAAAGCCATAAAATGGGACAAAAACTGCAACACATTTCTCCCTTAGTAACGTAATTTTGGGTCCAATTGTAGTCGTAAATTGAGGGCTACCGATATAATGGTTCACTGCAGAGTCAGCCAGATGTTTGCTGTGGATTTGGCATTTTTATCCATTATCCACTTCCCAAAGAGCTGGGATAGGCAGATGTTGACGTTCGATGGGGTCAGAGGTATTCTTGCAGGATGTAAAGTAAAACTGCCTTTTGCAATTGACCGTTGTGAAGTTTGTCAATGCCAATGGTGTTCAAGTGGTTCCCCAGATATTTTGGGACTGCATACAAGGCAGCTATAACAATTAGTACTTTAGTAGCAAATAGAATAGAATAGAATTCTTTATTGGCCAAGTGTGATTGGACACACAAGGAATTTGTCTTGGTGCATATGCTCTCGGTGTCCATAAAAGATACGTTCATCAAGAATCATAAGGTACAACACTTAATGATAGTCATAGGGTACAAATAAGCAATCAGGAAATAATATCAATATAAATCTTAAGGATACAAGCAACAAGATTACAGTCATACAATCAAAAATGGAAGGAGATGGGTGATAGGAACGATGAGAAGATTAATAGTAATGCAGACTTAGTAACTAGTTTGACGGTGTTCAGGGAATTATTTGTTTAGCAGAGTGATGGCATTCGGGGAAAAAACTATTCTTGTGTCTAGTTGTTCTGGTGTGCAGTGCTCTGTGCATCATTTTGAGGGTAGGAGTTGAAACAGTTTATGTCCAGGATGTGAGGGGTCTGTAGATATTTTCACAGCCTTCTTTTTGACTCGTGCAGTATACAGGTCCTCAGTGGAAGGCAGGTGGGTTGCCATTGTTTTTTCTGCAGTTCTAATGATCCTCTGAAGTCTGTGTCTGTCTTGTTGGGTTGCAGAACCAAACCAGACAGTTATAGAGGTGCAGATGACAGACTCAATAATTCCTCTGTAGAACTGGATCAGCAGCTCCTTGGGCAGTTTGAGCTTTCTGAGTTTACGCAGGCAGAACATTCTTTGTTATGCTGTTTTGATGACGTTTTTGATGTTAGCTGTCCATTTTAGGTCATGAGATATGGCAGAACCGAGAAATTATCAATGGCAACTTATCAATGGCAACCAGAATTTGCATCACTAAGTGATGCGATCATAAATTGAGGGTAATTTACCAAGAGGTAAGGGGTCCTTGATGTTTTCTGAGTTTCATTGTCCCCAAGGTGCTTTTTTCCAAATGGCAACGGGACTTCCTTGGGTTTGTCTTTGAAAAATGTTTTGCTTCTCCTCCAAGAAGCTTCTTCAGTTCTTCTTGGATGAGAAGCGAAACAGTTTTTAGAGAAAATATCAAGAAAGTCCAGTTGCCTTTTGAAAAAAAGCACATGTGGGACAACCATGATCTGGACGTCTTCAAGAGCCAACTGGACTTTCTGGTTTTCCTTTGAAGACGTTTCACTTCCCATCCAAGAAGCTTCTTCTGTTCCTCTTGGATGAAAAGCGAACCAGTTTTTAAAGAAAATATCAGGAAAGTCCAGTTGCCTTTTGAAGAAAAGCACCTTTTTTGGACAATCATGTTCTGGACGATTTGACATTTTGCTTCCAATTCCAAGAAGCTTCTTTAGCTCTTCAGAACCGAAGAAGCTTCTTGGATGAGAAGCAAAATGTTTTCAAAGGGAGAAAGCCAAGAAAGTCCTGTTGCCTTATGGAGAAAAACAACAACACACTTTTGGAACGAGGGAGTAAACCAACTCCCTCCTTCATTTCTCCAGGCTGTGCCTTTCTTTCCCACCGCACAAAGAGCCCCCAATGTTGTGTACTTTCCTCATATCTCAAGGGCTCAAGTCAAGTGATCCTTCTGGCCACCCCTTGGTTGCAATCATCCCTGTCCCTTTCTTCCCTCACTTACCCACGTTGTCATTTTGCTCCTCCAGGTTACGGCCACGCTGCCCCTGGGACGAATGCAGGGAAGGCCTTCTGCATGTGCTACGCTGCCCTGGGCATTCCACTCACCCTTGTCATGTTCCAGAGCCTCGGCGAACGCATGAACACCTTCGTCAAGTACCTCTTGCAACGGATGAAAAAGTGTTGCCGGATGAGAAGCACCGACGTCTCCATGGAGAACATGGTGGCCGTCGGCTTCTTCTCCTGCATCGGCACCCTCTGCATCGGAGCAGCTGCCTTCTCTCATTGCGAAGAGTGGACCTTCTTCCAGGCCTTCTATTACTGTTTCATCACATTGACTACAATCGGGTTCGGAGACTACGTGGCCCTTCAGACGAAAGGAGCCCTTCAGAAGAAGCCTCTCTACGTGGCCTTTAGCTTTATGTACATCCTGGTGGGATTAACTGTCATCGGAGCTTTTCTCAATCTGGTTGTTCTCAGGTTGTTCATGAACATCGAGGAAGAGAGACGGGAGGCCGAGGAGAGGGCCTCCCTGGCGGGAAACCGGAGCAGCATGGTGGTCCACATTCAAGAAGACTCTCAACATGGCCGCCCGCGGTACAAGGCCGAGGTGACGGATCTTCAGTCTGATTGTTCCTGCATGTGTTACAGGTCCCACGAATACACCAGCCGGGTGGTTTCCCACCAAAATTCCTTCAGCTCCAAGTTGAACCTCCAATACTTTCACTCCATCTCCTACAAGATTGAGGAGATCTCACCAAGCACATTAAAAAACAGCCTCTTTCCTTCTCCCATCAGTTCGATCTCCCCTGGATTGCACAGCTTTACGGACCATCACAGGTTGATGAGACGACGCAAATCTATCTGAAGGCATTTTCTTTGCAGGTTTTTTTTTGGAGGGGTGGGGTGGGCGGACGGGCGACGTTTGTTTCCTAAGATTATTATTTTTTAAAACGAAAACAATTTCTTGAGAGAACCAGAGTGAGGCTAACATAAATCCAGGAGAAAGAGAGACAGAGAGAACAACAACTACACATTCAAGGGAAGGACACCACTCCCCTGAAACTCAGCTCTGGCGCACGAAGCATGGACGGACTTTATTTTCCAGCAAAAATAATGCCTTACAATTAACCTTCCCGCTGCGATCCGACATTTTGAGGCGATGGGAAGTGGGTATTTCAATTCCAAAGTTACGCACCTGTGAGCTTTCTCGTGCCCTTTGGCATTCTTGACCTAAAAACAAAACAAAACACAAAAATCAAAACCTCTTTTTTCTCCTTCACAAGCAGGTTGTGATGTGTGTGAACCGGGGGTGTGTGTATGTGAGTGTTGAGTGTGTGGGGGACGGGTGCACATGCACAATTCCACTACTAGTGCCATGCGACTAACAAAAGGTATCTATCGAAGCATCAGGTATATCGATTTGATTTTCTATCTATTCTTCCTCTGGAGAAATTGTTTTTTCTTCTTCTTCTAGCCTGCTTTCTTTAATCCAAAAAGGGGGGAAAATGAAAGGAAGAAAAATGGAGGAGGTAGCAAAGAGCTGCAGTTTTTTTCAATTTCTTTTCTTTCTTTCTTTTTTGCTGAGGCAAGCATGCACCATAAATGGTCAATATACCGAGCGAACCATTGTAAGTTCTCTCTGTTTTTAAACGCTAGAAATGTATTAGATCGTATGAACTTTTTTTTTTTAAAATTCTTCTTTAAGAACAAGGCAGGAAAGGAAGGTTACTTTTGCTTGCCGGCTCAAATCCTTATGGAAAATATATAAATATATACATATATATATTTAAAAAAAAAAATACAAGCATGCATTTTGTAAAAAACGGATATGCATTATGAACATACCCGAGGAGAACGATGAGGGAACTACTGCTTAGAAGGAAAGTATGGGTTTTTAAATGATTTTTCTTTTAACTTTCCTTTGGTGTATCAAATATCCACCAGGCTTGTAAAGCTCTCGGTGTGTACGTGGGCGTGATTTAAGGAACGGTCAGAGCGAATGGGTATTTTTTTATTTATATATTTATTTCAAGGGTCTTATTTATTTCGCCTTTGTGTTAAAAACGTCGGGTTTGGTGTGAACTTTCCTCGGTGCGAATGTCCTGCATGTGCTTGACAGGGTGTTTGTGTGTTTGTCGGTCTACAGTTGTACCTGCGTGCACAGGAATTCTATCTGGGAATGCTTGAACAAGAATGGTACACGGAAGTGGATGAATATTTTTTTATTTCCCCACAAAAGAAGACAGGGTATCCCTTGTTTTTAATAAAAATAGAAACTGATGTTAATACTAATACTAGTAGTGGTGGAAAATGCTGGTTGGTCTCAGCAAGGATTCCCTAATGCTTTGTTCTCTGACTTGCTGAGATATGCATGTAGGCCAAGCTTTCTTTCTTTCTTTCTTTCTTTCTTTCTTTCTTTCTTTCTTTCTTTCTTTCTTTCTTTCTTTCTTTCTTTCTTTCTTTCTTCTTTCTTTCTCTCTTCTTTCTTCCTTCCTTCCTTCCCCCTGTTGGAAGAAATATCCATCTGGTTCAGTTCCAAGCTGGGAGAAAGGCACTGGAGACAAAATGGAGGCTGGAGGCTGATTGGAAAGAGGGTTTAATGGTGAAGCAGAACCACCAAGCACATGGTTCTGGGCAGCTGACCACATGGAGTTGACACCGAGGGGGTATTTATACCTTCTCTTGAGTTTTGAACTTGAGCTTCCTGTTCCTTTGCAAGAACATGTATTCTATTGGCTGTTGTAGGGGTCATAGCTGGCTCTGTAGGTTGTCTGAGTCAAGCTTGGTTGAAGTTTGGGCTGATGCAATGAAGGGGCTTGCTGGGCAATTCCTATTGTGGCTGAGGGCTAATCCTACCTTTGTTCAGACCTTGCTGCAGGGAATCTGCTTATGAATAGAGCTAGCTATCTCTTTATCTCTTAAGTGCTGACATCTGCTGCGGGCTATTAAGGAAGGTGGGGGCTGTCTCTTTCTGTCTCCAGGAACATACCTCTCCATTTCTCATCCAGGGAAATATAGTATTCTGCCTTTTTAATATTTCTCAAAATATTTCATTCTTCTACGAGAGGGGGGTCTTCCCTCCCTCTCTCCCTCCTCCTATTCACCTTCCTTCCTTCCTTCCTTCCTTCCTTCCTTTCTTCCTTCCTTCCTTCCTTCCTTCCTTCCTTCCTTCCCTCCTTCCCTCCCTCCCTCCCTCCCTTCCCTTCTCTTCTCTCTCCTCCTTTTTTCCCTCCTTCCCTGGCACAGTTAATATAGGCAATTATATAGAACTATTCTGCTTCCAACGATTGATTTTAAATGGAGTTGCTTTAACTAGATGAGCATAACGGCAGACTCTCCTTGGAATTTCCTTCACAAAAATGTACCTCTGAGGAGACTTCGTCATGATCCAGAGATTCCCCAAACCGAGAAGACGATCAGGGTTCAGTGAGAAACAAATGAACGTAGAAAAGAGAATCAAAAGTGAGTCCTAAATACACAACCCACAAGACGAGACCTCCCCCGTTGGGTCTCTGCGGGAATCCCTGTTCTTGTTTTATAATCTTTCCAACTTTAAGTGGGTAATTCAGTATGTCTGGACTGCATACAACAGGATCATTCAACCAGTGCAGCCATAAACTCCTCATAAATCATAGTTCTGGGTGCACTAAGTGCTAATTAGACTCCCTGAGGCCTGATCACCTAAATACTTACGAAGCAGGGCTATGGCAGGTTGTGATGACCAGAATAAATGCAACCATAAAATTAAATGCTGTAGAACAGGGATATCAAACTCGATTTCATTCAGGGCTGCATCAGGGTTGTGCTTGACCTGTGGGGCTGGGGTGGGTGTGGCCAGGGTGGGCATGGCCAGCTCAACATCACTCCTGTCAGGGGCGCCTGTGGCAGCCCGAGCACTGTGCCAGCGAAAACGGGCTCCTGAGCTCCGTTTCCAGTTGCAACGGCTTCCTGCAACCCTCTGCTAGCGAAAATGGAGCTTGTGAGGGCCACACGCAGCCTTCCCAAGCTCTGTTTTCGCTGGCATGGGCACCATGGGTCAAATTTTTCACTGGTTCCAGGGTGGCCCCATGGGCCCGATCTGAGCACCCGGTGGGTCAGATCCTGCCTGCGGGTGTAGAAATTTAAGAGATGCGTGTGAGAGACTAGGTCTTACTTGTAGATATTTGGAAAATAAGATCTTGTTCACATTAGACCAGGGGTCTCCAACCTTGGCAACTTTAAGACTTGTGGACTTCAACTCCCAGCTTTGCT
The DNA here is from genome assembly GCF_028640845.1 of Ahaetulla prasina. Classification (NCBI taxonomy): domain Eukaryota; kingdom Metazoa; phylum Chordata; class Lepidosauria; order Squamata; family Colubridae; genus Ahaetulla; species Ahaetulla prasina. The sequence goes on from NC_080541.1 coordinate 8,234,940, forward strand.
GACTGAGGAATTCTGGGACTTGAAGTGCACAAGTCTTAAAATTGCCAAGGTTGGAGACCCCTGCATTAGACTACCTTGTGATCCTCAGGTTCCCTGTTCACACAGTCGCCTTGTTCCCCCAACTGCACGCAGAGCAGCATGCTCTGAGCATATTACTAGCTAGGCTTTCCCTTACTTCTTTTGTACCAGCAACTGATTGGAAAATCTCTGCGCACAACATTTCCCTACAGAGGTTAGGTTTATTAAAGGAGGGAATCTTTTGATCGCCCCCAAAAAAGTTTCCAAAATTTCATCTAGAAATGTGCTTCCTTCCGAAGAACTTCCTCAATCTGGAGAAGCCCAGCAATGGTGTTCGCGGACTTTGAGTGTGCAAAACATCGATTTTGCTATTCAGTTACTCTGTGCTTTTTATTTTTATTTTTTTCCCCAAATTCTGCTTCCCCTACCTCTGCTGTTGTGTGGTTCTCTGTCATAAATGGAAGGTTGCCTTTTCAAGAATCTAATCCCATAGTTTTGATTATCCATTTATTTCAGAGGCCGGGTGGGTGAGCGCAAGTATATGGTTTATAAGATTAAAGGAGAGATTATTGAAGACAATGGTAGCATGTTCCACTACAGGTAGTCCTCGACGTACAACTACAATTGAGCCCAAAATGTATGTTGCTAAGCAAGACGGCTGTTTGGTGAACTTTGTCCCACTTTTCTGGCCACAGTTCTTAAGTGAATCACTGCAGTTCTTAAGTTAGTCATCGGGTGGTTGAGTGAATTTGGCTTCTCCATTGACTTTGCTTGTCAGAAGGTCACAAAAAGGGATCACATGATCCCAGGACATTGCAACCGTCATAAATATGAGTTGCTAGTTGCCAAGGGTCTGAGTTTCGGTCACATGGCTGAGGAGATCCTTCAGTGGTTGTAAGTATGAAAACAATCCTATGTCACTTTTTTTAGTGTCATTGTAACTTTGAGCAGTCACTAAATGAACGAAATAAGTCGAGGACTATCTGTAGTACAAAAAGAGAGGCATGGAAGAATGATAAAAGATACAGCAGAAATTTGAGATTTACAGCATATTTTTCTTTTATTGTGTTTATATTGATATCTGGGATCGAATGAAGACATTAAACATTTCTACAATGGCAAGCCATTTAGAAAGAGATAACAGAATGCAGCATAACAGAGTTGGAAGGGACCTTGGAGGTCTTCTAGACCAACCCCCTGCTCAGGCAAGGAAACCCTATACCATTTCAGACAAATGATTGTCCAATCTCTTCTTAAAAACTTCCGGTGTTCACAACTTCTGGAGATGCTGGAATACATGCCTTCCAGTAATATTATGGATTTTAAAAATGTACATTTTAATATTGTTTTGATGTCTAAGGCATCGTGGAAACATCAATCAACGTTGCTGATTCCAGCAATGTGAAACGCAGCTTCATTTTAGGATGATGAAGAACAGAAATCACTTTTTTTGGCAGCATCATATTTTTTTTTAAAAAAAGCACACCCATAACCTTGAAAATTAGAGGAGCTAAAACTTCATGAGATTTTGAGAGGTACATAAAATTAATTAATGTTTGAGTGTGCCGTGGGATTTCTTTCGTTCTTTATTTTTATGATTTGTTGGGTAAATTAAAGTAAAAAAAAAAAGTTCTTCCAATTCCTCTGAGTGGGATTTGCAAATAATTGAAGTGCAATTAAAGCATACAAGAAAGTGGCGTTTCTATTACAGGATGGTAGCAGATATGCTAAACTGATTATTGAAGCCGATGCCTCAAATTTGGTTAGAACTATTGCTTTGTCTCCAAAGAGTTGATTATAGCAATCAGAGAAAATGATTTGCAGCACATCCGAAGGAACAAAGCAAACATCTGAATACTGAAAAACCAAACTTTGATTATAAGTAACAAGGCCTCTATGATTCTTTAGCAAACCCTACTAAACCGTGATTATTAACCTGCTGAAGGGATGCGGTGGCTCAGTGGCTAAGACGCTGAGCTTGCCGATCGAAAGGCAGTTCAGCGGTTCAAATCCCTAGTAACAGGGGGAGCTCCGGTGACTTGTCCCAGCTTCTGCCAACCTAGCAGTTCGAAAGCACATAAAAAATGCAAGTAGAAAAAATAGGAACCACCTTTGGTGGGAAGGTAACAGCGTTCCGTGCGCCTTTGGCGTTGAGTCATGCCGGCCACATGACCACGGAGACATCTTCGGACAGCGCTGGCTCTTCAGTTTTGAAACGGAGATGAGCACCGCCCCCCTAGAGTCGGGAACGACTAGCACATATGTGCGAGGGGAACCTTTACCGTTACCTTTTTTTTTTTTTTTTTTTTTATAAAAAGTTTTATTTTTACAATCATATCAAATAATTCATCCAATGTACAGTTATATACAATTAGTCGGGCTTGCCCAGTCACCACCACCCTTTTTAACACTCTTCCCTCTTCTACCTTCTTTTACTTTCCAAACCTTCCTCTCCTTCTCTTATCTACATCCACTCCTCCCTCCACCCTACACCTTCCTTCTCCCTCTACTATCCCTCTTCCTTCCTCTTCTCCTCTTTCCTACCTCCTACTCTCTCTTTTCTCCCTCCCCACCGTTCTAAAATGGTAACTATGCAGACCCGACCCTACATTAATTATATTTCTTCAATAATCCCTGTACATTAACCATCACTCCATCTCTACCAAACCCCCAATTCCCTCCCCTTACCCCCACCCCCACCCGACTTCCCAGAACAAAATGCAGGGTATCAAAACTAACAATCATAATCCAAAATAATTCCTAAATTATAATCTTTAGTCACACCACACTTAGTCACACTCTCAATTCCCTCTCCTTCAAAAATATATCTAATACAAAATATTTCCTAAATTTACTCATATGCTATTCGATATTTTTTTATCTGATACTTATTTTAAATATAATCAATCCACATTTTCCATTCTAAAATATATTTTTCTAGTATATAGTCTTTCAAGTAAGCGGAGATTTTGTCATCTCTGCCAGATTTGATACTTTGAGTGTCCATTTGTTGTTTTGTTTTGTCCATTCTTGATTGTAGGTAATTCTTCTTTCTTCCAATACTGAGCAATCAAAAGTCTTGCGACTGTTATTAAGTTCAAAATCAATTTAGTCTCTATAGCTGTATAGTCCATAATTATTCCTAGTAGAAAGAACTGCGGAGTAAACTTAATCTTCTTTTCAAAATATTCTGCATGATCCACCAGCCTTTAATCCAAAATACTTTAACTTTTTACAAGTCCACCATATATGGTAATAAGTAGCATCTTCACAATCGCATCTCCAACATTTAGCAAGATCTAATATGTGTTTCTTGTAAACAGGTAATGTCATTTTAAATTATTTCAAATAATGAAATACTTTCCTTCTCTTCTGGTGAATTCAGGCCATTAACATTCCAAGATAATAGTTTAATTGCCATTATCGGCCAAAGGAAACTTTTGGAACACCAGCCAGATCACATTTTATTTTAGGCCTTGCTCCTCCCACTGTTTCCATTGTAGTAGTTGCCAGTTGTTGTTGTGCCTTCATCTCTTGTTCCTTGCGTTTAGCAGCAGCTCTAGTCAGCCTTTGTTCTTTTGAATCTAAACCCGTCGTAGGTATTTCCAACACTTGTAATAAATCTTCTTCCATCACAATCTGTTCTTGTACCTGCTTCACTTCTCTTTCCTTCACTTCAGCCTCCCTTCTTCTAGCTTCCAATGGGGGAAGACTTCCAACTTTTAATACCTCAACATAAAATTCTCTTGCTTTTCCAACCGTATTGAAACGATGTACTTTCCCTGCATAATATACTATTATACCAGTTGGAATATCCCATCTATATTCAATCTGATGTTTTTTAAGTTCATTCACCAGGAAGGCATATTCCTTCCTAGCTCTTAACATTTTGGTGGAATTTCCTTTAATATCAAGATATCTTGACCAGCAATCTGAATCTTCTCCCCTTATATGAAGCTTGCAAAATCTGATTTCTCACTATTCTGTTTGTAAAATAAATAACAACATCCCTTGGCAACTTTTTTTGCCTTGCTATCCAAGAATTCACACGATATATTTTATCAATTTGATAAGCCACATCTGCTGGACGAGCTGCTAATATCTCAGCAAATACTTCAGAAAAAAATTTCCCTTAAATTCTCTTCCTTATTTTCTTTCAAACCTCGGATTCTAAGAGCAAATTCCATATTTCTGTATTGTATCAAAACTATTTCATCCTCTGTCTTTTCCATTTTACTTTGAAATTCATCCATTTTATTTTCTAATTTTGAATTATGTTGCTTAATTACTTCAACCTCCTCTTCCAATAAAATCACATTCGTTGCCAAACTTTGTACTGCCATTACAAATCCTTCTTTAACTTCTTTATTTCCCACTTGAATTTCTGATATCTGCTCTTTCATTTCAGACATCTCATCAGTTATAACTTTAAATTTTTCTTCTATAAAGCCTTTTAAGTTCTCTTGTAACGCCTCTAAATTCAATGTTCTAGTCTCTGCTGTATGAGCTGGAGAGGCACCAGCTGATAAAGTTCCAAAGCTCTTTGTTACAGTAGACTTTAATTGTTTGGCTGCCATCTTCTATAAAATTATTTATTTATTTATTTCCAACTTAATATTCACTTTAAATCTTCTTAACTTCTGAGAAACACAGTCTTTTAAAGCAGTATTTAAAAAATCTCCCTAGATTCTATCAGCAGGCAGCAAAGAGTTAAAGCAGCAAGTAACATGCAAATTACCAACTGCAGAGGCACACGCTGAAAGTATCACTTTCGCTTTCCACTCGTTAACTTGTTAACAATTCGCCTCCATTTTCTTGCTGTTTTCAAGCTTGTTACAAAGTATCAGGGAATCGGCTTGGCTACTTGCTTAAAGTTCTCCCACTTTCGTTCTGTCCGGTATAATCCTTTATTGTCCAAAATAAATCTCGGCGTTTGGTCGTGGTGATTGGTTCCGCCAAAGCAGAAGAATCCTCGGATCTGGAGCACTTCGGGTTACTGGAGGGAACTTAACCCTTCAAACCCCTTTTTTCTCAGGGGCTTTAGGGAAATTCAACCTCTGCCCTCAGCTCACCCCTTCTCCTTCTCCCGAAGAGGGGGTTTTCCGAACCGCTGGGCAGCAGATTTAAGCTGTCCTAGCGATTCCACATAATCCAGAGGTTGGTGATCGTAAAGATCACCGCCATCACCTACGGTGCCAAACCGGAAGTCTTTTACCGTTACCTTTTATTAACCTGCTGAATGAATGCAGATGTTTTCAACATGACTTTGCAGAAAATTGATAGGCTACCCAGTGGTGGGATTTAGCCTATTCGGGTCAGTTCGGGAGAACGTTTTCAGCAACGTTTTTGCTCCCAGAACTCTTCAGGGAGGCCTCCTAGGCCCGAAATGAGGCACGAGGGTGGTGGTCTATGTCCCCCCTGGCCTATTTTTTGCTCCCATGGAGGTGCAGGAGGTTGAGTGCTGCTTGAAACACACCCTGGCCACGCCCACTATGGCCACACCCACCCAGCTGGTCATTAGGGCAGAGAACAAGTTCTTAAATTATTTGAATCCCACCAATGAATGGGATGTTCTGCTCCAGGGCACCAAGCCATCTGGTAGGGCCAGGCCTTCAGGGTCCTGTGGGAGCCGATCTCAACTCGGGGGGAAGATATTCCCAAAGGGCAGGGGCCACAGCAGAAAAGTCCCTTTTCCTGGACCCCAGGAGAATTCCTTGACTGACAGGGTCCATACCATGTCACCTCTGCTGGCTCAGGCCAGTCCCACTGGGCAAGGTAGTTACACCACAGCGTTTAATACGGCCATTCCTTTCAGCCACAATACGATTACTTGGATGTGAGCAGATTAACTCATCCAGTTGCACAAATTGTATGGAATGCGGGGGGTGTTCTGGCCCTCCCATCTATTCCACCCCGGGCTTTCAGTGATTTTTGGAAAAAAATACCCACATAATTTATTTTCCAGTTCATCTCTCATTCAGAGTCCCCCACCCTCTCCTCCTCCTCTTCGGCTGGTGATAAATGGATATTCTGATTAGCAAGATCTAATCCCAGGGCATTCCGTTTTTACTTAATGGCCTTGTCAACCTTTTCCTACCTTGGCTGCTCATTGTGAAGAGGCCCAAACCTATATGTCAACACCTACATACTGTGGGTGTTTTTTGTTTAAATTTTTAGAAAAGAGAATCCAAAGAAAGGTGAATGGCGCAGTCCCCTCAGTAATTAATATTCAGCATTGCAATCCTTCTCCCGTCTCTGCTCTGTTTGAGGAAGCAGAATTCGTTCAAGGAGTCAGATGGGATTTAGCACTGCTGCTTTTTCTGACTGGATTGAACGGTTCCGGTAACTAAAAATAAATGCCGAGATGCATTTTCCCCCTCCCCTTCCTGCACCTCTGTTCCTGCTCATCTAGAGGCTTGGATAAATGTGGCTGCAGAGCAGGCAGTTGGACTATGTCTATCAAGATCACAGTGTTGTAGTTACAGGGAGGTCAAAGTTCCAATATCTCAGGGGTTGCCTGTTCTCCAAATCACCAGAAGGCAGGACAAGAAGGAACGGATAGAAACTAATCAAGGAAGAGAAGCAATCTAGAACTAAGGAGAAATTTCCTTATAGAAAAACTAATCAGTGGAACAGCTTGCTCCCAGAAGTTGTGAATGCTCCAACACTGGAAGTTTTTAAGAAGAGGTTGGATAACCATTTGTCTGAAGTGGTGTACCTTTTCCTGCCCAAGCAGGGGGTTGGACTAGAAGTCATCCAAGGTCCCTTCCAATTCATTCTATTCTATTCCGTTCCGTTCCGTTCCGTTCCATTCCATTCCATTCCATTCCATTCCATTATTTTCTTCTGTTCTGTTCTGTTTTGTTCTGTTCTGTTCTGTTCTGTTCCGTTCCGTTCCGTTCCATTCCATTCCATTGTTCTTTTCTTTTCTTTTCTTTTCTTTTCTTTCCATTCCATTCCATTCCATTCCATTCCATTCCATTCCATTCCATTCCATTCTATTCTATTCTATTCTATTCTATTCTGAATAGCAGTAGCACTTATATACCGCTTCACAGTGTTTTACAGCCTCCTCTAAGCAGAGGAGCAGTTTACAGAGTCAGCCTATCGCCCCCAACAACCTGGGCCTTCATTTTACCAATCTTGGAAGGATGGAAGGCTTAGTCAACCTTGAGCCTGGTGAGATTTGAACTGCTGAACTACAGCCCAGCCAGCAGTCAGCAGAAGTAGTCTGCAGTGCTGCCTTCTAAGCACTGCTCAGTGAGTGCTCCAACACTGGAGGTTTTTAACAAGAGATTGGACAACCATTCGTCTGAAATGGGATAGGGTTTCCTGCCTAAGCAGGGGGTTCGACTAGAAGACCTCCAAGGTCCCTTCCAACTCTGTTATTCTGTTCTAGCAAAGAAGCTGCAGTGACAGTTTCTTGAATGATTCTTTTTCATGACTGTTGGTTCAGCTGCCTTCGTTCTGGCTTCACCGTCTTGGAATGTTAACAATTATGTTACGGTGATGACTTCCTCACCTAAATCTTCATTATTACAGAAACCAGGAAGGCCGTGAATTGCAGAGAAATACAACCTGTTTGGGTGAATGAGGGAAAGGAAGCAAGCCACGGTCAGGCATTAAAAAGAACCTTTTAAACAGCTACATGTGAGGCTTTAAAGCTTGCCTATGCTAATTTATGTTATTAGAGGACCACTGAGAAGTAACGCTTGGAATTCATTTACGTTTCACTGCAGCCCAAGCAGGCCGATTAATTTCCCAACAGAGTCCTTCCGATTGAATTCTGGTTTTTTAATTCATTTGGATTCGGATCCAGGGCTTATTATGAATTTGCCCAACCAAGGCAAAGAAAAGCAGGATTCTCACAAATGGTCTTTCAGCCCTCTTCGCCAAATTGGGGGAAGTTCAGTTCTTAGTCAAAGGGTGCTGAAAGCCTGCTTTTAGACTGTAAATTTCCTTATCTGTCAGGAACTAGGAATGATTTATTGGTTGAAGCAGGAGATTCAATATGCAGTATATCAGCTACATTTCTGCTGTCAATACCGCTGCCCTCATGTCAGAAGCACCAAGGCCAGTGGTGGGATTTAGCCAGTTTGGGCTGGTTCAGATGAACCGGTAGTTAAATTGCTGTCTGCCACCCTTCCCTGCCCCTTCCAGAGTCCCCACACACCTCGTTTTGGCTCCCAGGTAAGTGCAGGGAGGCCTCCTAGGCCCAAAACAAGGTGCGGGAGGGTGGTGTGGCCTCCCGTGGCCCATTTTTGCTCCCAGGGGGTGCAGGAGGGTGAGTGCTGCCAGTCACACACCCTGGCCACACCCATCATGACCACGCCCACCCAGCCAGTCATTAGGGCAGAGAACCGGTTGTTAAATTATTTGAATCCCACCACTGACCGAGGCGCTTCCGGGTTTAAAGGATTAGCCGGTGACAACACCATTGTCCCAGAGATGCTCAGTTGAGGTCTCCTTTCATGTCCCGAACATGAGCTGGAGCAAAGGACAGGAGCTCAATCCCACCACATGGCAGCTCTTGGGACTCAAACGCAGGCTTGCTAACCTCCTATGCAGTGTCCTAACCACTGGAACCAGTGTGCTCCTTTACTGTCAATACAACAGATGTATTTAAATACCAACCAGCAAGTTGGTCTTGCTGGTTGGTCTTTCTCATTGTCTTCCATGCTTCTTCCTAGATCTAGCAATGAATTAAGGTGAAAGTTTAGTAATCATTGTCCAACAACTCATAATCCTTTGCCTTTACGTTCCTTATCTCATGTGTTTACATCCTATTTTATTTGATGATCTTATTAGTTACCAATTTGGCCCAAACAACTATTTGGGAAAGACCTAAGAGAAATGAGGTGTTCCGACCCAGCTCCCCATACACGACAAACCCTCTGAAGTAAACTCAAAGACTACTTTAATTAGGAGTGCCAACAGCCCTGGAAAAAGGTTTCTCTCACACCGCAGGCTAACAAGTCTGTTCGGCACGGAGATGAATAGTTGTCTGCCACATCCGTTCATCTCTGCCCCCTGCCTTTTATCCCCAGAGCTAGATTGGGGCTTCACTAGCAGTGCTGTCTCTTCCATCCCAAGGACCGGCCCATAGATTTCCACTGCTCTCCTCTCCTCTGCCTTCTGAACATCTGCACATCAGGCACTGGACCCAGCTGTTCCTCTTCCCATCTCCAGACCTGGGGGTTGCTGACTTTCCATCTGAGGGCTGATGGACAGCCTAGGCTCTGCCTCTCTCTCTCTCTCTCTGACAGATCAATTCCCTCTTTCCCTTTCGGAGCTCTCAGGTTGCCTTGATGCTGACCCTGAGTGCCATGCCTTCTCCTCCTCTGATTCAGCTGCCAGAGGGGCCGATGACTGACAGGCCACAACACTTCGTTGTCCACTGAACTGAGGAGATGCGAGTTGATCTTTGACCTGTTGTCCTTCCCGTTGTTATACTCTAGTTTTTTATACAAAAAGAAGCCATTCACAGTTGACCTATCTTGTAATTCCGCTGAAAGAAAAATCTAATTACTATATTATCATTGACTCAGGCCCTTAAAGTCTTAAACATTAGATGTACAACTTTCTACCTTCCGAAAATTGCCTGCTCAGAAGGCAGTTGCAAGAGCACACACAACTAATGGGTGCCCTGACAGGCCTTAGTTTTCACCCCAGGTGACCAAAATATTTGAAATTTCTCTCCACGCTGGAGAGGAGGAGGAAGGATCAACATGGCCAAGCTCTTGGCCAAGGCATTTTTGATTAATCAATTCACCATTCTTCATCCTGAATCATGGTTGATAAACCAGAGTAGGAGACTGGGTTTCTTTTTCTTTTTAAATCTACCATCTTTGTGCTCTGTTGGATTCAGATTGGGTCACACGTTGGCGATGTTAGAACAGAGGCTGGACAGCCACTTATTAGGGACTAGCTGAAAGCCAATGCTTCACTACGAAACTATGTGAGCGGGGTTGATAAATTGGCACCTAAAGCCTGAAACTTAATGTAGAATGTGTAACTCTGTAGCATCAGAGCCTGTCAATATAAGGCAACTGGCAGTTGGAACAGAGAGGGAAGGGGAGTAGAATGTCCCAACCTGCAGGCTGAATGAGTCGTGCTGGCCAAGCCCATGCCCGGTTTAGTGAAGGGGTAGCATCAGAACCTGTCAATATAAGGCAACTGGCAGTTGGAACAGAGAGGGAGGGGGAGTAGAATATCCCAGCCTGCAGGCTGGATGAGTCGCATGCTGGCCAAGCCCACACCCGATTTAGCGAAGGGGTAGCATCAGAGCATGTTAATATAAGGCAACTGGCAGTTGGAACAGAGTTCTTTTCAGGTGGGGAGGGGGAGTAGAATATCTAACTCTGTAGCATCAGAGCGTGTGAATATACTGTATATGAATATACTGTATATGAAATACTAATGATCTGATGGTCATTTCGAAAAATCCTTTCTTAGCGAGCACCTAGAAGCCAAGAGGCAAATTTCAAGTTTGTAGGCTTTTCAGTTCTGAAGATTTCGTGATGAGTGAGTAGTATTTGGCTTTTATATATATAGATTCTTGAATTTGGATCCTTGCACTGAGAAGGGATGTGTTAGATATCACCTTTCCAATTCTATCCCTTTATTTGGTTTGGGGAGTTTTAAAACTCCGGAATTCTCCTCTAGAACGTCCAAACTAAATTCCACACTGGAATTGTTGGGGTTGAACAGCACCAAGCTGGAGAAAGCTGATATGGTTTGTGTTGATACAGTTGGTCATTGAATTGAGGAACCTTCATTGTCATCCTTACTGACAAACAATGGGGTTCACTCTATTTTCCTGTCATTAAATAGGGCAAGTGGAGTCAACACAGAATCCAGATAGACAAATGAATGGAAAAACCAATTGGTCTTGTGGCACCTTAAATACTATCATCTATCTATCATCCATCCATCCATCTCTCTCTCTCTCTCTCTCTCTCTCTCTCTCTCTCTCTCTCTCTCTCTATCTATCTATGAACATACAGGTTGTCCTCGAGTTACGACCACAATCAAGCCCAAAACTGACGTTGCTACATGAAACGTTTCTTAAGTGAGTTTGCCCCATTTTACAACTTTTTGTGCTGCAATTGTTACGTGAGTCATTGCATTTGTTCCCTTAGTCACAGGGTTGTTAAGTGAATCTGTATCCCCCCCCTTAACTTTGCTTGTCAGAAGGTCGCAAAAGCGGATCACGTGACCGCTTGCCAAGGATCTGAATTTTGGTCACATGACGAGGGGGCGATGCTGCAACGGTTGTAAGCATGAAAACGGGTCACAAGTTGCTTTTTTTTCCAGTGCTATTGTCACTTTGGACGGTCACTAAATGAACTGTTGTAACTCAAGAACTGCCTGCATTGTATGCCTTTCCATTCACAAAATGGCTGCCGTAAGAGAGACAGCCAGTTTTTACCAAGCATGGATTTGCCACAAAATTCCTGTCAGGGTTCCAAGCAAAAATGGCTTCCAGGGCTGACAATTCCCTGCCTTAACCTTTCGATCAGCAGATTATTTCTCTTCGTTTGTTTGTTTTTCCCGAATAGGTGACAATATTTCCAAACTAAACTCCAGGTTTTCTAAGAACGTTTATGCTGTCCATTGGGCATCTGGAGACTTTCTTAGAAAGTCTCTTAAAAATAAAGTTTCTTAGAAATAAAGACAAGGCCGATATTTTCCTTTGCAACAAACCAACTTTTTTTAAAAAAAACAACAACGAATAAGTGATATTTTTTAACGTAGAAAAAAAACTAAGACATGAAAACTGTTGTGCACTGTAAATGTACTGACATTGTTGAGTGATCTGTTGGGACCTCCCAGGGTAAATATTTGTGGCCTGAAGCTCAGTTGCTTCATTTCAGAAGCAACAATTTTAAGTTTGAAGACCCGACACGACTTCGTGTTGCTTCTGACCCAGCAGATGAACCCAGTCAATCTACTGAAATTTATTGACTGGATTAAATTATCTGGCAGGCCCCCGATTACTGGTTTGCCATCTCTTTAAGATCCTCTTGTCTCAGCTCCCTGTTCTATCCAGGAGTAGCAGAGCTACAGTGATTTTCAGTGTCGATCCAATGAAAAGTATCGAACGCTGCGGCTGGCTTGGGTTCGAAATGAACACAGAAAGGGCCCCATCCTGAAGGAAAGGTGTGTTAACCTCCATTCAGGAGCTTGTCGACACCATTCTCGCATCTTCATGTGGGTGTGCGTCCGTGAGTGGGTGTACGTGTGTACATGTGGAGGATGCTTCTGTTGGACCTTTGATGGCCTAGTGTGTGAAGAGCTTGAATAGATTTCCACAGGAAATGCTGATATGGACTTTCCTGCCTGCAACACGATGCAGGGTAAATTTATGGGTTAAAACAACCTTCCCCTGAATTGGTATCTTCCAGATGTGTTCAGATGTCATAATGCATGTTTCAACATTTTCATGAAACCTCTGTATTCTGTAAGCTTCCATGCATGTTGGCTAAGAATTCTAGAGCTTGTTATCCTTATACATCTGGAAAGGTATCAGGTTGGGGAAGGATGGGTTGGAAATATTCCCATATGAGCCAATTATGCAGAGCAACAATAACACAAACCAAAAGGTGATGGATTTAGCTCAACTTTGGGCAGAAATGGATTTAATTGCTTGTTGACTTTTTGGCTAAGTTCAGGTGAACTATTTCATATGTCAATGCAAATGTATTTAATTGTTATTTCTGTATTGATGGGAATCAATACAGTAGTACTGAATTTTTCTAAATTTTGCAATGTAGTTCTCCAGCTTTTTTTTTTATTAAAACAAAAACAAGGTGTACCAAATTTTATTTGCTAGGGAAAAAAAATGTTGTATCAGGAAAATGAATCAATGAACATATTGCCTATATGTGGTGAAATGACTTTGAAAACGAGTACAAAGCTTCTTATGGATTTTTCAAAACCGCCTTAAAATAGATGCAGAAATCTGATGGAAATGAGCTTAGAAAAGAAAAGAAAAGAAAAGAAAATTGGACAGAAATTAGAAATGAACAGAATTCTGCATCTATAACACCTAGAGACTACTATGTTTGGGAGAGATATTTAAAATGGTTTTCCCATGTCAAATGCAATCCTGCTTTTGCAATTTGCACAGCAAATACAGGGTGTAATCCCATGGCATCTAAAAGACTTCCAAATCTACATGACACAAATAATTGGGTACTAAAGCTAGAACTGTGAAAATACAATTTTGCCTGATGTCAACTCTGAAAGTATCAGAAAGTACCTACAGAAAACTCTTGATTTCGTAAAGAAGGGTGTGGAAAGGTGTCTGTTAAAAGAGAATACCTTTGATATCTGAATTGGCTTTAAAACAGGTGTATTTTATACGTTTTTCACATATCACACACGGTGGTGCAGTGGCTGAGAGGTGGAGCTCTCGCCTCACAATCACCAGGTTGTGAGTTCAATCCTAGGTAGAGGCAGATATTTCCCTCTCTGGGCACAATGAGAATATATCTGCTGGATATAACTCCGCATTGGCGACAGGAAGGGCATCCAGCCAGTAAACGCTCAGCTCCATTCAGTTGCCAAGACTCCACCCCGCAAGGGATTATGGGGTCATTAAATGAAGATGATGACACATTTCACATATGCATAAAATGATTCTGGAGTTTTATGTGTATTTTATGTCTAGCAAACGGGAAGGAATATTTTTTTTTGGTATGTTCAAAAGCATATGCTGTACAGGTAAATTTTGTCAATTCAAAGTCCGCTAAATCAGGGTCTGTTAAGTCAAGAACTTAACTACAGTTGAAGCGTGGTAGTCACAGCATGCTCCCGAACTCCATGCAAACTGTTGGTTCAAAGGAATTGTGTGTTGCAGTGATGAAACAGAGCTAGGAAAACCATATTGAGCCATGGAAGCTAACTGAAATAAAACCCAGCAGAGAGAGAGAGAAAAAAGGAAAATAACAAAAAATAACATGCAATAGAACAGAGACAAAATAAAACATGAAAAAGACCGAAAGAAGGTACTAATTACTCCTATTCACGGCATGGAGAAAATGAGCATTTAAATCATTGTTTCTTAAACTAAACAATTTGAAGTCATGTGGACTTCAACACCTAGAATTCCCCAGCCATCATGTCCTAAAGTTGCCAAGTTTGAGAAACACGGATGCAAAACATATTTTTTTAAAAAAAAAACTAAATTATTAGCCTCCTTAATGGTAATAACAATTTTGCACAATTGGACTGCTGCAGGAAACATTGTCTGTTTTCTAAACGCTGATTTGTTAAAAATCCACTAACTAGTATTCTCATTTTTGGGGAACAAATAGTCAAAAATGTGTTAGCTGTGCTTTTCTTGAGTTTCTGAAGGAGACGGTGAACGTCAATCTAAAAAATAAATGAAAAGTTTTTTAAAAATATTTTTAATACGAATGTTCCTGATTGAAATGGAACATCCAAGGAAAGGGAAGAGAAATTTCAATGAAACTCCAAAAATGTCCAAGAAGTTCTACACATAATCCCAAATTAAATGATGAGTCTTTGAGATGCCATAATATTTTTGGTTGGTTTTTACTTTGAATGATCTACATCAGTGGTCTCCAACCTTGGCAACTTTAAGACTTGTGGACTTCAACTCCTTGGAGTTGAAGTCCACAAGTCTTAAAGTTGCCAAGGTTGGAGAACACTGATCTACATCAATGTTTCTCAATGTCAGGAGCTTTAAGATGGCTGGACTTCAACACCCAGAATTCTGGGAGTTGAGGCCCACCGTCTTAAAGTTGGTGAGGTTGACAAACACTGATCTACATGGATAAAATGATTGGAATGATTAAATCTGCTGTCAATGAACTTAGAGTTGGGTGAAAAGTATCAAGTTGTATCAACAGTTGAGTTGTGTTACTATGTGATCCCAACAAAATAATTCTTGTGTCTCGGTCTCATTTCTTTTCTTGGTCATCTCCATGTTGGGAGATCTAGACCTAACACAGGGCCTTCCCAATGCCATACTTGATTCAGCAGAATGGCTTCCTAGGCAGATGAGCAGACAACAATGTATTGCAGCTTATTTGAAGAACGGAAACTGTACCAGACTAATGTTTACAAAGTCCAAGTTGACGGTAAACCCCTGTAAAATATCTGTAATTTATGCAAGGGATTGGATGTTTTCTTTTCTCTTTTTTTTCCCTTTTCCTGTCTTTTCTCTTGTAACGAATGCACTAAGCAACCCTGTATATATTTTACAACGTCTTTACAAAACAAGAGAAAAAAAAAAACCAATGCAGAGAGAGAATCACTTACTGTAGTGTTGTAAAATAAATGCACTTTTTCTAATTTTTTCATTAAAATCTTATGGCACGTTTTCAAACGCATATGGGCTTATTTTATAAACAGCAATACCAAAGCGGAAGATCTCAAGGAAATCTGCTTTAAAAATACTCTTCTGTTGGGAGAAAATAATGCAGACACTTTTCGTCTACACACACACACTTGAACACACACACACAAATGTGTTTATCTTTTTGAACTGTGGTGCTTGTGCTATGGTTGTCCCAAAGATGCCTTTTTTTCAAGAGGCAACTGGATTTTCTGTTTTTTCTTTGAAGATGTTTCTCATCAAGAAGAAACTTCTTGGATGAGAAGTGAAACATCTTTTTCAAGAGACAAAACTTGAAAAAAAGCACCTTTGGGACAACCATGACCTGGATGACTGAGAATCTCCACAGACACTTGTGCTATGATGTTTGTTACACACTAACGTAGTGATATGGACACCTGCAACTCCAAGGTTGTTGGTCAGAAGATGAAATGCTGAAATAGTCTGGTATCTCCAATCTCCCAGTGTTTGTTCTATGGGGAGGACTGTTGTTTTTTGTGGTTCGGTTGCTAAGTCATGTCCATCACTTCATGACCCAATGGAACATAGTGCACCAGGCCCACTTGTTTTCCGCTGTCTCCATGAATTTGCCCAAACTCATGTCCATTGCATCAATGACACTATCTAATCATCTCAATCTTTCCCAACATCAGGGTCTTTTCCATTGAGTCTTCTCTTTAGTGATTGAGCGTCAGCTTCAGGATCTGTCCTTCCAAAGAAAAATGAACGTTCTCTTCTTAGCTCTGCTTCCTGCTGAAAATCATAGATTGTGTCTTCATAGGATCTGGTGGAAACCAGAGTGAAGATTCGGCTTCTGTGAGAAGACTCACATTTACAGGTGAACAGCTTTAACCGGCCTTAAGAAAGACTAAAGGCAGGGGTGAAATCCAGCAGGTTCTGACAGGTTCTGGAGAACCAGTAGCAGAAATTTTCAGCAGTTCGGAGAACCGAGAGTGGAAATTTTGAGTAGTTCAGAGAACCGGCAAATACCACCTCTGGCTGGCCCCAGAGTGGGGTGGAAATGGAGAGTTTGCAACATCCTTCCCCCAGGAGTGGGGAGGGAATGGGGATTTTGCAGTATCCTTCCCCTGGAATGGGGTGGGAATGGAGATTTTGCAGTATCCTTCCCCTGCCACACCCACCAAGCCACACCATGCCCACTAAGCCATGCCCACAGAACTGGTAGTGAAAAAAAAATTGGATTTCACCACTGTCTAAGGGTTATGTAGGATGACCATGATGAATAAATGAATGAATAAAGATGATAGATAGATAGATAGATAGATAGATAGATAGATAGATAGAGATAGATGAAAGATCATAGACATATGATAGATAGATATCATAGATAGATAGCTATCATATGATAGATAGGAGGTCGAAATAGCTAGGTAGATAGGTAGATGGATGGATGGATGAATAGAAAGATGTTCATAGCTTTAATGACACTATCTAACCATCTCATTCTCTGCCATCCTTTTCTCTTTTTGCCTTCAGTTTTTCCCAGTATAAGGTTTTTCCAAAAAGTCCTCCCTTTTCATTTGGTGATCAAAGTATTTGAGCTTCAGCTTCAGTATCTCTCTTTCCAAAGAAAACTCAGGGTTGGTTTCCTTTAGGATTGACCGATTGGATGGATGAATATCATAAAAATGGTCCCCCTTTTTTTCTCATCGGTCCATCCATCACTGTTCCACCATCTTAACGTGGCAAATGTCTATGGAGATTTTCAGTCATCCAGGTCATGGTTATCCCAAAGGATCCTTCCATTCCCTACCATCCAGTCAGAGCTGAAGAAGCTTCTTGGATGAGAAGCGAAATGTCTTCCAAGAAAAAAATAACTCCCAGAATTCCTCAGCCAGCATGGAATTGAATTGTGGAGTTGAAGTCCACAAGTTGTAAAGTTGGCAAGGTTGGAACTCCCTGAAATATGGAGTGAAGGTAAGTGTTGATGTTCTGACAGATGAACCCAATCAAAGCAAGCACGGTTGAGAAAGTTTTGAATGCAAAATTTTATTAAATACATTGTTTCATGACTGATGAGGGCAAAACCAGATCTAGCTAATTCCCATGAAAACCCCTAATTCCTGTGCGTAATTAGAGTATAGGATTCTCCCTCTTCCTATTAGTGCAGGTCACATTGTCCAATTGAGTCTCATTGAATTGTTATGAGAAAAAGTCTTTGGCTTTGGCAAACAACTGCTGAAGTGTCCTTGGCTCCCAAGCTCATCATCTTGATGTCTGGAGCCTACATTCCATCTTCCCCCTGCTTTGTTGGCAAGCTAGAAGTGATAATGGTTGCAACAGCAAAAGCACACATCAAAACCTGACAATAAGGACGAACATCTGCCACTCCAACTCTTTGACAAATCTTGACCTGGGTAATACAGACATTGATAGCCAATAGTTCAGCACCTCTTCGCTCAGGGGTGTCTGCAAGGTGACTGTGATGACCCCGAGCATGGCATGAAGGCAACACAGCCAGAGAACCGGTATGAGTCCCTTTATTGGCACCAACTTTGGCCCCAACATCCCATTTACTCTCCAACCTGGAGAAAAGCTTTTCCACAAACCTGCAGCAACTTCTGTCTGCAGATACTTCAGTCCAAACATTGTAAGCAGAATGACTGCAATCAATCACTCCAGCAGGGCGAGGAAATGAGTCCAAGAAGCAAAGAATCATGGCAATAAGTCCAGCAAGGCAAGATAAGCACACAGAAGCACGGCAATAATTCAAACAGTCAGAAGGGATGCCAGGATGCAGGCCACAAATCTCAACACTAGATGAATTCAGTGTTTGTTCCTGACAAACACCCCTCCCAACTGCCTCTCCTTTAAACTCCATCCCCAGGTGTGTGCCTTGTGAAGGGAATCAGGGCCCTTTCCTTCCTCGTAAGCCACGCAACCCTTCCCCAGTTTCCTCCACAGCCAACGGAGCCACTCTCCCACTCTCTGCCAGCTGTTCGTCTCCCATCTCAGATTCAGACTCCGACGGGGGCATGACAGTGACACTGAAAAGATCAGGATGTAAAAAAGATGTTGAGACTTTAGAAAGAGTGCAGAGAAGAGCAACAAAGATGATTAGGGGACTGGAGGCTAAAACATATGAAGAACGGTTGCAGGAACTCGGTATGCCTAGTTTAATGAAAAGAAGGGAGACATGATAGCAGTGTTGCCAATATCTCAGGGGTTGTCACAAAGAAGATGGAGTCAAGTTATTCTCCTAAGTACCTGAGGGCAGGACAAGAAGCAATGGGTGGAAACTAAGCAAGGAGAGAAGCAACTTAGAACTAAGGAGAAATTTCCTGACAGTTAGAACAATTAATTAGTGGAACAACTTGCCTGCAGAAGTTGTAAATGCTCCAACACCGGAAATTTTAAAGAAAATATTGGATAACCATTTGTCTGAAGTGGTGTAGGGTTTCCTGCCTGGGCAGGGGGTTGGACTAGAAGGCCTCCAAGGTCCCTTCCAACTCTGTTATTATTATTATTATTAAGGATGTATATAATTGAAGCTTGGCTTATTTTCAAGGGCATCTTGCTCAACTTTTGGCTGTACTATTATGGGTATCATCTTGATTTTCTTTTGGCCAAATCCATTGGACACCCTTTCTCATGTTCGAATGATTTCACCAACTCTCCCGATGAGGTACCTTGTTTATAAAACCAGAGATTTTGTTCTTAACAAGATCAATGTCAACTCACAAAGCATCCCTTGCCAGTGGGGATGGGAAACTGGCGAAACTGTACAGCAGCAAAAAAAAACCAGATGCACATTCCACGCTTATCTCCCTCAAGGCTGTATCCCAGGGATACCTACAGCAGTTGAAGGGGAGTGACCTATACAACCCCTGAAATTGCTCCGTTGGTGAATGTGATTGATGACACACCCTGGGTGGGGGGGAGGAGGGGGGAAAAAGGGTCATAATTTGAGTGTAAGTTATGTCAGGTCAGAGCTGGCATCACTTGAGAACTGCTGACATGAAGCTTCTAATAAAGAGTTGGATTTCTTTTGAAGCTTGGTTCAAGACTTATGATTTAATTAGGGCATCCGTCGGAACCCTGACAATCAAAGGACAGACTGGCCTTTGAACTGGAGCGAGTGGCACAGTGCACAGAGAAAGTTGCACTTGAGCTTAAAAAAGACAACTGTCAATTCATCTGCCCGACCCTCATTTTAACTGACTCGCTGTCATCCATCACATGTATATCAATGTCCCCTGAAAGCCTTTTGACATTCACATCATGGCATTTGAAATAATCTTGTCCTCTGAAATAATCTTCCTTATTTTTCCGTGTGTCAACAGAGATGCAGAAACAAAAATGGCATTGTTCCCAACTCAGCTAGGGATTCTAATATGAACAGGATACCTTAGGGGAGCTAAAAGCCAAAGCAATCTCTAATTTAGGACACATTTTCTCATGCAAATTAGCATTGCTTTTGGCAATATACTTTCTGATGGAAGAGATCTGCAGAAACCGAATTAAAATTAAACCTTGTATATTCCACTTTTTTGTTTTTAATGCGTTGGGACACATTTCCACATAGGACGAGACACATTTTGACTCTGCCTGTTTCAATCATATTTATTCTGAAATAAAACAAAGGTCACTTGGGGAATATTTCACGGAATCTACTGCAAAAATGCATATAAGTTGCTCTATTGTGTTCGTGAAAACTGTAATCCACAGCCATGCTTGGGGAAAAAAAAAGTATCTTATCCAGAATTATCTTACACCTTTCTCTGTCTGAGGACAAATTATTGAAAGGAGATGTCAACAACCTAAAGCCAGAAGGCCTTATTTCATCTCATCCTTAGCTGCTGCAAGTACCGTATTTTTTGGAGTATAGGACGCACTTTTTCCCTCCTAAAGGAGGGTGAAAATTTGGGTGCGTCTTATGCACCAAATGTAGCCCCACCCACCCACCGGCCCCCACCTTTTGGCCTATGCCTCCCAGCAATTTACCTCCTTGCAGCAAAAAGCCTGTTTCAGCTTCAGCACAGCCTGATTAGCACAATCAGCTGATTGTCAGTTGGATCAGCCTCCCGACCCTCAGCTGTTTCAGGCCGCAAGGATTGCCATTGCCTATTGCCGCACAGGCCTCTGCTGTTTGCTGCAAGGAGGCAAATTGCTCAGAGGCAGATTTTTTTTTTGTGCTAATCAGGCTGTGCTGAAAATGAAACTAAAGCAGGCTGTTTGTTGTTTGTTACAATGAGACAAATTGCTGGGAGGCAGATGCAGATTTTTTCCCTTATTTTCCTCCCCAAAAAAGCCAACACGGTTCTAGGCTACATTAACAGAGAGATAGAATCAAGAAGAGCAACTAAGATGATTAAAGGCCTGGAGACCAAAACATATGAAGAACAGTTGCAGGATTTGGGTTTGGCTAAACTAGAGAAAAGAAGGACTAGGTGGGACATGATAGCAGTATTCCAGTATTTGAGAGGTTGCCACAAAGAGGAGTGGGGTCAATTTATTTTTCAAAGCACCAGAAAGCAGGACAAGAAGCAATGGATGGAAATTAACTAAGGAGAGAACAATGATAATTAGGGGGATAGAGCAGAGGTGGGTTTCAGCAGGTTCTGACCTGCTGGAGAACTGGTAGCGGAAATTCTGAGTAGTTCGAAGAACCAGTAGTAAAAATTTTGACTGGCCCCACCCCCATCTATTCTCTGCCTCCCAAGTCCCAGCTGATTGGGAAGAAATGGGGATTTTGCAGTAACCTTCCCCTGTCACACCCATCAAGCCATGCCCACCAAGCCATGCCACACCCACCAAGCCACATCTACAGAACCGGTAGTAAAAAATTTTGAAACCCACCACCGGGATAGAGGCTTAAAGATATAAAGAACGGTTGCTGGAATTAGGTATGTCTAATTTAACAAAAAGAAGGATTACATGTGGCATAACAGCAGTGTTCCAATATGTAAGAGGCTGTCGCAAAGAGAGGGTCAACCTATTCTCCACAGTTCCTGAAGGCAGGATGAGAAGCAATAGATGGAAACCCATCAAGGACCATATAAAGAGAATTTGTATAAGATGTTTTACAGGTGGCACTTATCCCCGACAAGAATAGCCAGAGTGTTCAAGAATAAATCAGAAAAATGCTGGAAATGTCATCAGATACCTGGTTCATATTACCATATGTGGTGGATATGCGTAGAAGCTAAAAGATACTGGACTAAAATCCACACATGGTTGGAGAAAATGATAAAAAAGCATATAGATTTTAAACCAGAAGTTTTTTTTATTGTGGATTATACCTGAAACTTATAATAGAGAATTGAGATACTTGATTGTGAATGTAGTAACAGCAGCTAGGATTGTATTTGGTAAGAACTGGAAAAATGAGAAATTTCCATTGCAAGATGAAATTATTAAGAAAATAATGGAATGTGCAGAAAGGTATAAATTGACATTTGAAATTAGAGAACAGGTGTCAGCCTTCGCTCCAATCTTCACATATTTTTTGTACAATTTATATTCAGTAGTTAGAATGTAAAGGGTTCTTTCTGTAATGTAAAATAGTTTAAGGATGTAAGATGTATCATTGCCCCATACAGGGTAAGGGAAGAGGGCCCTTTAAGAGTGTCGTCTGACATAACAGTGGGGGAGGGGTGATTAACGGCTGGATGTTAGAGCGCGGGCTTTTTCAACAGACACTGCATTCCTGAGATGATTAACAGCTAGAGACCTGCGGAAGAAGATTACCACGGGGGCCGAGAAGGAGCTGGCATTGGACCAGACCAGCCTGACCTCCTGAGGAGAGAGGGACAAATGGGGGGATATGGAATGTTAGCCATATTTTGTCTCAGATCCAACTTTATACTGCTGCAGTCAAGATGTATCTAGTAAAAGTACTTTTCTTTATTTGCAAATGAAGTCAAGGTGTATTCTTTCCTAGATATAATCAGAGGCAGCCTGACAACAGGAAGACAAGCAATATTATAAGATATGGGATTTATTTTACCAATGGTTAAAAAGGAAAATATGATAAAGAAGATTGGAGTTTTTTTACAAGGGAAGAATTACTGAATGACACAGATGATTTAAGACAAGCGAATAAATGGTGTAATAAGATAAAATATTGATCTAGAATAATCTATATCAAATGAGAGAATAAAATATTATAGTTAATCTAAGGATTAATTGATTAAGATATTGGGATATATATTGGTTGATAAAATGTAGGATCAGATAAATTAACGATATGTATATGTTGAAATTGCACAAAAGATTTGTAACTAACCCACCGACACATTGCATTTGGATGGAAGATGCTTTTACGTTTGTTTGTTTTAAAAATAAAAAAAATTCAAAAAAAAAAAAAGAGGAGCGAAGCAACCTGCAACTAAGGAGAAATTTCCTGACCACTGAGAACAATTAATCAACTTGCCTCTAGAAGTTGTGGGTGCTTCATCACTGGAGACATTTAAGAAGAGGCTGAACAGTCATTTGACTGAAATAGTATAGGGTTTCTTGCCTGAGCCAGGATTTTAAAACCTTATGAAAGGCTAAGAGGATTGGGGCTATTCTAATCTCTGAGGCAGATATCCCACAGAGCAGGGGTCACTGCAGAAAAGGCTCTTCTTCCAGTTCCCACAGTCTTCGGCTGATGTTGTTTCTGCGCCCCCCGAGCCGGGCCCCCTGCCAGAAAGTGACTTGGAAAGTGAGGGGGAAGGGCCATCAGGACTTACCTCAGGAGCACAGGCTTCCCTGGCTCTGCTCCAGGAGCCAGAGGCAGGCCAGGTGGAGGAGATAATGAGGCCTCCGTCCCCTGACTCTTACCCCCCAGGCCATGCCTCCAGACCCAGCTGATGGCAATCAGGCCTGGCTGGACCCTAGGTTTCGTAGGCAGGAGAGGCAGGAACAACAGAAGCAGGGGTGGGGCAGGCCTAGGAAGTGCTGAGTCATGGAGCCACACCCCACAGGATATAAAACCAGCAAGCGCTGCTGGGCCTCTTCGTAGCAGGCAAATCAACTGCTTAACTAAGAGCTGAAATACTGTTTGACTCATCGGCATCAAGGGAGATAACAGAGACACTTGGCAGACGCTCACTAGTTTGCTGCCAGAGCTGATAGTGCCGGCTAATTAAGCCATCGCTCGGACGGAGGCGAGGGGGGACAGAACAGCTGAGAGGATCTGCAGCATGCTCAATCTGCTAGATTGAATTTGTTGTGCCTCGTCCGCTTTCCCCGCAGCTGGGCCCATTTTATCTGCTTCTGAACACTGAGGAATGTCCTAGCATGCCTCCCGGCCCCAGCCCTGGCTCTATGCCCAGACAGGCCGAGGAAGAAGAAGAAGTGCCTCCAGCCCCCAGCCCTGGCTCCATGCCCAGGCAAACGGAGCAACTAGACCCCTCCCCCTCCCCCACAGCATGTGAGCCTGAGGAAGGTCAATTACCATCCAAAGTTTTCAAAGCCTTCAGATTTTTACAGTCTGTCTGTACTTCGAGGGGTTTTTTACTGCCTTCCAGAAAGTGTTTCCACATGAGGAGGGCCCATCACACGGCATAAGCCTCCTTTTCCCAGACCCCCCACCCCCCCATTTACTTTCAGCATTAGATAGTTTTCTAGAGGCGTAAGTGCATGGCTGCAAAATCCCTTGATCGTTTTTTCTGGAGTTAGGACGACCAAATGTCTATGTCAGTGGTGAGTTTTAAATTTTTTTACTTCCGGTTCTGTGGGTGTGACTTAGTGGGCATGGCATGGCTTGGTGGGCCCGGCTTGGTGGGCATGGCAGGGGAAGGATACTGTAAAATCTCCAATCCCACCCCACTCCAGGGGAAGGTTACTGCAAAATCTCCATTTCCTCCTGATTAGCTGGGACTCGGGAGGCAGAGAATAGATGGGGGCGGAGCCAGTCAGAGGTGGTATTTACCGGTTCTCCAAACTACTCAAAATTTTCGCTACCGGTTCTCCAGAACTGGTCAGAACCCTCTGGAGTAGTACCATAAAATTATATATCAATGGAAAGATAATTGAATCAAGAATGTAATGCAATAACTTTTATGAAGGATTTGCTATTAGAATAGCAGTTACAGTATAAAGAAGAAAGGTGAAACATGTAGAAAAAACGAGATATACAAAAATTGTCATCACAGAAAAAAATGAGATATACAAAAATTATTACCATGTCAGTTAATCCTTAGTTAGGTAACCTTTAGTATGAATTACGGCCTGAGACGACTTCCGGTGTCCGGTGGCAACGGACGTCTGGAAGGCTTCTCCTGCCTCCAGTGTCTGAATCCGGCCGCCGCCGAGGCCCTCAGGGGCCAGGTGTTCCGAAAAGGACACCTGCCGCACGGACGGCTCGCCAGGGGTCTCCCAGCCGATATACAGGACTGGGGGGACCGATGCTGGCGCGTCCTAGGCTCGGCGGGGTTCGGAGGCCACAGGCCGCGGCCATTATTTTGGTCGTCGCCTGGGCCGCTGTGCCCGGTGACACCGGGGCTTTGGATTTATAATTGCAGCAGCCTGGTGGTGAACAGGGAACGGAGAAGAATTGAGGAATGAAGAAGGGAAGGGGATATCGGCAAACGTGAGTGGAGTACCCTGGAGTGCGGGGGGGTTTTCCTCCCCTGCGACTGGAAGGAGTACGAATCACTTTGGAGAGGAGAACTTAAAATAACAAGATTCCCGGTTTTGTGGAGCTCTGGAGAGAAGAGGTGATGGAGAAATTTAGGAGGGAGGGTTTGAGGCCCCCCCTCCCTCTGGGGAACAATGGTGGCGTCCAGCTTCCGCCTTCACTATGAGAATCTTGATGACATCACTTCCCTTCGGCTTCCTGGTTGACTAACTGTACTCTGGACTCGTTGCTCCTGTGAGTGCCCCCTGGTGGATCCGGAGGAAATTATAAGGATACTGTGCTTGCCTGAGGATTTTGAAAATTTTTTTAAATGGCAAAGGTCAGAGACCAACTGCTGGAGAAATGGAGAGAATTCTGGAAAAGTTATCTAATATGGACAAGAAACTGGATGAAATAAGAGCAGAAATTGTGACTATCCAAAAGGATTTAAAGGATACTCAACAAGTCTCAGCAGAAAATAAGCAGAAAGTGGAAGGTCTGGAGGGTGAGATGCGGGCAGTGCAGAAAAGAGGAGGCGACAAGCAATGCTGTGCTTGGATTACAGATGGATAAAATGTCTTATTTCCTTAGGTTTCAAAATTTGGAAGAAGTGGACCAAGAAGATTTGAGAGATGTTGTGACTAAACTGTTGGGAGAATTTCTTGGGAGAGGTGTTGATTTTATGAATTGGGATGTGGATCGAGTTTATAGAGTTAATTCACAATATGCACGCACGCATGCAGTTCCTAGAGAGGTTCATGTCAAATTTGTGAAAAGAGAGACGAGAGATGAAATTCTTAGAAAACATAGGAGTGGGGCACTGACTTATAGGGGCAGGAGATAGCCATTCTGAGGCAGATTCCCAGACAGGTACGTGAAATGAGAAAGAAATATTACTTTTGTCAAGCAAATTGTACCAGAAGGAGTAGGCTTCAGATGGCTGATGCCAGAGGATTGATGATTTTCCGGGAGGGCATTACGAAAAAATTAGTACAATTGCGGAGGCTGCGGCCTCGTGGAGGAACACAAAGCCCTCCTGGAATTAGATGACCCAGGAATTGAAGAAGGGAGGTTATAGACCATGGGCGGAGGCGGCTGCCGCTGTTGCGGCCCTGGAGTTGGGTCAGGCTGAACCCAGAGTTCTGAGATCCAAAACTAGGAAGTGACAAAGATATTTGGTATTGTGTTGGTTTTCCTTATTCTCTTTCGTATGATATTCTGATTATTCTTGACCCTTCTTTATTGCGTATGTAAGATTGGTAAACTTAGCTACTTCGTATCACCTGCTTGCCATATGGCTGTTGTATGTGTTTAAAATTTTGAGTAAAATTCTTATCATGTATAAGAAAAATGAAAATTTACCATACCTGATATGTATTTGTATAAACCTTTTTTGACCAATAAAAACTTTTTTTGGAAAAAAAAAAAAAAAAGTATGAATTACGGCCTTACAACGTCTTCCCACAGAGTGAACCAAGTCTTTTAGTTCTGCAGCTGTTATAATGTGAAACCAAGATTGAAGGATTGCTTCTATTAACTGGGTTTTATTGCTAGGTCACTTCTGACTAAGAAGTTTCTTTAATCGGCTTCATAGATTTTCAGTTGGGTTAAGATCTGGACTATTCCCAGGCCATTCCAGCAGTGGAATAGGATTATCTTCAAACTCCCCCCCAAAAAAGTGGTGTTATTAGCCATCAAACCTCAAAAGTACACTTTTCCCAAAAGGTTTCCACAATTTTGGCCAGCACTGTAAGTCCTTTTTCTTTGCCACAGAAAATCCTCCCTCAGATAGTTTTGCATTTTATTCGTAGGGGAAAAAAGAAGTTGGGCAAGTATGAATCATTCCAGACTTCAGTGACCAATAACAGGAAGTACAGAAGTCTTTTTTGGGGATTTTATTCTTGCAAACAAAACCGGACGGGTTGAATTATTAGTGTCAATGTCGGATTACACTGTTAGAAGAGAAAGAATAGCTGAAAGTGCAGTCACAGGGTAGTGACAGCCAGAGATCTTCCGAATCAAAAGGTACAGAAGCCAGCAGGCAATTTGGAGAGCGGTTCTTTTAACATAACATAATAACAGAGTTGGAAGGGACCTTGGAGGTCTTCTAGTCCAACCCCCTGCCCAGGCAGGAATTTGTTGTTGTTAGTTGCGAAGTCGTGTCCGACCCATCGCGACCCCATGGACAACATTCCTCCAGGCCTTCCTGTCCTCTACCATCCTCTGGAGTCCATTTAAACTCATGCTGACTGTTTCAGTGACTCCATCCAGCCACCTCGTTCTCTGTCATCCAGTTCTTCTTTTGCCCTCAATCTTTCCCAGGCAGGAAACCCTACACCATTTCAGACAAATGGTTATCCAACATCTTCTTAAAAATTTCCAGTGTTGGAGCATTCACAACTTCTGCAGGCAAGTTGTTCCACTTATTGATTGTTCTAACTGCCAGGAAATTTCTCCTTAGTTCTGAGTTGCTTCTCTCCTTGATTAGTTTCCACCCATTGCTTCTTGTTCTACCCTCAGGTGCTTTGGAGAACAGCCCCACTCCCTCTTCTTTGTGGCAGCCCCTGAGATACTGGAAGATTGCTATCATGTCTCCCCTAGTCCTTCTTTTCATTAAACTAGGCATACCGAGTTCCTGCAACCGTTCTTCATATGTTTTAGCCTCCAGTCCCCTAATCATCTTTGTTGCTCTTCTCTGCACTCTTTCTAGAGTCTCAACATCTTTTTTACATTGTGGCGGCCAAAACTGGTTGCAATATTCCAAGTGTGGCCTTACCAAGGCATTATAAAGTGGTATTAACACTTCATGTTATCTTGATTCTATCCCTCTGTTTATGAAGCCCAGAACTGTGTTGGCTTTTTTGGCAGCTTCTGCACACTTTTTTTTTGAGGGAACAGAATGAGCTGAAATCTTGAGGGCTGAGATGGAGAAGGTTCATGAGTCGATCAGCTCTTTGGTTAGAGAGGATTTGGAAGGTCTTAAAGAATCTGTAAAAGAGTTCACCATCGTGCAACCAGTCTGGTCCTTCAGAGACCTTCCAAATGTAATAATTGTGTAATTAAATGTAATTAAAAAAAAAAAAGACACGAGAGACATTATTAATCACCTAGGAAGCAAACCTGGGATCTCAATTTCACCGATTGAATTTAAATTTGTTAGGAATGAAAGTGACCTGTCCTTACTTTTTTTCAGTATGGTCCCAGCCGTGACATTCAATAAAATAGACTATACTAGACTAGAATATGGAATAGAAGAGAATATGGAATGGAATGGAATGGAATGGAATGGAATAGAATAGAATAGAATAGAATAGAATAGAATAGAATAGAATAGAATATGGAATGGAATGAAATAGGATAGAATATGGAATAGGATAGGATAGGATAGGATAGAATAGAATAGAATATGGAATAGAATAGAATAGAATAGAATAGAATAGAATAGAATAGAATAGAATAGAATAGGGAATGGAATGAAATAGAATAGAATATGGAATAGGATAGGATAGGATAGGATAGGATAGGATAGGATATGGAATGGAATGGAATGGAATAGAATAGAATAGAATATGGAATGGGATGAAATAGAATAGAATATGGGATAGGATAGGATAGGATAGGATAGGATAGGATAGAATAGAATATGGAATGGAATGAAATGAAATAGAATAGAATATGGAATAGGATAGGATAGGATAGGATAGGATAGGATAGGATAGGATAGGATAGAATATGGAATAGAATAGAATAGAATAGAATAGAATAGAATAGAATAGAATAGAATAGAATAGAATAGAATAGAATAGAATAGAATATGGAATGGAATGAAATGAAATGAAATGGAATAGAATAGAATATGAAATAGGATAGGATAGGATAGGATAGAATATGGAATAGAATAGAATAGAATAGAATAACAGAGTTGGAAGGGACCTTGGAGGTCTTCTAGTCCAACCCCCTGCTTAGGCAGGAAACCCTACACCACTTCAAACAAATGGTTATCCAACATCTTCTTAAAAATTTCCAGTGTTGGAGCATTCACAACTTCTGGAGGCCTGCTGTTCCACTCGTTAATTGTTCTAACTGTCAGGAAAATTCTCCTTAGTTCTAGGTTGCTTCTCTCCTTATTTCATCAATGATGCAATCTATTCCTTAACTAGAAAGGGTATTATGCCTGTCCCGGAAGTATGTAGCCACCCACAATTGTTCTTTAAGAGAAACACAGCTAACATATGTTGGGAAATAATATCAGAGGTTAGAACAGATAGTCCTCGACTTACGTCCACAATTGAGCCCCACATTCCTGTGGTTAAGTGAGCCATTTGTGAAGTGAGTTTTGCCCCGTTTTATGACCTTTCTTGCCACCGTTGTGAAGTGAATCACTGCAGTTGATAAGTTAGAAACCTGGTCATTAAGTGAATCTGGCTTCTCTGTTGACTTTGCTCGTCAGAAGTTCATAAAAAGGGGATCACATGATCCTGGGACACCGCAACCGTCATAAGTATGAGCCAGTTGCCAAGCGTCTGAATTTTGATCAGGTGACTGTAGGCATGCTGCAATGGTCGTAACTCTGAAAAACCCTCAGGTCACATTTTCCAGTGACATTGTAACTTTGAACAGTCGCTAAACGAACTGTGGACTACCTGTATGCAAAACACATCTAGGAACAGAGAAAGATATTAGGGAACCCAGGGTAAAACAAAATTTAAGTTTACATACATTTAATTTTGTTGCAATTGTTAGAGAGGCCTGGGAATTTCCTAGACCATTCCCCCCCCTTCTTTTCATGATTAGGGGGCTGGAGGCTAAAACATCAGAAGAATAGCAAAAGCAAAAGCACTTAGACTTATATACCACTTCGCAGTGCTTCACAACCCTCTCTAAGCATCAGAGTCTTAGACGGTTTACAGAGTCAGCCTCTTGCCCCCAACAATCTGGGTCCTCATCTTACCGACCTTGGAAGGCTGAGTCAATCTTGAATTAGTCAGGATCGAACTCCTGGCAGTGGGCAGAGTTAGCCTGCAATGCTGCATTCTAACCATTGCACCACCAAGGAAGGGAGGGAGGGAGGGAGGGAGGGAGGGAGGACTAGCAATAGCACTTAGACTTATATACCACTTCATAGTGCTTGACAGCCCTCTCTAAGTGGTTTATAGAGTCAGCCTCTTGCCACCAACAATCTGGGTCCTCATTTTACCAACCTTGGAAAGATGGATGGCTCAGTCAACCTTGAGTCGGTCAGGATCGAGCTCCTGGCAGCGGGCAGAGTTAGCCTGCATTTTAACCACTGCACCATCAAGGAAGGACGGGAGGGAGGGATATCTAGCAATAGCACTTAGACTTATATACCACTTCATAGTATTTTTCAGCCCTCTGTAAGCAGTTTACAGAGTCAGCCTCTTGCCCCCAACAATTTGGGTCCTTATTTTACCGACCTCGGAAGGATGGAAGGCTGAGTCAATCTTGAGCCTGGTTAGATTTGAACTGCCAAACTGCAGACAGATGGCAATCAGCAGAAGTAGCCTGCGGTACTGCACTCTAACCACTGCACCACCCTGGCTCATGGTTGCAGGAATGGGTATGTCTCGTGTAATGAAAAGAAGGACTAGGGGTGACATGATAGCAGCGTTCCAATGTTTTGTGGGGCTGCCATAAAGAAGAAGTCAAACTATTTTCCAAAGCACCAGATGGCAATATGAGAAACAATGGATGGAAACCAACCAAGTTATTATGCCTCAGCACTTTGGGCCACGGGCCCTCCATCCCAGTCCCTTCGCCATGGCCCATTCATTGCAGTACAGTTTGTGTCAGGCTTTCGGCTGCACAGGACATTTCGAAGCTCCGAACTGACAGAGCCTCCCTCTGAACTGCAGCCCCTGCTCTACTCCCAAAGCCCCTGAGCCCTTGCTGGCTTCGAACTGTCCTGTGCGCCCAAATGCCCGACGCAAACTGTACTGCAATGAATGGGCCATGGCGAAGGGACTGGGATGGAGGGCCCGTGGCCCAAAGTGCCGAGGCATAATAACGCGGAGGCAAAACTGTGGTGGAGAAACAGGCAGTGCCAGGAGTTCGAGGTGAAAAGTCCCATTCTGATCTTAGCCACTGAGCCACCGCGTCCTGGGCCATATACAACTCCAAACCTAAAATGATAATGTTCTGTCCTCTTTCGCCTCCGTCCGAGTGATGGCTTAATTAGCTGGCACTATCAGCTCTGGCAGCAAAATAGCGAGCATCTGCCAAGTGTCTCTGTTATCTCCCCCGACGCCGATGAGTCACCCAGAAACAAACTTCAGCTCTTAGTTAATCAGTTAATTTGCCTGCTACGAAGAGACACAGCAGCTCTCGCTGCCTTTATATCCTGTGGGGTGTGGCTCCATGACTCAGCACTTCCTAGGCCTGCCCCACCCCTGCTTCTGTTGTCCCCGCCTCTCCTGCCTACGAAACCTAGGGTCCAACCAAGCCTGATTGCCATCAGCTGGGTCTGGAGTCATGGCCTGGGGGGGGGGAAGAGTCAGGGGATGGAGGCCTCGTTATCTCTTCTACCTGGCCTGCCTCTGGCTCCTGGAGCTGAGCCAGGGAAGCCGGTGCTCCCGAGGTAAGTCCTGATGGCCCTTCCCCCTCACTTTCCAAGTCACTTTCTGGCAGGAGGCCCGGCTCCAAGTCACTTTCTGGCAGGAGGCCCGGCTCCAAGTCACTTTCTGGCAGCAGGCCCGGCTCTGGGGGCGTAGACACAACAGATATGATATTCAGAGACCATTTGGGGTGTAGGAAGAATGTTAATTGCTTCATTTCAACTTTTTCTTTGGCAATGGAGCTTAGATCATGTAGTCTTATTAGATTATATCAGAAGTAAATAATGAAGAAAAATCTGACATGATAACAAAGTGTATCGCCAAGATAATGTAGTTTCCATCAGCTTTCCAATAACTCGGGTAAAAACAAACAAACCACCCAAGAATAATGAAAGGGTTACTAAAATTACTGACCTGCAGTGGTCTCATTGTTTCTCCAGCCTTGCAGAGTTCTCTAAAATAGGTTAAAAGCATGCATTGCCCAATTTTGTAAATTCAAATATGGGGTTAGGAATGGAATATGTAGATTGACCAGGCTCATACTGAATTGGTGTAGTTTTTTTGTGTGGTTTCCTGAGTAGAATTCAGATTTCCTCGGATCAGAAAATGGATTACAGTTAGAATACTGCGTCCAGGTTTGGTTGCCACAATGTAAAAAAAGATGCTGAGACTCTAGAAAGAGTGCAGAGAAGAGCAACAAAGATGATTAGGAGGTTGGAGGCTAAAACATATGTATAAAGAACAGTTGCTGGAATTGGGCATGTCTAGTTTAGTGAAAAGAAGGACTAGTAGGGATATGATAGCCGTGTTCCAATATCTCAGGGGCTGCCACAAAGAAGAGGGAGTCGGGCTGTTCTCCAAAGCACCTGAGGGCAAGATGTGAGACAATGGATGGAAACTAATCAAGGAGAGAAGCAACCTAGAACTAAGGAAAAATTTATTGACAGTTAGAACAATTAATCATTGGAACAACTTGCCTCCAGAAGTTCTGAATGCTCCAACACTGGAAGTTTTTAAGAAGAGATTGGACAAAATTTATCTGAAATGATATAGGGTTTCCTGCCCGAGCTGGTGGATGGACTAGAAGACCTCCAAGGTCCCTTCCAACTCTGTTATTCTGTTATGCTATTCTGACTATTTTAGATGGCGTGTTTTCCGCTTTGTGGCAAGGTGTGTACGGTTCACATCTCATTGAGTTTGACCTGAAATTGTACGGTGGAATTTTGCCTACAGCTAGAAGAGAGAACAAAAATAATCTTTGGTGTAGATACTTCTATGAACATCCAGAATAAGAAACATCAAGCGTGCCTTTAATTCCAGATTATCACTGTTACCATGGCAATGTCCCAGTGTGGTACCAAGAATAGATGCTAGGAAAAGAAATATTAGCTATTTTCTTTGGAGTAATGAAAATGTTATGATGAGATCTACATGACAAAGCTGAGGGGTGCAGGGAGTGGAAAAATCATAGTCTCCTCCAGCGGCTCACCGTGAAATCATAGTAAGACTGAGTAGACAACACACTTGCATTTTTAAAGACACCCTACTATCCCATGTTTCCCCAAAAATAAGACCCGCTTATATTTTTTTGAACCCTGAAATAAGCGCTTGGCCTTACTGCCATGTGCTCAAAAGCCAGATTGGGCTTATTATCAGGGTATGTCTTCTTTTGAAGGGGAAACAGGATATTGTTTTAGTTACCAAATATCTGAGGCTTTGTAGCTTCAAATATGGATGGTAGAGGATAGGAAGGCTGGAGGAATGTTTTCCATGGGGTCGTGATGGGTTGGACACGAGTTCGCAACTAACAACAACAGCTTCAAATATATGAAGCTGCCCCTAATTAGATACAGGTACATCAACTTACGACCACAGTGGAGCCCCAGATTTCTGTTGCTAAGTGAAACATATGTTAAGTGAGTTTTACACCCATTTTACAACTTTTCTTGTTGGTAAGTGAATCACTGCAGTTGCTAAATGAGTAACATGGTTGCTAAGTGAACCTGGCCTCCCCATTGACTTTGCTTGCCCGAGGGTCGCCAAAGGGGATGCCATGACCCCAGGACACTGCGACCGTCATAAATATGAGTCAGTTGGCCAGTGTCTGAAGTTTGATCACGTGACCATGGGGATGCTGCGATGGTCATAATTTTGAAAAAACTGTTGTGTCTGCGCCCCCCGAGCCGGGCCCCCTGCCAGAAAGTGACTCGGAAAGTGAGGGGGAAGGGCCATCAGGACTTACCTGTGGAGCACCGGATTCCCTGGCTCAGCTCCAGGAGTCAGAGGCAGGCCAGGTGGAGGAGATAACGAGGCCTCCATCCCCTGACTCTTCCCCCCCCCAGGCCACGCCTCCAGACCCGGCTGATGGCAATCAGGCCTGGCTGGATCCCAGGTTTCGGAGATACGAGAGGCGGCTACAACAAAGGAAGGGGTGGGGCAGGCCTAGAGAGTGCTGAGTCACGGAGCCACACCCCACAGAGTATAAAAGCAGCCCTGGCTGCTCTTCTGCTCCGTGACAAGCAAAAATTGAGCTGAACTATTTGACTCGTGGAGAAGTGAGCAGAACTCTTTGACTCATGGAGAATTGAGCTGAACATTCGGCCTGGATTGCTGACTTCCTGGTTGTCCGGCGAACCCAAGATAAGGGAGACTTTGGCAGGCAGCTGCAGATTCCCTGCCAGGACTGATAGCAGCCGTGAACTCAATTACTGGCTCGTTTAGCCAGCTTGCGTGGCTGAGGCCGGGAGGGGACAGAACAAAAACGGTCATAAGTCACTTTTTTAAGAATAGAATAGAATAGAATAGAATTTTTTATTGGCCAAGTGTGATTGGACACACAAGGAATTTGTCTTGGTGCATATGCTCTCAGTGTATATAAAAGAAAAGATACCTTCATCAACGTACAACATTTACAACACAAATGATGGTCAATATATCAATATAAGTCATAAGGATTACCAGCATCAAAGTTACAGTCATACAGTCATAAGTGGAAGGAGATTGGTGATGGGAACGATGAGAAGATTAATAGTAGTGCAGACTTAGTAAATAGTTTGACAGTGTTGATGGAATTATTTGTTTAGCAGAGTGATGGCTTCGGGAAAAAACTGTTTTTGTGTCTAGTTGTTCTGGTGTGCAGTGCTCTGTAGCATCGTTTTGAGGGTAGGAGTTGAAACAGTTTATGTCCAGGATGTGAGGGGTCTGTAAATATTTTCACAGTCCTCTTTTTGACTCGTGCAGTATACAGGTCCTCAATGGAAGGCAGGTTGGTAGCAATTATTTTTTATGCAGTTCTAATTATCCTCTGAAGTCTGCGTCTTTCTTGTTGGGTTGCAGAACCGAACCAGACAGTTATAGAGATGCAAATGACAGACTCAATCTTTCCTTTGTAGAACTGAATCAGCAGCTCCTTGGACAGTTTGAGCTTACTGAGTTGGCGCAGAAAGAACATTCTTTGTTGTCCTTTTTTGATGATGTTTTTTTTTTTAATAAAAAAGTTTTATTTTTACAATCTTATCAAATAATTCATCCAATGTACAGTTATATACAATTAGTCGGGCCTGCCCAGTCACCACCCCCCTTTTTAACCTTCTTCCCTCTTCTACCTTCTTTTACTTTCCAAACCTTCCTCTCCTTCTCTTATCTACCTCCTCTCCTCCCTCCACCCTACACTCTTCTCCCTCTTCTACCCCTCTTCCTTCCTCTTCTCCTCTTTCCTACCTCCTACTCTCTCTTTTTTCCCTCCCCACCGTTCTAAAATGGCAACTGGTCAGACCCGACCCTACATTAATTATATTTATACATCTTCAATAATCCCTGTACATTAACCATCACTCCATCACTAACCTCAACCCCCAATTCCCTTCCCTTTACCCCCACCCCCACCCCGACTTCCCAGAACAAAATGCAGGGTATCAAAACTAACAATCATAATCTAAAATAATTCCTAAATTATAATCTCTAGTCTCTCCACGCTTATTCACACTCTCAATTCCCCTCTCCTTCAAAAATATATCTAATACAAATTATTTCCTAAATTTACTCATATGCTATTTGATATTTTTTTATCTGATACTTATTTTGAATATAATCAATCCACATTTTCCATTCTAAAATATATTTTTCTTGTGTATAGTCTTTCAAGTAAGCAGAGATTTTTGCCATTTCTGCCAGATTTGATACTTTAAGAGTCCATTCTTCAATTGTAGGTAATTCTTCTTTCTTCCAATATTGAGCAATCAAAAGTCTTGCGGCTGTTATTAAGTTCAGAATCAATTTAGTCTCTATAGCTGTACAATCCATAATTATTCCTAGTAAAAAGAACTGCGGGGTAAACTTAATCTTCTTTTCAAAATATTCTGCATGATCCACCATACTTTAATCCAAAATGCTTTAACTTTTTTGCAAGTCCACCATATATGATAATAAGTAGCATCTTCACAATCACATCTCCAGCATTTAGCCTGTACATTAGGATACATACATGACAATTTTTGGGGTCTAAATGCCATCTATAAAACATCTTATAAAATTTTCTCTCATATTTTGCGCTTGTGTAAATTTAACATTCCTCACCCAAATTCTTTCCCAAGTTTCCAACATTATTGGTTGCTGAAAATTTTGTGCCCACTTAATCATACAATCCTTAACCAAATCAGTCTCTGAATCTATTTCTACTAATACATTATACAACCTCTTAATATGCTGTTGACCTTGATCTCTCATTTGTTTTAACAAATTATCCTCAATTTGCTTAACACCTATTTTTTGATCTAATTTCCATCTAGCTTGTAGTTGTCCATATTGGAACCATGTATAATTTCCCCTTCTTCCCCCATCTTTTCTCTAGATTTTAATTGTAACTCCCCCTTTTCCATACAAAGAAGTTCTTTATAAGTAACTACCTCCATCTTTTGATATATATTTATATTTTCTATCATGTGTCTCGGGTTTGCCCATATTGGAATCTTTCCATCTAATTTGTATTGATATTTCCTCCAAACCCTCAATAATGCATTTCTAATTATATTATTTTTAAATATTTTATCAACTTTCTTATCATATAATAAATAGGCATGCCACCCATATAACAAACCATAACCTTCTATATTCAGAACTCTTTCCTCAGTTAAATTAATCCAATCAGTAATTAATGATAAAACAACTGCTTCATAATACAATTTTAAATTAGGCATTTTAAGACACCTCCCCTTTCCCTTATATCCTGCATTACTTTTAATTTTATTCTTGGTTTTTTGCCCATCCATACAAATTTACTAATCCCCTTTTGCCATTCCTGTAATTTAATATCATTCTTAAACACCGGTATCATTTGAAACAAAAACAAAAACCTGGGCAAAACATTCATTTTTATAGCCGCTATTCTTCCCAGCAAAGATAGTTGTAACTTCTTCCAACTCTCCATTTCTTTCCATACCTTCTGCCACAATACCTCATAATTATTTTTGTATAATTTAACATTTGAAGCTGTAATATATATTCCTAAATATTTAACCTTTTTAACGATTTCAAAACCTGAAGTTCTTTCTAACTCTTCTTTTTGTTGTATATTCATATTTTTAGTTATCATCTTTGTCTTTTGCTGATTCACCTTAAATCCAGATACTTTACCATACTGACCAATTATATCTTTTAAACCAGTTACTGAGTATATTGGTTGAGATACAGTAACAACCAGGTCATCTGCAAAAGCTCTTAATCTATAATCTTGATGTTTAACTCTAATTCCCTTTATTCGATCGGAACCACGTATGTTATTCAGAAGAATTTCTAAAGTTAAAATAAAAAGTAATGGGGACAAGGGACATCCCTGTCTCGTCCCTTTCTCAATTTTAAAAGTTTCTGTTAACCCACCATTTACTATTATTTGTGCTGTTTGCTTCTGATATATTGCTTTAATTGCACGAATAAAATAATCCCCAAATTGCATTTTTTCTATTACTTTAAACAAAAACTGCCAATCCAATCTATCAAAAGCTTTTTCAGCATCCAAAAAGGAATGCCGCTGATACTTGGTTGTTTCGTTCCAAATATTCAAGTAAATTTACGATTTGCCTCACATTATATCTCATCTGCCTACCCTTAATAAATCCTGACTGATCATTATGAATTATTTGATTCATCACTGGCATTAATCTATTAGCCAATATCTTGGTAAATATCTTGTAATCAGTATTTAAAAGTGATATAGGCCTATAATTCTCTGCTTTAATACCATCTCGATCTTCCTTCGGTATTAACGAAATAAAGGCTGTCCTCCATGAAGGGGGAACATCTCCTCCCATTTGAATTTTATTAAATAACTCTTTAAGTGGTTCAACCATCTCATTTTGTAAATTTTATAATAAACAGCTGTTAAACCATCTGTTCCTGGTGCTTTACCGATTTTAAGTTGTTTAATTGCTAAGAAAATTTCCTCTGAAGTAATTAATTGATTCAATTCTTCTCTTTGATTTTCTGTAAGCTCACAAATATTTTGTTGTTGTAAATATCTTTCTATCTCTGTATCATCAACCATATCCCTAGAATATAACTTACTATAATACTCTAAAATGCTTTTTAATCAAGTTCTTTTGATAAACTTCCTTACCCTATATTCTATTTTATCAATCGTTCGTGATTTCTGTTTTTTCCTTATTAAATAGGCAAGCCATCTTCCTGGCTTATTGGCATTATTAAACGTATTATGTTTTACATATTGTAAATTAATTGCTACTTGATCTGCCATCAACATATTAAACTGACCTCTCAATATATTTATTGATTCTTTTATTTTACTATTCCCTGGGCTATTTATCAATAATTGTTCTTTCTTTTAATTTCCTCTTCCAGTTCCTTTTCTTTTCTGCAATTTATTTTGTATTTAATATTCATTTGTATAAGATTTCCTCTCATATAAGCCTTACTGAGTCCCAAATCATCTCTATAGATGTCTCTTTTTCATATTCATAATAAAAATTCTTTCATTTGTTTTTACATTCATTTACATTTTGTTCATATTTAAACAAATTCTCATTCAACCTCCATGATCTCCTAGCCTCCTTTTCCCGATCAAATTCAATCCAAACTGGACTATGATCAGATAAAGTTCTTGAACAAATCTTAGTCTTCTTCACTCTAGAATACAAATCATTAGTAATCAAAATAAAATCAATCCTCGAAAATGATTGGTGCCTATCAGAAAAGAAGGTAAAATCCTCTCTTCTGTATTATGTTCTCTCCAAATATCTCTTAATTCCAAGTCCTCCATCATTTCAAAAAGCCTTTGGTAATTTCCGGCTTGATATCTTCCTTAAGCTTTTTTGTCTTTTGAGTATCCAACACACCATTCCAATCACCCATTAATATATATGATTTATAATCCCAAAATACTATTCTTTTATGTAAAACTTGAAAAATTTTCTTGTTGTTGATTTGGAGCATAAACTCCTATTAATAATGTCTTCTTTCCTCCAACAAGAGTTCAATAGCAATGTATCTTCCTTGCTTATCCACCTCAATTAATTTTGCTGATATATCCTTCTTTATATATATAACTAAACCATTTTTTTCTCCAAAGAGGAGGCAACAAAATGTACTCCCAGTTTTGAATTTATCAAATATTTCTGGTCTAAAGATCTAATATGTGTTTCTTGTAAACAAGTAATGTCATTTTAAATTGTTTCAAATAATGAAATACTTTCCTTCTCTTCTGTGAATTCAAACCATTAACATTCCAAGATAATAGTTTAATTGCCATTATCGGCCAAAGGAAACTTTTGGAACACTAGCCGCAAATCACATTTTGCTTTAGGCCTTGCTCCTCCCACTGTTTCCTTTGTAGTAGTTGCCAGTTGTTGTTGTGCCTTCATCTCTTGTTCCTTGCGTTTAGCAGCAGCTCTTGTCAGCCTTTGTTCTTTTGAATCTGGACCCGTCATAGGTATTTCCAACACTTGTAATAAATCTTCTTCCATCGCAATCTGTTCTTGAACCTGCTTCACTTCTCTTTCCTTCACTTCAGTCTCCTTTCTTCTAGCATCCAGTGGAGAAAGACTTCCAACTTTAATGCCTCAACATAAAATTCTCTTGCTTTTCCAACTGTATTGAGACGATGTACTTTCCTGCATAATATACTATTATACCAGTTGGAATATCCCATCTATATTCAATCTGACGTTTTTAAGTTCATTCACCAGGAAGGCAAATTCCTTTCTAGCTCTTAACATTTTGGTGGAATTTCCTTTAATATTAAAATATCTTGACCAGCAATCTGAATCTTCTCCCCTTATATGAGGCTTGCAAAATCTGATTTCTCACTGTTCTATTTGTAAAATAAATAACAACATCCCTTGGCAACTTTTTGCCTTGCTATCCAAGAATTCACACGATATATTTTATCAATTTGATAAGCCACATCTGCTGGACGAGCTGCTAATATCTCAGCAAATACTTCAGAAAAATTTCCTTAAATCCTCTTCTTTATTCTCTTTCAGACCACGAATTCTTAGAGCAAATTCCATATTTCTGTATTGTATCAAAACTATTTCATCATCTGTTTTTCCATTTTACTTTGAAATTCAGCCATTTTATTTTCTAATTTTGAATTATGTTGCTTAATTTCTTCAACCTCCTCTTCTAATAAAATCACATTTGTTGCCAAACTTTGTACTGCAATTACAAATCCTTCTTTAACTTCTTTATTTCCCACTTGAATTTCTGATATCTGCTCTTTCATTTCAGACATCTCATCAGTTATTACTTTAAATTTTTCTTCTATAAAGCCTTTTAAGTTCTCTTGTAACGCCTCTAAATTCAATGTTCTAGTCTCTGCTGTATGAGCTGGAGAGGCACCAGCTGATAAAGTTCCAGAGCTCTTTGTTACAGTAGACTTTAATTGTTTGGCTGCCATCTTCTATAAAATTATTTATTTATTTATTTCCAACTTAATATTCACTTTAAATCTTCTTAACCTCTGAAAACACAGTCTTTTAAAGCAGTATTTAAAAAATCTCCCTAGATTCTATCAGCAGGCAGCAAAGAGTTAAAGCAGCAAGTAACATGCAAATTACCAACTGCAGAGGCACACGCTGAAAGTATCACTTTCGCTTTCCACTCGTTAACTTGTTAACAATTCGCCTCCATTTTCTTGCTGTTTTCAAGCTTGTTACAAAGTATCGGGGAATCGGCTTGGCTACTTGCTTAAAGTTCTCCCACTTTCGTTCTGTCCGGTATAATCCTTTATTGTCCAAAATAAATCTCGGCGTTTGGTCGTGGTGATTGGTTCCGCCAAAGCAGAAGAATCCTCGGATCTGGAGCACTTGGGTTACTGGAGGAACTTAACCTTCAAACCCCTTTTTTCTCAGGGGCTTTAGGGAAATTCAACCTCTGCCCTCAGCTCACCCCTTCTCCTTCTCCCGAAGAGGGGGTTTTCCGAACCGCTGGACAGCAGATTTAAGCTGTCCTAGCGATTCCACATAATCCAGAGGTTGGTGATCGTAAAGATCACCGCCATCACCTACGGTGCCAAACCGGAAGCTCTAGTCTGTTTTTGTGTCTAGTTGTTCTGGTGTGCAGTGCTCTGTAGCATCGTTTTGAGGGTAGGAGTTGAAACAGTTTATGTCCAGGATGTGAGGGGTCTGTAAATATTTTCACAGTCCTCTTTTTGACTCGTGCAGTATACAGGTCCTCAATGGAAGGCAGGTTGGTAGCAATTATTTTTTCTGCAGTTCTAATTATCCTCTGAAGTCTGCGTCTTTCTTGTTGGGTTGCAGAACCGAACCAGACAGTTATAGAGATGCAAATGACAGACTCAATCTTTCCTTTGTAGAACTGAATCAGCAGCTCCTTGGAAAGTTTGAGCTTACTGAGTTGGCGCAGAAAGAACATTCTTTGTTGTCCTTTTTTGATGATGTTTTTGATGTTAGCTATCCATTTTAGATCTTGCGTTCTAGAGTAAGGTGGGAATGGAGATTTTGCAGTATCCTTCCCCTGCCACGCCCACCAAGCCATGCCCACCAAGCCACACCCACAGAACTGGTAGTAAAAAAATTTGGATGTCACCACTGACCTGGAGGAAAGTTGTCCATGGGATCATAATGGGTCGGACACGACTTCGCAACTAACAACAACAACAGTATGCTGTATTTTAAATGTGGTGCTTGCGACACAAATAAGCAACGTCATAGTGGCTCAGAGAGTGTCACAGCCTTCACTGTTACGGAGATACACCTGGACATCATCACATCATTCACAAGATTGGATTGTATCACAAACTAGCTTAGTCTATCTCCTTTCCCACCAAAAGGAGAGAGAGTCAGGTGCTCTGAAACTCTTTTGGGTTAGCTTGTTTGTTTTTGTTTTGGACAAAAAGAGAGAGCATTTTTTTAATCTCCCGGTTAGCAGCGAAAAATGCCAACCCTTTTCCCAAGTCCCTGCAGGAATTAACCTCCGTTGACAGAGTAAGTCTAATGAGATAAAAGTGAGGCTGAATGAATCATTGTGGAAAAAAGAAAAAGAAAACCAGTAACAGAATAGAAGCCAGGCTGTTCTTAACCCCACAGTCAGTCCAGTCTTTGTGGCAAGAAGGGAACAGACAAATCTACAGAGATAAAAAGAAAAGAAAAAAAAAGAAAAAAAGGGAGGGGGGAAGGGGAAAGGATTTTAATCCTAGAGAACTCCAGTCTGGAGTGGAGGAAAGTAATTTTTAATCTGTTTGCCTTTTAGGGACTCAGTACTCATAGTGTTATGTCACGTGGAGGTT
Organism: Ahaetulla prasina; assembly: GCF_028640845.1. Lineage (NCBI taxonomy): Eukaryota > Metazoa > Chordata > Lepidosauria > Squamata > Colubridae > Ahaetulla > Ahaetulla prasina. The sequence continues at coordinate 8,277,224 of NC_080541.1, forward strand.
AATCAAACGAGCTTGGAAATTGAAAACGGATTAAAATTGAAAACTGATTGAAATACACAACATCAAAACACTGTCCTTGAGATTCAGCCCTACCAGAGTGTACACATCAACCACGGTTAATGGTATTAAAAGCTACTTAGAGAATAGAACAGAGTAGAGTAGAGTAGAGTAGAGTAGAGTAGAGTAGAGTAGAGTAGAACAGCACAGAACAGAGCAGAACAGAATAGAAATGTGGAATAGAATAGGAATGTAGAATAGGAATGTAGAACAGAACAAAACAGAACAGAACAGAATAGAAATGTGGAATAGAATAGGAATGTAGAATAGGAATGTAGATCAGAACAGAACAGAACAGAAATGCAGAATAGAATAGGAATGTAGAATAGGAATGTAGAACAGAACAGAATAGAAATGCAGAGTAGAATAGGAATGTAGAATAGGAATGTAGAACAGAACAGAACAGAATAGAATAATAACTTTATTGTCACTTTGAAGGTACGCTAATTGGCATACATTAAAATGAAAATTTGTTGCATACAGCTCTCAAAGGGTCACCAATACACATTACATAAACATGACAAAATAAATAAATACAAAATTATGTATATACCAGTGGTGGGTTTCTACCGGTTCTCCCCGGTTCGGCCAAACCAGTAGTGGTGGCAATGGGAAGCTCCGCCTACCTGCCCAGACATCATAACAAACACTCCGCATGCGCAGAAGGTTCTGCGCATATGCAGATATGCCGTGCACAAGCACTCACAGTTCCAAACCGGTAGCGAAGGTAAGTGGAACCCACATATTGGTTATATACCCACATATTGTCAACCCTGAAGCTGACTTGACCAAAGCCATTTTGCCGCTTTGGTGTTGCCGCACTGGAGCTGAGGGCTAGAGAGGGGGGAATAGAGATAGCTGGGGTTTTGCAGCCAAAACAAAATACTTTCTCTTGGAAACCAAGGACATTCTCATACATGGTCAGAGAGAGGAGGAGTGATGTTACCCGGCAACCAGACGGCACCTCGATTGGATCATGGAACTGATTGTTTGGGGAAAGGGATTTTTTTTATTTTTAATTAGATGAAAACCATGGGAACCTTCAGAGTCGGTTTGCCCCAGGTCTGTGCTAATATGATATATCTAATAAAGCTATTCTTTGAGGAATCCACCTGCCTCAAAGTTTTGCTTGCTATGGGTGTGTTACTTAGAACCCTGACACATAAATTATATGGCCCAGAGAAACAGCACAATCTAGTTCAGATATATACATGTACATGGCGAGAAAAATGAATCTTGCAAGTTTACTAGACAAATGGCATAAGGAATAAAGCTGTTACAGAATCTAATAGTCCTGCTTTAGATACTTCGAAACCTCCTCCCAGAGGGGAGCAACAGAAACTGACCATAAAGTGAGTGTGTGGAGGTCTCTAACAATGCTTTGAGCTCTAAGGACATCGCACTTATAAGCAGCATCTTGAATAATGGGAAGCGAGCTTCCTATAATCTCTGCTGTCCTCACCACTCTCTGTATGGACTTTCTATCTGAGGCACGGTTGCCACCAGACCAAACAGTGATGCAGTTTGTTAAAACGAGGACCAGAAGACTTAATAGGGTTCCCCTTGCTGTCTAGTCGCTGGCCTATCTTAACTCCCAGGCAGACCCAATACTATATTTCTCCAGAAAGCCCAAGGAAATAAATTCAGATACTCAATGATGTTTATGTCCAATATCTCTTCTCCCCCGAATATAGTGCATTACTCACCATCTTGATGACCAGAGTAAATTACTTGATAACGCTTCAGTTCCTTATTTACCAAACCTCAGTGTCATATTCACCAAATGAGTTTAAAGCAATTTCCTAGAATTTGACTGAATAAAATCAGCTGATTTATCCTCAAGATTGTGTCATACTGAAAACAAATCTGAACTGCTATCCAGATATGCAGCTGCCAATCAGAGGCTACTGGTAGGGTTCACATGTAAGAATAAACCAGGTGAGAACAACAGAATAACAGAGTTGGAAGGGACCTTGGAGGTCTTCTAATCCAACCCTTGCTCTATTCTTAACCCCTGCTCTATTCTTAAAAACTTCCAGTGATGGAGTACCCACAATTTCTGTAGGCAAGTTGTTCCACTCATTCGGTCAGGAAATTTCTGGTTGCTTCTCTCCTTGATTAGTTTCCATCCATTGCTTCTTGTCCTGCCTTCAGATGCTTTGGAGAATCGGTTGACCCTCTCTTCTTTGTGGCAGACTCTTAGATATTGGAACACTGTTATCATGATATAAGGAAATTATATAAGACACTCAACATCACTCATGTATGAGTTTGGCAACCACATAATATATATATATATACAAGCCAAATACCACTCATTCATCACGAAATCTCTAGAACAGTAAAGCCTACAAACCAGGGGTGAAATCTAAAATGTTTCCCTACCGCTTCTGTGTTGTTGTTAGTTGCGAAGTGGTGTCTGACCCATCGCGACCCCATGGACAACATTCCTCCAGGCCTTCCTGTCCTCTATCATCCTCTGGAGTCCATTTAAGCTCATGCCGACTGCTTCAGTGACTCCATCCAGCCGCCTCGTTCTCTGCCGTCCCCTTCTTCTTTTGCCCTCAATCTTTCCCAGCATTCGGCTCTTCTCCAGTGAGTCCTTCCTTCTCATTAGGTGGCCAAAGTATTTCAGTTTCATCTTTAGGATCTGGCCTTCTAAAGAGCAGTCAGGGTTGATCTCCTCTAGGACTGACTTGTTTGTTCGCCTTGCAGTCCAAGGGATTCGCAGGAGTCTTCTCCAGCACCAGAGTTCAAAGGCCTCCATTCTTTGGTGCTCAGCCTTTCTTATGGTCCAACCATCACAGCCATACATTGCAACTGGGAAAACCATAGCTTTAACTATACGCACTTTTGTTGGCAGGGTAATATCTCTGCTTTTTAGTACGCTGTCTAGATTTGCCATAGCTTTCCTCCCCAGGAGCAAGCGTCTTTTAATTTCTTGGCTGCAGTCCCCATCTGCGGTGATCTTGGAGCCCAGGAAAATAAAATCTGTCACTACCTCCATTTCTTCCCCATCTATCTGCCAGGAATTGAGGGGGCCAGATGCCATGATTTTAGTTTTCTTAATGTTGAGCTCCAAGCCAACTTTTGCACTCTCCTCCTTCACCCGCATCAAGAGGCTCTTTAGTTCCTCTTCTCTTTCTGCCATTAGAGTGGTATCATCTGCATATCTGAGGTTGTTGATATTTCTTCCGGCAATCTTAATTCCAATTTTTGATTCATCTAGCCCCGCCTTTCTCATGATGTGTTCTGCATATAAGTTAAATAGGCAGGGTGATAGTATACAGCCTTGCCGGACTCCTTTCCCAATTTTGAACCAATCAGTGGTTCCGTGTCCAATTCTCACTGTTGCTTCTTGACCCGCATACAGGTTCTGTGGGTGTGGCTTAATTGGTGGGCGTGGCTTGGTGGTCAGATGATTGGGTGGGCATGGCCAATAACAATAAATAATAAAATTAATAAACAAAGTATACAAAACAATAAGAGGTACCAAAAACCAACTTTCACACTTTACACATACACAACACAACACAACTGACTCACACACAAGCAGCTGCACTTCACCGAAAATGGCCCCTGCAACAAGCAGGAACTTCACATTTTCACACTTTACACACACACAACACAACACAACTGACTCTCTCTCTCACACACGATGCCACATACAGCTTTGTGAGATTTTGTGTGTTTGTGTAGTTAGAGTGAAACACTACAGAAACACACCAAATCTCAGAAAGCTGCACAAATATTTTATTTTATTTATATTTTTTAGATTAAGGGTCTCCAATCTTAGTAACTTTAAGGTTTGTGGACTTCAACTCCTACAGTTCCTCAGCCAACAAAGCAGGCAGTTGAGTTGCTCACCGAGGAGATGGATTTTAGGCATGCAGATTCAGTTGCTAGCTGATGCAACTGATTACAGAAGCTGAAGTAAAGCATGGCTTTCCAGCCTGAAAAGAGCAGTAATTAGGTAAGTGAGGAGGGGGCGGTGATTAGGTAGGCAGGGGTGGGGGCTGTTGTAAGAGGTTGCTAAAAATGATTTTAAAAGCCTGTGATGATCAGGCAACTCATCTGGGATGGCCAGAGGAAAGATTTTTTTTAAAAGGCTCCTCTGACGATCCCAGCTGAAGTTGCCTCATCGCCAGAACCTCTTAAAAGGATTGTTTTAACAAGCTCTTCGGCTGAAAAGCATGTAGAAAACATGTTTTTAAAAGGTTCTGGTGATCAGGCAACTCATCTGGGATCGCCAGAGGACCCTTTTAAAACCTTTTTATTTGTTGTTCAAAAAAAGAGTTTAAAGGTTCTAACATCCCAGCTGAGCCGCGGGATCATCAAAGGCTTTTTCTTTTACTTTTAAAGGCATGTTTTTGGCTGAAGAAAAAATGCTTTTAAAAGTAAAAAAAAAACAACCTCTGATGATGGCGCGGCTCAGCTGGGATGGGGGGGGTGGGGGCAGGGATTTTTGCTACTGGTTCTCCGAACTACCAGCCACCATCACTACTGGATCGGGTGAGCCGATCTGAACTGGGAGCATTTCACCCCTGCTACAAATTTGAAATTTGGCACATATGTCCTCTTGGCTTCTAGGTGCTTGCTAAGAAAGGATTTTTCAAAATGACCATCAGATCATTAGTATTTCATATACAGTATTATATTCAGACGCTTTGATGCTAAGGAGTTAGATGTTCTACTCCCCCTCCCCACCTCAAAGGAACTCTGTCCCAACTGCCAGTTGCCTTATATTAACATGCTTTGAATGCTACCCCTTCGCTAAACCAGGCATGGGTGTGGCCAGCATGTGACTCATCCAGCCTGCAGGCTTTAACAGGCCCCTCTCTGTTCCAACTGCCAGTTGCCTTATATTAACATGCTCTGATGCTACGGAATTACACATTCTACATTAAGTTTCAGGCTTTAAATGTCAATTTACCACGCCTGATCACATAGTTTTGTAGAGAAGCACAGGCATCTGGCTAATAATATAATAAAATAATAAAATGTTATGAAAGTTGCTGTTGGGATAGTCAGTTAGTCGGACATACTCAAGCATATAAAACATGATCACTAACATATCTATCCCACGCGACAATCAGTAAACACTCTTGTGGTGTTGTTTCTCAAATTATTGATGTTAACTTGAGGACTGGCGCACCAATGGCTTAGTAATTATGTGGATATGAACTGTTAAAGTTCAGAGTTCTTTGAGGCATTTGGCCTTTGATACATTCCAATGTCAGATTATCAGTTTTGTAGCTTCCAGGCTGGTATGTCAACTGGAATTGACTTATCAGAGTTATCTGTTGCCTTTTGTGCTTCTCCAATGCATCGATACAGCTCTCTACTCAAGAGGGGTTTTAATGAACTTTTTAAAGATGCATTTTTGAAGGTACATCTCAATTAGTATTTTTTTTTAAAAAAACCCAACCCAAACTCTATGCAAAACTGACATAAGGGCGAACCCATGCCAAAGGGAAATGCATTATGTACCGTTAGTTTTCTATCCCTAATCAAGCTGCTTGAAAAGTTACCTAAAATAAATCTTTTAAGGAAGTTGAAGCACCTGGCTGTCCTTGCTTGAATTAAGCAGCTAAGCAGGGGTGGGCATAATTAACACTTGGACAGGAGACAACAAGAGAAACATGGAAGAAAACAGTGCCAAATTACTTCTCTAGCATCCGCCAAGAAACCTACAGGGATGTGTCCCCAAAGGCTCCAGAAGTAAAGTTTGACTCGAAGGAGATTTTGTCTTATTTCATTTAATTTAATGAAAAGAAGGACTTTAATGAAAAGAAGGACTGGGGGTGACATGATAGCAGCGTTCCAATATCTCAGGGGCTGCCCCAAAGAAGAGGGAGTCAAGCTATTCTCCAAAGCACCCGAGGGCAGGACAAAAAGCCATGGAATGGAAAGCCAGTGAAGTGAAATTGAGGACTATTTGTAATGTAGGAAAAGTTGGAAGGAAAGAAGAGAATGATGAAAGAAGAGAATGATGAACAACAAGGAGGATGGACTTTAGGTGCATGGCTGGAAGGACCAGGTTGGAGTCAGATGTTTTTGAAAAAGTCCATCAATGTGAAGGTTAACAGTCAATATTGACTTGGTGGTACATTATTCATTGTAGGAGAAGGAGCAGCAGAGCCAGGGGTGGTGTTCTGACCCAGTTCCCCAAACATAACAAACCGTCTGAAGTTAATTCAAAGGTTCCTTTATTAGGAGCGCCAGCAAAAAGTTTCTCTTTCACTGCAGGCTAACAAGTCCATCCAGCAGGGAGATGAATAGTTGTCTGCTACATCTATTCATCTCTGCCCCCTGCCTTTTATCCGCAGAGCTAGGGTGGGGCTTTGCTAGCAGCGGTGGCTCTTCTGTCTCAAGGATCGGCTTATAGATTTCCACTGCTCTCCTCTCCTCTGCTTTCTGCACATCTGCGTGTCAGGCACTGGACCTCTTCCTCTTCTTCTTCATCAGCCACCTTCAGACCTGGGGGCTGTTGACTCTCCATCTGAGGGCTGACAGATGGCCCAGGCTCCGCTTCTATCTGTCTCTCTGCCACCTCCATTCCCTCTTCCCCCTTGGAGCTCTCAGGTTGCCTTGATGCTGATCCTGACTCCCATGCCGCCTTTTCCTCCTCTGATTCGGCTGCTGGAGGGGCCGGTTACTGACAGGTCACAACAGGTGGAGTCAAAAGAGGAATAAGCCTATAATCAGTACAAAGCCACAAATGGACTATGTCCAACCCATCCTCACTTCCGTTAACCTTTATCTAGCACCAAAATAGCGCCAATCATTAGTTGACTAGATTCCTGTGCCTAGGCTGGAGCAATAAATCAGTTTAATTGGAGGTTAAAATGTGGCTTTGTTCTTTTGAGCCCGGCATCAATTGATTAATCTGTTGATATTGGACCTCCAAACCAAACATTTTCGGTTTCTGCTCATTCAGTTTGTGAAACCCTTCTTCCTTTTTCTCAGCTTCTACTTTACATTCCAAATCTGTGCGGAAGGCAATGAGAAGATGTGAGGCAGGGGAAAAACCTCAAATTTTTCTTTAGCAGCGGCCTGACTTAATAATTAATACTGTGCCCTTGTACAACCGTTGGCTAATTTATCTTCACAACCTACTGGGAAGGATTACTATCTCCATTAATGGAAATTGGGAACTGGGGACCCGAGGAGACGCATTATGGTCATTATCAAAACATTTCTGCTGCCGGAAGGTTAAAGGCCACGAAAAACTTAGCACCCTGGGGTTAAGAATTCTTTCGTGGAGAATCTTATTTACTGATGCATTTTCCATCCTTATTTTCCTTACAGTAGAAGCCGACAATCGTTCAATCGTCGAAGGCCACACGTAACATTTTTGGAAGGAGAAGGGCCCACAGAGGTAACAATAGATTGTAGTTGGATGTCGTTTTACAATACCGTGTTTCTCCAAAAAACAACAATGACCCACATTGAAAAGAAGCCCTATCCCACAATATTGGAAGAAAAAAGAATTACCCACAATAGAAGAATGGATATTGAAAGTTTCCAATTTGGCTGAGATGGCTAAAATCTCAGCCTTCTTGAAAGACAGTACTCAAGAAAAATATCTAAATGAATGGAAGAATTGGATTGATTATATTCAAAATAGATATCAGATTAAGAAATTTCAGATTGCCTTTGAATGAAGGGCGTTGTTTTTGATTTTAATGGAAGAAGTCAGGTTATGTGAGAGAGAAGGATTATAATTGTGTTAGAGTTTAAAAATTTAATGTATGACCGTTTGTTTATTGAACTATACCTTGTGTTTGCTCCGGGAAGTCGGGGGAGGGGTTTTGGAGGGAGGGGTGAAGGAGGGGGAGGGGGGAGGGGTGGGGAAAAATTTAATTGTTGTTGTAAAACTTTTTCAATAAAAAAAAAGAAAAGAAAAGAAGCCCTATCCCATTTTTAAGCGCATGTGATCAAATTAAGCCCCGCCCAAAAAATTAACCCCACCCACCTGGGGTGCAGTGGGTGGGGCGAGGCACTCAGGTAAAAAATAAGTTACGGCGGGGATTTGGGGGGTGGAGCTGCCCTACTTACCAGACCTCGCACACCCCAACACCTGCCTTGCCTTCTTCTGCGGCCGCTGGCCGCCACTCATACGCATCGCCCTGGCCTCTGTTTTGCCTTCAGATGCAGATAACAGAGTTCTAGATCAATCCGGAGATGTGTTATTGGCTGCAGATGCCTTCTGGCAGGCATCTAAAGGAGAAACGGAGGCCGGTGTCGTGTCCCACTCCTCCGCTGACGGCCGGGTCAGGGAAATCCGAATCAGGCGTGCCTCTGCAGCTCTGCCAAAGTCCTAGCAAAGTCCTCAAGGCAGGCAGGAGACCAGAAAGTGACTTCAGCAAGATATGTTTAGACTTTGCCTGACTCAGAGAATGCCAGAAAGCAGGTCCTTTATATAGGCCATGGGGTGTGGCTCTATGACTCAGCACTTATCCAGGCTTGCCCCTCTCTTCCTTCTGTTGCCTCCGTCTATCAAGTCTTCTGACGCGAGGGTCACTCCAGTCTGCAGCTGTTGGCAATTGACCTCCCTCAGGCTCACATGCTGTGGAGGAGGGGGAGGGGTCTAGTTGCTCCGTTTGCCTGGGCATGGAGCCAGAGCTGGGGGCTGGAGATACTTCCTCCTCTTCAGCCTGTCTGGGCATGGAGCCAGGGCTGGGGCCGGGAGGCATACTAGAACATTCCTCCGTGTTCGGAAGCAGATAAGAAGGCCCCGGCTGTGGTGAGATCGGATGAGACACAACAGCCAGGGTGATGCGTACGAGTGGCAGCAAATGGCTGCAGAAGAAGTGGGCCAGCAGCGGGCTCCTGCTGGATAGGGCTGCTGGTCCCACAGCCGCAAGGTGAGTCAGTAATTAGAACTTTTCAAAAAGAAGGCCTAGCTATTTTTTTCAGGGGATGAAAAGAAAATAAGACCCAGTCTTCGTTTTGGAGAAACACGGTAGCTTTTTTCCTGGATTTAAGTAGTCTTGGAATTTTAATTCAGTTTTCAAATATAACGTCTATTTTTGGTTGGTATATTCCAGTGGTGGGTTTCAAATTTTTTTGCTACCGGTTCTGTGGGTGTGGCTTGGTGGGTGTGGCATGGCTTGGTAGGTGTAGCTTGGTGGGCATGACAGGGGAAGGATACTGTAAAATCTCCATTCCCACCCTACTCCAGGGGAAGGTTACTCCAAAAATCCCCATTTCCTCCTGATCAGCTGGGAGGCAGAGAATAGATGGGGGCTGGGCCAGTCAGAATATTTACTACCGGTTCTCCGAACTACTCAGAATTTCCACTACCGGTTCTCCAGAACTGGTCAGAACTGCTGAAACCCACCTCTGCTCCCCCTCCATAGAGAGATGCCTGTTCCATCTTAATGTAGGTGGGCTCTTTCAAAGCCCTCTTTGGCCCGTGTCTGATCACATAGGCCTTGAGTCAGTGGTGGGCTTCAAATAATTTAGCAACCGATTCTCTACCTTAATGACCAGCTGGGTAGGCGTGGCTTGGTGGTCATGTGACCGTGTGGGCGTAGCCAACACAACATCACTCAAGTCGATGGGCACTTCGCCTTAGCTGTTACAATGTAATAAGGGTTAACTGGAGAGACAGTTTCTGTAAGCAGGGCAATAAAGATTAGGCTAGAA